>NW_026000119.1:2986652-3140668 GCF_001458135.2 Marmota marmota marmota | reverse complement strand
AGGGTTTTTTTTTTTTTTTTTGTGTGTGTGTGTGTGTGTGCATGTGGAGACAAGGCTTTCCTATGTTGCCCAAGCTGGCCTCAAACTCCTAGGCTCAAATGATTCTCCTGCCTCAGTCTCAGTAGCTGGGCTGTGATCGCAGTTGTGGGCATGCCACCATACCTCGCCCTGTCATCTCTTAAAAACCATAAAACATGCAGTTTTATTCCATGTCCTTACTCAACATACATGTCTATATTTTCAACAGAAGACTTATTTTGGATCCTCCATGGGCCATACCCATTCCATTTTATCTTAGCTTTCTTTGGTTTGGTTCTTACAACAAAAATAGTTACTTTTATTCAATGGGACTGGGTATGGGAAATAGGGTAGAAGAACACTGAAATGTAAATATATAAACGTCAAGTGCCGGTTCTTTTTTCCTCTCCCATCCTAGACTTTCATTAATAAAACAAAACAATAATGGAAAGGAAAGAATGGTAGGGATGAGAGATCAGACAGTACACTGACTCTTCATTTTGGGTTATCTTCATAGTTACAGCATACTACCCTGCTCATCTGGTTGCTACATTTGGCCTTGCCTTTGTATAAAAGCTATTCTAGAAGAAAAGGATAAGGATTCTTAAGACTATGAAAGGAAGAATATAGATTTCTTCTTTAGAAAACAGTCTCTGGTTTCTTGATACATGGGCCATGTAAAATGAATAGCAGAACATCAGTTTGTATTTCTAATCTCTCCCTTTCTCTGCCCTATCCTCTCACCCTCGATGAATAAAATTCAGCATTTAGACAGAGGAACTGACATGAAAATTTTGCCCTCAAGCATAGTAAATCAGAGTGCTGAAGAGACTTTTTTTTTTTGTACCAGGTATTGAAACCAGGGGTGCTTACCCAGTCAGCCACATCCTCACCCCTTTTTATTTTCTATTTTGAGATAGGGTCTCACTAAGTTGCCTAGGGCCTTGGTAAGTTGCTGAGGCTGGCCTCAAACTTGCAATTCTCTTGCCTCAGACTCCCAAGTTTCTAGGATTACAGGTGTGCACCACCATGTCTGGCACTTATTTGTACTAGAAACTAGGAATAATTGGGTTTGTCATAAATCCTTCACCCACCCACCCCCCGCCCACAACTTACTGTTTGTTCCCTAAGTTTATCATATAGAAACTCCAAACGTTTGCTGGCATCATCTAGTTTCCTCTTGGTTTGCTGTAAGAGAGGAGGAAAAAACAATGGTAATTTTCTTGGTACCAAGGGCACTTAACCACTGAACCACATTCCCACCAGCCCTTTTTATTTTTTTTAATTTTGAGACAGGATCTCACTAAGTTGCTTAGGACCCTAAGTTGCTGAGGCTAGCTTTGAACTTGCAATCCTCCCCTGTCTCAGCCTCCAGAGCCACTGGGATTACAGATATGTGCCACCACACCCCGCCAGATGCTATATTTTAAATTTAACTTACATCTAAAGAAACTGCCCTACTCTCATTTCACTAAATCTTACACTTAACATGTTGAATGGTTTCGTTTTATCAAAGAAACGGAGGCACCTATGACTGAGAAACTTAAACAAATTATTAGAAAAAATACCAGCAATCTATTAACAGTAGGATTGTGGGAAAGAAGAGAGGATGAGATTTCTTTCTAGTGGGCAAAATGGGATATTGACTGGATTTCACGTAGACTGAAAACTCATTTGACAAGGTATGTGTATGTATAATTGCATTATTTCACAGACTTCCAGAGGCAGCAATGGGTTAGTGTACCATAGAAAAGAAGGTTTGAGTTCAGTTTTATAGTATGGGTACTAAAAGGCAAATACAGGGGAACTGTGGAATCTTGTATTATTTATTTAACCTTTCAAAAATACTACTTACATTCCTATGTTTGGTACAATTAATCCTGACTCTTTTAGACTCCTGAGTGGCTAGGATTATAGGTGTGTGCCACTGCGCCTAGCAGGCCACACATATTCATATTTAGTGTCTGATGAAATTCCAGAAGCTGCTTTTTTCAAGATAGACAAGTGGCCAATGGCTTAGATAAATATATTCAATGCTCACTGGCAGAAATGAAAATTCATTTAAAATAGGATTGGCTTTGTGGATTTTTTTTTTTTTTTTTTGTCAATACACAGGCATCCTCTATGTAAACTAAGTAAAATTGTATATGACTTCCATATCTATAATATTAACTATCCTTAAGATCTTTGCATGTTGCTATTATAGTCTATCATATGCTAAGAGGAGATTTGTAGATGAGAGGCAGTACAGCTTAATGATTGAGAGTTATGAAATTTGGAGCCAGATTATCTAGGTTGAAATGCTGGCTCTGACTTTATGTGTTATTTAACTGTCCTTTGCCTTAATTTCCTCATCTGTAAAATAAAAATAACAAATGTATCTACATACATTATTGTGAGAATTAAGTATGTTTATACATAAAAAAATCTTTGAAATATAATGTAAACTATAAAAGCACTTTTATACGAATTTTTTAGAAATATATCTTGTAGAACTTCAAACAATAACTAAGAAAGAATTCCATAAAAGACAACTTTAATTTTAATAATAAATACATACAGGATCTGTGGCTGAAGAGAGGCAGCGCTGAATAAGATCCTCAAATGTGGTCTTTAGAATGAGGTGCTCATCTGGAATAGGTTTCTTAGTAATTTTTTCGGTTGGCAATGACTGCACATGCTGGAGGAAATAGTATCATAAAATGATCAGAAATGACCAGAATTGTATTGTATACACCATGTTTTAAAGCTATGAAATAAAGAGAAACCAATGACCTTGTAGATAGACCTATATGAAATCCAATGAAAATTTAACATGTACAATCAGGCGGGATAAGTAAAACGGAAAGTCATATACCGGTAGCTTTAAGTACTCTTCCTACAACTTGGATTCGCATAAGTAGATTGGATGTAAGTAATCAACTAGTTAGATAATATATATTGTCCATTACTGTATATAACTGATGGGTAGTAAACCTGTGCCAGCAGGAATATAAACAAAGCACTGGAAAACACAGCTGGTTAGAGTGGCTGCCTGCTCTGGCTGGAGGCTCATTTTTGTTTATTCTGGCATTTTCCTACTCTTTGTTTTACTCCTAGAGATTATCAAAATTGCAAGATTAAGTCAAAGATTAAAATGCAACAGACCATGATGTTGCTGAATGGATTGATAGAACAACAAAGAGGAACATTTAGGTTTTCTAAATTTTGACCAATTCATTCATTCAAAATATATTGGGTAATTATGTACAGGCACTGGCTAGATATGTATTGGTGAGTCATTATAGAAAAGATCTCAGTCCCAGGGAGTTTACAGACCAATGGAAGGGATAGAAAGGTTAAGAATGGTTTAAGTGTACGTAAAATAGCAATCGTAGTAAAGTTAACACTTAGTGAAACAAAAAAGACATTACAACTGGGATTTGACTAAAGGAAGTGGAAGAAGGTTCTCTTCAGGAAATTATACTGGAATGATTCATAGAAGCTAACCAGAAGATAACCAGAAGGAAAAACACTCCAGATTGAAAGAATAACTTGTACAGGGAAGGATCATGATACAAGGGGCCCCAAAAGGGACCAGTGTGGCTAGAGTAGAGAGCAAGAAGGAGTATGAGCTGAGGCCTTCTGGATGATGTTAAATATTGGGGGTTTTATCCTGAAAACAATGGGAAGCTGTAATGTTTTAAGGAAATAGGAAACAAGGCCAAGTTAGAGATGAATCAAAGTAGATGTGGGCATACCGATTAGGAGGCTGTGGCATTGGTGAAGATGAGAGATAAGTAGCATGCAGCAGAGTGGAAATGTAGAGAAGGGATTATAAAATATTTTAGAATAATATTAATAAGATTTGGGGGAAAGATTTGAAATAGAGGTTAAAGGAAAGAGTATAAAAGATGATTCCCAGGTCCTGGACTCAATAGAAAACATTATGGTGCCATTCATTGAAATAAGAAGTAATAAAGACTAGGTTTAAGAGGAAGAACATGAATAAGGTTTTGGACACGTTGAGGTTGGATGCAGGCAGCTGGTATATGGCCTGGCTGAACACTAAGTATCTCTTCCTTTTGATGGTGACCGACATTCTGGTCTAGATGAAGACAGCATGAAAATCCAGGTCTAAATCAAGGCGACAGCTGAGTAGGTTTTTCAAATAACATGGGTTATATATCGTAAAATACAAAAAAATTCTTTATAATTTGTTTTTGATGAAAGTCTTCCCACCTTCACCAAAATATGTGTTTCATAATGCACCTTACAGTATTAAACAATTCCTTGGACATAATTATCTCTTAACTGCAAAGCATGACAGATACATACAATCTTTAAAGTAAAAAATAGTAGAACTAGTTTTTCTTGTTTGTTTGTTTTTTTTACTTAGGCAGGAGTTTTTTTCATCTTCTTATGTTGAACTTTGGTCCAAGCTCTTTACTTTTTAATGACTAGATCAAAATTTCTTTGAGGTCAAAGTCAATTATTTGGCAGTGTGGTAGACTTTTTCTATATCTAGGACTGTATTAACTAGTTATCTATGTAAAAAGCAAGTAAAAATGTGTATCTCTATCCACAGATAAAGCCATGTTTATTAACATTTATACATAAAACATGTGACTTATTACATTTTTATTTAATGTTTTAAAGGGAAAACCTTTGAAACCGTTTTTTTCCTTAGTAAAATCAGGTAGAGATGATTCAAACTAATTTTAAACTGTGACTACTGAGTAGATCAAGTAAAATATTGTGATTTCCAATTTACAGTAAACATATACTCTCAAACATACATGAAATTGCAAAAATAATATACATAATATTAAAAGAAAAGGGTTACAATTTTTGGTTTAAGTTCTCTACATTGAAACCAAATTTGGATATTCATTAATAATGGTATAATCATATAAATTAACACATTAAGGAAAATGTACGTAAGCAGAGTCATCTTCCCATTCCACTTCCAAAGATTTACTGTTACCTGGATGGTATTTCCAATTGGAGCCCCTGGAGCACCTTCAATATTGGGCTTTGAGAAAGCTGGTGGCATGCCTGTCTGACCAAGAGGTTGCTGTATACCATGGAAGTGCTGGCCACCTGCAAGATGTGGCTGTGGGAAAGAAGCTTGGTTTGACAGTGGTACTGGAGCTGAAGGTTGCTGCTGCAGCATCTGTGACTGGGGGTCACCCAAAGGATTCATGATTGGCGATGTGATGGGTACAGGAGGCGTGAAGTTTTCAGGCATCTTTTAAAAGACAGAAATAAAAGACATCAAGAGAAAGAATAAGGATATGGTTCCTAAGATTTAAAGGAAGAAGTATTCCCGTGGCTAAACAATTTTTTAAAATAGTAGAATACCTTTTTCAAGTGAAATTTTATGTGGCATTGTAGAGTAAAACATAAAAGTAGGGCTGCAGTTGTGGCTCAGTGGTAGAGCACTTGCCTAGCATGTGTGAGGCACTGGATTTGAGTCTCATCACCACTTACAAATAAATAAAATAAAGGTCCATCAACAACTAAAAACTATATTAAAAAACAAACAAACAAACATAAAAGTAGAGTTAATCTGGCTAAGATGGGTGGGGATCTCATCTAGATTTCTCCATCTCCCCTTTCTTCCTATACTTACACCTAATAAAGGGGAGCCAAAACCATAGCACTTTTGAAAAAGGATGTTAAGTAAGGAGAATTATATATAACAAAATGGGAATCCGATGCAAGCATGTGTGTGTGTATGTGTGTGTACATGAACGTGTATGCATATGCACATACGCTAGTAGGCATTTGATGTCATCAGGATGTAATACCCTTTTCCAATATCACTAAGCCGATACCACTTAGCAATTCTATCATATTAAAAGTAATAGATTAAGGTTCTGATTTTAATGACCTTGTATTTTTGGGTTCCTTGTTCATTTATCTCTCATTACTATATTTGGGGAAAGAGGATCATGGGGAATAGACAAAAGTAGAAAACTGTTTGAAAAGAAAGAAGAAAAAAAATATCTTATTTTGTGTCCAAATAGCTCCAAACAATTATTCACATATAATACAGGCTGCATTATTATTCATTATTATATGAAATAGATAAGACATCCAAAATATAATTATTAAAGTCATGATTATTGTGGGAACCCAAAGATTGAAGTAACTCCTAAAAAAAAAAAAAAAAAATTTGTTTCCTACTTTTTTGTGTGTGTGCGCATGTGGTCCTGGTGATTGATCCCAGGACCTTGTGCACTGAGTTACATTCCCAGCCCCACTCCTTTTTAAAATTATTTTTAGTTGCAGATGGACACAATGCCTTTAATTTTTTTTATGTGGTGCTGAGGATTGAACCCAGTGCCTCACATGTGCTAGGCAAGCACTCTACCTCTGAGCCACAACCCCAGCTCTACAGTCCCAGCCCTTTTTATTTTGAGACAGGGTCTTGCTTAATTGCCCAGGCTGGCCTCAAACGTGCAATTTTCTTGCCTCAACCTCGTAAGTACTGGGGATTACAGGCCCATGCTCCTGTGCCTACCTTGTTTGGTAGGAATGTACATCTTGCCTTCTAAAAAGGCTTTAATTTACACTACCATCATCAAAGTAAGGTTTTAATGATAGTGTTTTCTGCTTTATTTACTTCTTGCCATTGATTAGAAGATACATGCTGAAATATGCTTTAAATACATCAGTAAGCTTTGCCTTTAAATGGATCAGTGAGTGTGATGTGCTCCAAGTGACTATATGATTAACATAACATCTGTAGTCCACTGGATGTCTTTTTCTAGTACCTTCTTCTTCTTGGGTACTCTGTTCAAAGCTGGAGGATCATTCCAACCATTCTGAGGACCTGGAATAAATAGAGGACATTTTCCTTTAGAATCCCCAAAGAAAGAAAATGAAATTGAACCTATCATCTAATGCCTTGAAGTTCTGCCTTATCCCTGAGATAACTGAACTGTTATACAGGCTTTATGAATTGGGATCATTATGTAACACTGGATTTTCAAACTTATAACTCTAATAGTCACATGGCAAGGTATTTTGATAGTATATCAATTTAAGGTGAAAGAGTTGTGCTAAATTTTAAGGAGGGTGAAGTTTTTATGTTTATACTGGTGCACAGCCTTCAAAGACCAGTTTACTATTCTCTCCTAATAAAGAAAAAAAAAAAAAAAACTCAAGTCTGCTAAAAAAAAACAAAAGTACTCTGATGTATTCAACATACAAAAAGAACAATGGTAGCAATCTCCTACTCACTGAGAGCAATTCAACATAAGCAAATCATTCATAAATGTTCAACATGATAGAAACACTACAAAAAAAACAGAGCCCAACTACATAATACCAGTAAATTTCATCATCTTTACATTGGGAACTATATAACAAACAGAAAAAGGTATTTAAATATCTACGCTAAGACTTTTTCTTTTTCTTAATGCCATAAAAAAAAAAAAAATCCAGGCTGAGCAAACAAAATGAAACTATTGTCAATTGTAGTAAATTTTCTCTAAAACCACAAAAATAAAATACAACCATACAACAACCAAAAAACACCTCTGTGATTTCAAAGTAAAAAATGGACATCAGTAGCAGAACTCATTGGGTATTTTATAATACTAGCATCTTTAACAAAAAAATAAGACGGAATAGAATAATTTCTAAATCACAATATAATATACTTATTTAATTGACATGCATGATATTAAGTCACAACAAAATTGCTTGGCAATCCAAAGAATTCATGTTAATGCCACAGAAACTTTTTAAAAGAATAATTCCCAATCACCACATACTCATTTGCTTTGATTTTTTAAGCAGAATTAATTTCCTACAAGTTTACCAAGAACCAAATACTCCACAAGGCTCAAAACACTTAAGAGTTAATCACAAAATATTAAATCATTGCTTAATAAATTCTTAAATGTTCAGTCACATACAGATTAATCATTCAAATCTCTCTCCATCATTTCTCTTCTTATCTGTGTCTAAAACAATCTGAGTTTAGTTGTCTTTGTTTATATAAAAGAGTCATATTTTATGATTAAAGCTATTTGTGTCATATAAATTCAATCAGTTCTAAAGTTTGATTCAATTAAGAAGACAAATAAAAAAGGGCACTAATCAGATTTGGAATATCACAATCTTTGAAGCTCACATGCATAATGGCCATTCATTAACTGTATTCAATGATTCAAAGATTTCCAAAGGTATATTTTACAACCAATTCACCTTCCAACATAGGTGCCTGGTCTTGGATAGACTGATTTTCTGTAGACAAAACGTAAAAATCACTTAAATAGAAATGCTGAAGACATTCTAAACTCTACTTCTCATTTTATAATTGTTTCTTCTTCTTCCATCAACCCCTGAAAAAGCAAACTAACTTTATAAGAGAACAAAAATTACTTTTTAAACAAGTCATGTGAAATTTTTCTATCCAATTAAGAAAATGATTATTAGTTTTTAGGTAAAGTGAATTCATTTAAGTTGTGCCAGATACAATTACTCTTGAACATCACTCTTTTTTTATTACTATGCTCTTTTAATAGAAAACCTTATTCCGTTATTTAAAATAACAATAGCTCCTTAATTGCTTACATTGGTTGTTTTTCTATTTGACAAATGAAGCCAAGTAATATCACTGAGAAGGCACTTCCCAATATATTACTCCTAATTATACCATATGACACCAAATGTGTCCACTTTGGTATTATTCAAAGTTGTGAATCCAAATTAGAGAAAAATCTTATTTAAATGCAGATTCTAATTCACTAGGTAAAGTGGTAAAGCCTAGAGGTTCTCTTTTCTGACAGCTCCCCTGTAATATCAATGCCTCTGGTCTAACACTCTCTTCAAGTAAGAATACGGGGATATTCAGACTACTTAGTTCAAGTCTCCTAGATCACTACACTTCAGAGAACTGAAGTTTCTATCAATAAAGAAGAGGAAAACAGTCTATCAATAAAGAAGAGGAAAACAGACTGATACTAGCACAATAATTCCAACTGATAGATTCTTAGAATCAAGCTAGGTCCAACCTCGAATTGAAAGTGTGCAGCATAGTACATCATATGCAATATAACTTATGTAGATTCAACTATCTTCATTTGGCAAGGAAGGGACCAACAGACTATAGCAATTAAAACAGTGAATTCAACTCTGTGCTATAGTCACAAAATACATGCTCCAAAAAAAACATGAGATGGGAGAGGTAATTCCATAGCCTCAATTCTTGCTATGTGGAATGTGATTCTGGTGTTTAGTGATGGATGTTTTTCATACAATATGGTTCCTAAACATAAGGCAATTTCTTCATCTAGGGTTTAACAAAAGAAAAGAGTGACAATAACTGCCTATAAGTGATTTTCTATTTTTACTTTAAATGGCAACCTTACAATCTAAACCTCCCGTGCAAAATGTAACTTCACAACACTATAATTAATAGTGTTAACTCCTGCGGAGTCACTACATGTGCATTTCAACAGACGAAACCTAATTTCCAACTACTGATGTGCTCTATCCCCAGACTTCAGGCCTTTGGGCTGAGGGGAACAACATATTACAAATCTAAAAGTACTGCAAATACCCTGGGCTTGGCTCTTTTCCCAGAGAATAGTCTCAACAACATGCCTGTTTCCTTGTCCTTTTGTGTCTAACTTATTTCACTTGGTATAATGTCTTCAAGAGCCATCCATGTGGTGTAATAGAGAGACATGTGGAAAATGAGAACTATTTTTCCTCTAACCTCTAGTGGTAAGTCCTGGGTATAAACACCTGGGAGGGGATTCTGATTTCATGAATTATTAATAGCATAAAGAAGTATATGAAAACAAAACAAAAAAACAAACATAGAGCCAGGCAGGGTGGCTCACACCTATAATCCCAGCAACTCACAAGTTCAAGGTCAGCCTCAGAAACTTAGTGAGGCCCTAAGCAACTAAGCAAGACCCTGTCTCAAAAACTGAAAAACAAACAAAAAACCTCAAAAAATATGGGGTGGGGATTGGGGATATAACTGAGTAGTAAAGTGCCTCTGAGTTCAATTCCCAGCGTGCCCAAAAAAAAGTGTATGGAGCAATTTTTATGATCCTTTGGTAAATGACACTAATGACACTAATGTCATAGTGAAATAAAGTTCAAAGTTAGAGATAAAACTGAATCAAATAAGAACAAAGACAACAAGAAAGTCAACTGGCTATGCCTGAATGAATAACCTGAAAGGGAGGAGGTCTGTTGAACAGAATAGTTATAAAATAATCAAGCTCCCTCCGCAATACAGGCCCAACTGACTCCTCCTAACTTGAAACCATGTAATATATTTAACATGTAATACAGAGACATGTGGAAAATGAGAACTATTTTTAGTTCAAATAAACGTTATTCAAATCTTTTATCAAATAATATAGTTTATGGGCTGGGGTTGTAGTTCAGTGGTAGAGTGCTTGCCTAGCACGCATTAGGCACTGAGTTTGATCCTTGACATCACATAAAAATAAATAAGATAAAGGTATTCTGTTTATCTACAACTAAAAAAATTTTTTAAGTAAAAATTTAAAATAATACAGTTTTGCCAGGCACAGTGGTGCATGCTTGTAATCCCAGTGGCTCAGGAGGTTGAGGTGGGAGGATCACAAGTTCAAAGCCAGTCTCAACAAAAGCATGGCACTAAGCAACTCAGTGAGACCCTGACTCTAAATAAAATACAAAATAGAGCTGGGGTTGTGGCTTAGTGAGTTCAATCCCTGGTCCCCCAACCCCAAAAAATATGTATATAGTTTTGTCCTACCTATAATTCTAACTCCTTTCAACTTTTCACTTTTATGACTTTAAACAGATTATTTAAACATGACTTTACAAACACAATTTAGCTGACATCTACTTTACAAAAGTACCCTTTAATAGTGAGAGTAGGTAAACAAGCTTCATGAAGCACATGGCTTGAAGACATTATACCAAGTGAAATAAGTCAGAAAATACCAAATGTTGCACAATTCCACTTATGTCAGGTACCTAGAACAGTGAAATACATAGAGACAGAAAGCACAAGAGCACCTATTGGAGGCTGGTAAGGATGGGAAGTTATTGCAGATAAAACAGGTACTCATTATCAGTTTACCAAATGAATGTTTTGCTTACTACAGAATTTGTTTCTCTAAGCCCTGGGCACATAACGCTATGGTTCATTAAGAGAAGGCTTGAAAATCTGTACATCTATCATGCATCATCTATAAGGAATTATCCATTAGCCAACAAGAATTTCTAAATCCTGGAGAAAAATCATATCCTAGACATTAGACCAATACAAAATTTCCAGTCACAATTATTTATATAACCTAAGCAAAATGTTTAGAAAATCCAAAAAGCTAGAATTGATTATTAAAATATAGGAGACTGTTAACATGCAAGAGTAACAAAGCAGCTAGGCATACATGCTGAAAAATGCTTGTTTGTTTGGCTTTTCTTCCCATTAGTCACTGTTTCTCAGCCAGGTTATAACACTGTGTTATTCTGTATATAATTAAGGATTAATCTCATGCCAAATGCACTTCAGCTTAAGGAAAAAAATATATACTCAGGTACACATTTGGTTTTGATTATAAAGTAACAAATGCTCAGAACTGTATTGCTAGATGATTTTTGTAATTTCAACCCCAAAATTTTGATATCACTAGAATAACTGGTATAGAAGTATGAACACAGGCTTTGAAACTGAGAGACCCAGGTTTGTATCTCAACTTGAGAGACTGTCACTATAACAATCCTGAGAACATTATGTAACTCTTAAAACTGGTTCCTCGTTTGCAATTAAAAAACAAAAACAAAAGCCAACAACAAAAACCATTCCTATTTGTCAAGGTCGTAAGAATGAAATAATAAAATACATAGCAAGTGCTAGATTATGTCCATAGTTGGCTCAATAAATGTTCATACCCTTCCTTACTTCCTTGTACTACTCTTCCCCCACCCCCCGCACCCCGTACTGGGGATTGAACCCTTGGGTACTTAATCACTGTGCCAAATCCCCAGCCTTTGTTTTATATTTAATTTAGACACAGGGTCTTGTTGAGTTGCTGAGGCTAGCTTTGAAATCTTGATTCTTCTGCCTCAGCCTCCTGAGTTGCTAGGTTTAAGGTGTATGCCACTACACTTTGCACACTGAACCACTTTTTAAGTGAGGATTTACATGAATCCATACTACTTCTTTTACTCAGTAACTCTGATCATTAACCCATTATTCAAAATGGACACTGTCTTCACTCATTCAGGTTTAAAAAGATATTCTTGGAACTCTACAATGAACTGGCAGCCCTCTCGAAAATATCAAACTATTGAAGTGTCTGTAGTGTATTAATGAAATTTTGTGTAGTAATGGACAATGCACATACATTAGTCCTCCCTTATTAACATTTCCATTTCCTGTGGTTTCAGTTACCCATGGTCAATCTTGGCCTAGAAATATATGGAACATTAATAATTCATAAATAATTGTGAAATAAATAATGCAAAAGTTTTGAATTGTGTCTCATTCTGAGTAGTCTGAAAATTTTGTGCTGTACTGCTTTGGCCCCATACAACCAGAGATGTGAACCATCCCTTTGTCTAGGGTATCCTTACTGTATATGTGACTGCCAATTAATCATTCAGTAGCCCTTCTGGTTATGAGATCAATTGTCATGGTGTTGCAGCACAAAAGTAGGCAATGCTGGCAATTTTATTAGTTTATTGTTATTGTTGTTCTATTTTATTATTAGTTACATTTTTGTGTGTGCATGTGTGTGGTACTGGGGATCAAACTCAGGGGCACTCTACCACTAAGCTATATCCCCAGCCAATTTTATAATTTTGACGAAGGGTTAATAATAATAATAATTTTTTTTTAAAATAATTTTGCCCAGGTTGGCCTTGAACTTGAAATCCTCCTGCCTTTATCTCCTGAGTTGCTGGTATTACAGGCATGTGCCACTGTGTCTAGAGTTTTAAAAATTTTTCATTTTGAGACAAGGTCTCAATAAGTTGCTGAGGCTAGCCTTCATTTGTGATTCCTCTGCCTTGGCTTCCCAAGCTGCTGGGATCACAGGCATATGCCATCATGTCCACCTTATTAGTTACTCTCTGTTAATCTCTCATTGTGCCTAACGTATAAAAGTTTTATCAAGGTATGTACAGGAAAAAAACAATACATATGGGGTTGATACTACGGGTACTTTCAAGTATCCACGGGGGATCTTAGAATGTATTCTCTACAGCTAACGGGAGAGGACAACTATAGTATACCGTGTGTATGATTTTTTTTATTCTCTGGATTTTATTATTACATGTCAGAGAAGGGGCAAGGAGATGTGTATAACTGGGATCAATTATCCCTAAGACTTAAAACGTAGTAATAATTTAAAAATACTTTATATTCATTTTTTAAGTCATATTATCAGAAAAAAATATTTCTACAATAGATTCTATTTTCTGATAAATAAATTAATTATAAATTAAAACCACTGCTTAGCATATATGATGAGAAAAACATATGCTGGACTCCCCCAGGAGAGTTTCAAGTATTAGAGTAAAGCAGGTCTTACTGTTCAAAACTATCAGTTATAATTTAAAAGGAAAACTACTTTCAAATAATCACACCTAACTTTAAAAAGTTCTTAGTACTTGGCAGTCATTGTCCCTAAATGCTTTGACTGTATTAAAGCATTCAATCCTTGTAATAAGCATATGAGTGGGTACCATTATCATTCTTTGAGAAAACTGAGGCTTAAAGAAGGTAAATAAACAACTCACAATCACAAAACTAGAACGATCATAAAACTAGAACATAGTAAAGCTGGGAACTGGGATACAAACCTAGGCAATCAAATTCCAAGGCCTGATTTCTTAACCTCTATGTAAGTGGTTCTAAATCCTATTTGATTAATTGGTTTCTTTCTTTACACAACACATACTGGAGGCCCCTTTTACTATCCTTAAGTGAAAAGCACATAACATAAACTAACCATAAAAAAATTAACATACTCTAAGTATAATACAAATGAATGATAAAAAGAATTTATAAAATGTGTATTTCACTGCTAAACAATGATAGGTAAGCAAGATGATGAATAAATCAATTAGCTTGATTTAATCATTTCCACATTGCATATATGCATCAGAATCACACTGTACCCCACAAATATATACAATTATGACTTGTAAATCAAAAATACTATTAATAAAAATATATAGTTTGCTAAAAAAATTATAAAGTTATGATCTTAATTAGAAATGTTCAGCTACAATAATACTAGTAGACTAAAAAATATGTCTACAAATTTCCAAAATGCCTGAAGAGGGCAGTATTTCCCTAATGGAGAACCACTATCCTACTGTATAACAACTAAACTGTCTTGTAGGATCTCATTGTCAAGAGCTGTATTCTCTTACTTTTTTTCTTGGTCAAGGATACTGAGATTACTCTGCAACTCCACAAATAAACATTATTATAAAATTTGTACAAACTCATTAAGACCATATATTATTTCCTTTCCATTAATGAATTTAAGGTGTAAATAATTTTTAAAATTGAAAACTTTTCAGGAAGAACAGAGATCACCCTTTATTCAAGTAAAGAATTTAGTGTTAACTAAATCTGATTTCAACTATAACTTATCTTTCCAATTAATTCCTTACCACCTAACTTAAGTTCAATGGCAGATTATACACTCTTACTCTTTTGGAGCTCTAAAACTTTCCTCAATTGATAACTGAAGTTCATTATGGGAGAATCAGTTTTAGAATTTTTAGAAATCATTTTAGAATTTGTTATAAAAACTCAAGACTTCATATTACCCAGTTTACAAACAGAAATAATAGCCCCTCCATCCACCCATCTGTTCATAAAAAACATCAGGGAGCCAAACCAAAGCCCTTTAAGCGCAGACCTGTTCTTTGGGACGCAGGCAGCTCACTGGCAGCAGGCAGTGTACCTGTTGTTCCAGGAGGCAGTGCATAAGCTGAAGATGATGGTGGAGCTCCTGGTCCGCCATGCTGGAAGGATGCTCCAGAGGAAGGGGGAGGAGGGAAAGAAGCAGCAGGGCTGGAGGTAGGTGAAGAGGCCTGGTGCTGTGGTGTGTATAGCTGAGACTGCCCAGAATAGGAAGAAGCAGAAGATATGTAAGGGGTGTTAGGGTAAGCGTTTGAAGCAGGAGGAGCAACAGGCTGCTGAGGTCGATACATTGCTGACCCCCCTGTTCCGAAGGAATACTGCTGGGCTGGTTGATAAACTATACCAGGGAGAAGAAACAGAAATTTTAATTAGTTACAAATTTATTCAGATAGCAAAGAAAACCAAAAATTATCATTCTATGGAAATGATTTTAATCATTACTATAAATTAAAACCCAAAATTAACACTTATGTGCTGGGGTGTAACTTGGTGGTACAGTGCTTGCCTAGAATATATGAAGCACTGGGTTCTATCTCCAGCACAGTAAAAAAAACCCCAACAACAACAAAAACAACTCGTGCTTTCTGAGGCTCAGATGCCCGAAATATGCTCAAAATCATTAGCTCCAGTATTTGAAAACTGCCACACCCAGACTGCTGTTGATTATGAAAATCTTTGAACCGAAGAGCTAGAAGACCTTTTTCTAATTTCACTGTTTCTGTGAGAAGATTGCAGTTATACCCACTAACCACCAGATGGAACTATTCAAGATGTACTCAACCCGAGTGAGTATCAGCATTTTGGTGGTCCTTTAAGACCTCCCTGGTTTTATCCCTGACCCAGATTAGGGGGACAGATTAGGGGGATTTTAACACCATCACATTCTAGGTAACCAGGAGTACTTTTGAACCTCTATAGAGTGAATCTTGAAGTACTGTGAAGACAGCACTTCTATACTGAGTACACGAGTGAAAGGTTTTATCAAATTTGTATTCATAAGAACAACTACTTTAGCACAGAACACACTCATTAGAATTAGTTCTTACTCTTTTCTATTAAAAAAAACATGCCAATAGTAGATACATATCATTATACATTTGTCAAAGCCCATGGAAGGTACAAAATCAAGAGTACACACTAATGTAAACTACATAATTTGGGGTGATAACAAGGCACTCATGTAGGTTAACTGATCTGTAACAAATAATCTCCTGTGGTGGGAAATGTAGATAATAGGGAGATTGTGCCTCGTGGGCACAACGTACTCTCTGCTTAATTTTGCTGTGAACCTAAAACTACTTAAAAATACAAAGTCTATAACACTAAATGAATACAATGGAAAAAAACAACAAATGTCCCTTGAAGCCAATCTTCCAAAATGGTTTGTGTCATCATTCCTGAAGGAAAAGAATATGTGCCAAATTGTTTTTAAAATTCTATTTCTTTATACCAAAATCATAGGACACTTGACTCCCTTTAACAGGTCTTAATAATAGCTTCAGAACAGGAGGCAACTGTTTCAAAAGAGTAATACCAGAAGTTCTTCTATAATAATAGAAGCATGCTGATTCAGGATGCCTCTTAGGGAAACCATGTTTCTCTAGAACCCCTCTTCTAGAAAGGAGTTCCTATTCAGGACTCCTATCAGAATGGTTCTTACTTTATTTGTCAAAATTGACTTGGCCTTGGCTTTAGTGCTTCAGAGTAAATAGTTACTACATGAAATAAGACATGTTGCTATCAAGACTTCAGGGTCACATTACTTACGCTGTGGCTGTGGATAAGGTGGTACCTGGGGGTGCATATGACCTGGAGATGTAGGAAGCTGAGTAGCAGCATTTGGATTAATATTTTCATGCATTACAAAACCTGGGGGTGGAGGATTTTCTCCCTACAAAATGAAAAAATGGTAAAAACGAGGATTACATTTGAGACAAAGAACCTTAACAGATGGCTTTATAATCCCTGAAATGGGATTCCATATTTATTTAGAAAACTATCCCCCACAACTTTATTGTGTAAGAAGCACTGCATTTTGCATGTACTATCTACAGGATACCATATTTTCTAAGCAATATATTCTGAATGATTTAAAGATCAGACGATCCAAAATAATTGCAATGAATGACAAAAGATGCTAACAGCCTCATAAATAGTGTCAATAAATTGATGGTAAGTCACCAGGATTTTCCATCTCTACAAATTTCCATCCATTACTCCACACTCAGCAAATATAAATATAAATACTATAACTAGCTTTCTTTAGTTTCTGCAATGCTAAAAAAATAAAAAAAAAAAAAAAAAAAAAGAAGAAGAAGAAGAAGAAAGAAAAAAAGAAGTCTTTGGTAAAAATCAGATTTAAATCACTGATTTTTTTTTTTAGCTCAGGTCAATTCAGAACTGCAAAAGTAGAGGTAGGATAAGGACATATATTGCCTTAAATATTGTCTCTTGCATCCTAAAAGCAGTAAAATGCAATAAATAGGATGCAGAATAAGGGTGGGGTAAATTGAGGAAGTTGGGTAGAAGATATAAAACCACATATATTTAGGTGAGCAGAGTCCTGCTCAAAGAGGAATAATGAAGGATATACCTGTGTGTCAGAGGGAGAGGCTGCAGGTGGATGGCTGGGAAGGGCAGTAGGAGTTTTGTTACTCCAGGTAGTAACAGTAGGGGCAATTCTAACCTGAATTGAACAAAGAAATACCAATCACAGAAAATAAAAAAATGAAAACATTAAAAGAAGAAGGTAAGAAAACTCAAAAGGTATTAATAGCTAGATGCAAAGCAAAAAGTAAAAGTAGCAAGGGAATATATATTAGGCAACTGCTTTCAATTTAGCTGGGATTCCAAAAGAAAAATAATCACAACAAAACTGGGAGGGAGAGGCATGAAAAAAATCAATATGAAAACTAAATCAAAACACAGAAACAATGCCATTCAAGCATCAAGAATAAGTAGGGAAAGTGAGGTCCTATAAGTAGGGTAAGAAAGACATTCTAAAAAATGAGTAAAATAGTGATTTTTGAAGCATTAATAGTACTCATGCTACTAGTAATCTGTAAACATACTGCTTACAAGCTCCTTTTTTTATTTTTATTTCAGCAGAGCCACAAAATTCACCTTAGTCCCATGCAAGGCTTAAAAACCACACAATCATTGAGAATATTAAAGCTAAATACTATAGATCACCCAGAATAATTCCCACCCTTTATCATTAAGAATGCAAGGCCCAGAGCTGTGAAGGGGCTTGTCAAGATCCGTACAACTCACTGGTCATGAAGCTTGGACCAATTCCAGGTCTCCCAAGTCCCAGGATAGTGTTTTCTATACCATATCATATTGCTTACTCTGAACTCTAGTGATTTTCTATTATTTTTCAAGTCATTAAAATCCTTCTTGTTATGTAAATCTTTAGTGAAACTCCAATATACACATAAAAATAAATGCAATCGAACTTGTGCTGGTTGAAGTGGGAGTGAAACTCCTACTAATCTAGCCTCCCTTTTAACCTTTACCTGCCTGTAAACTTGTTTTAAAATTGTAAGCCACTTGTCTTCATTCATTCAGCATATATAAGCTTCAATCCTGAAAACCACTGCTTGACTTATGGTACAATTTATTTTTATGTTCTTAAAATATAAGATGGGTAAATCAAAGTGTAACAAAAATCCTCCAATGTTTTTACCTTTTCCCAGAAAGACAGATGAACCCAAAGACATAAAGAGTAAACATTCTCTCTTCCCAATGTAGAGCTTACTTACCTTACTTCAGTAACCTGAGAGACAGTCTAGCCTAAATACAGAGTGCTTGAAAGTTGTAATCCAAACTTGGCCATTAAGCAGCCACACAATGTTAAGAAATTAAAACTCTCATGTCTTAAAACTCTGGTGGTTGCTTGACAACCAGGCCTCTCAGTTTTCCTAGCCATCATCTGATCTGCCCCACTTATGTCACAGACTTTCTAATACAATCTCCACAAGGATAGGGATTTTGTGTAAATTGTTCACCAGGATACTTCCAATTACTAGAACAATGTTAGGTACTCACAGTAGGTCTTGATAAACAAAATGAATTAAAAAATAGAGTGTTCTTGGCAGTTAACAGTTATATACAAATGTAATCTGTCCTGATTAAATAACAAAAGTTTTCTATGATTTTATATTAAACTTTGGGATAAAATATAAAAAGGTCCTGTCAATCCTATCACCAATTTGCTCTATTAGGCAGGGTATCTTTGCTATCAATCAAGACTAATTGATACTTAAGGAAAAAACTTTTCATTTAAGGACATGAAGGCTATCTGTTGGTCTGGAAATATATAATTTTTTACACGAAACAGTAAAAGACAATACAACCATATTTTAAATATCAGTTATTTAAATAAAAACAAAAATTATTAATCATTTCTATGTGACCTCCAACTTCATAAACCTTCAGTAAATTCACTATTCTCTATTGTTCAAGTTGTCCAAAAGAAAAAAAGTTCATATTCTGGATATTAGCTATTGTATGGATAGAGAAAATAAAGTAAACTATGCTATTAATGGAGAAAGAATGCTTAAAAAGGCTACTTTCTAAAAATAGTTTATAAAATTAAATCACTATTAGGATTAATTCTGCTACTTAAAGCTTGTTAGATGAATCAAATAGAAGTTTCAAGAACAGAGAGAGGTACGTGTGTAAGGAAAGCCTAACTCAGAGAGAAACAACAGATTTCCCTAGAGAGCTTAAACCTAATTTATATCTAAATTATAATCTGTTTGAATAGATTAAAAGGATTTTCATATGCAGATAAGAAATACCACTTTCAAGAATCTAGAAAGTATAACTGTTAACACAATATGTTATCTACTTTAACCACATCAGAAGATCTTTTAACCAACAATCTGAAACTATCAATTTGAATTGAAATGCATAAATGTTCCCACTTCATCTGGACTACATTACTCACATGGGGATAATATTGTTGAGTTTGAACTCTTTGCATCTGTGGGTGGCCAGCAATTGGTCCAGGCCTGCCCTTAGATAGCTGCTGCCTCTCATAAGGAATTTTAGGTGATTCCTGTCCTGGTATAGGCTCTCCTTGTGCTCTACAAAGTCTGTCTCGAAGCTGCACAATGTTTGGCTATAAAAAGCAATGAATGGAAGAAAACAAAACAAATAAAGTTCAGTCAACTTTATGATAGCATGCTGATTTTCTTAAAGCAATCTAATCATTCAAGAGATTCACTTTTTGTTCACATGCCGTGAATGCTACAACAGACCCTGACACTTGAGGACTCAACTCATGTTTCTAATATGACTGGCACTAAACATCCATGACATATAGTACAACTTGTAATTTAACTGAGAGAAGAAATCTACTGGCCCAGCAAAAGAAGATATTTTTGAAATATACTAAAATTATAAGACATCAGGGCTGGGTTGTGAGGCGCTGGGTTTGATTCTCAGCACCACATAAAAATAAATAAATAAATAGATAAATAAAGGTACTGTGTCTAACTACAATTAAAAAATAAATATTTTAAAAAACTGTAAGACATCAAATTTAGATCTGTAGCTTGTACAGATCTACAATTATACAAATTTACAAGTTACCCATTATATATACAGTTAACATATATATCGACCATATATATGTTCCAGGTGTTAAAAAAAAGCAATATGCTAAAATATTCCAGAAATATTTTTAATATCTTTTTTTAGAAATAATATTATCCCCTCCTCCCATGTACATATTACTTCTCAGAAACATGAAGATATTATCCATGTCCTCATCAATTACAGTATATAGAAAATAAACAACTCATATCCTGTGAACAATATATTCTCTATCTTTTTAAAACAATAGACTTTTTTTTTATGTTAGTTCAAGAATAGTTTCAAGTTTTATTTTTTGGATCAAATCAATATAGTCTTTGTTTACAGGTAACTGCCTCACTCCAACCCCTAAAAAAAATTTCTGTATCGTAAGTGATAAACTCTTCTTGTACATTCAGCAAACTTTATATTGGAAAAGAAAAAGAATAATTGAGATAGGTATTTACTCTCGTGAACAATAATAAATCTAGCTGAGCTTCTACACCTTGCTTTGCGATGATGTTTGCATAAAATAAATCACCTCTTATCAAGTTATAATGGTAATTTCTTGAAACGTAGATATGAAAGCAATACACTTCTAAAAAATATATATATAATCCTATAAATTTGTAAAAGGTTTAAAGTGGCCATTTACTTTCAAGATATTATCAGGCATGGTGGTGCAAACCTGTAATCCCACTAACTTTGGAGGTTTGAGGTCTGCCTGGGAGACTTAATGAGACCCTGTTTCAAATAAAAAAATAAAAAAAGGGCTGGAAATGTAGTGGTAGAGTATCCTTATGTTCAATGGTAGAATTATATACTACAATGATAACACAAAGTATTGACATGTTCTTCAGAAAATGCAGGGTCTATTGATATTTAAGAGGAAGTAACATCAATATTATGCCCATTTGCTTAAAGAATATCCTTTAAAGTCCAAAGAAAAGATTAAGAATAATGTATCAGACATGCATGTGATTATAAATCATACTAAAAATAAAACATTTACTCTTAAGACCAGATGATCTAAAGGTCTCAGATGAAGTTGATCTTAAAATAAAGGGTCTTTTATCTCAACCTAACAATGAGCCCTTACTAAATAAGAGTTTTATAAACTATTGTGGAAAAGTCACCATATATTTCTGTTCTATCTAATATTCCTATTAACAATTTAGAAGGATATGCGCTGAATCCTACAGTTAAGTATATATAAAACTAACTAGTTAGTCATACCCACACAGTTACAGAGTGTACGTGTATTTTTACTTAATAAAGCTTATTGATAATTCCCTAGAACAGATAAAATACTAAAAACAAATGACAACAAACAAACAAAGAAAACCTCCATATATGCTCCAGAACTGTGTAAGCATGACTATCTAGTTGGTAAAGCACTTGTATGATGACATGGGCTTGATCCCCAGTACAGCAAAAAAAAAAAAAAAAAAAAAAAAAAAAACCAGAAAAAAAAAAAAAGACAAAATAAAATTATAAACAGTACAGATGCAATAAAATGTCTGCAAGGCTCCAAATCAAGCTCCATCAGACATAAAATACAAACATAAATATCCTACTTATGGACAAGTTTCCTCAAGCCCTACCATGCATGCTCTGGATTAAACTTTCCCTTTCTGGTGTTCCCATAGCATCACTACCTCTATCACAGTATTTTTACTTTTGGAATCGCATTTACTATTTTAAAGCCTTCAAGAACTTGGCAATCTGATCATTAGTCTATACCCAGTCACTTGTTGAATTAAAACAAATATTAAAAAGTCTGAGTTTCTCTGTATATCAAATAAGGACAATAAACTAGAAGTAATAGAGTCTACCCTACCTCGAATACTTAAAAAATATTCTTGCCCATAAACAGTATCAAATTAAAACAAAATGCACAATGAATTTCATCACTAATATTTGGGGTGACACATACGGGAATTTAAAATTTTTAACAATCTCATTTGTCTGAATTAACATTTATAGCTTTTCAACATAAAAGATTGTAGGAATCTTTTTTTTTCTTTTAGTTATACGTGGACACAATACCTTTATTTTATTTATTTATATGTAGTGCTGAGGATCGAACCCTCACACATATTAGGCGAGCACTCTATTGCTGAGCCACAACTCCAGCCCCCTACAAAGAATCTTATATGAAGAATTAGCTTTAGAAACGACAAGTTGGTCTTTTCCTCATTCAGTCCTAAAGTACTACAAATACAAAGGGATCTATCATACCTCAAAACATTCTCTCTCTGACACAGCATGGATACATCTAAAATGATCCTTGAAGAATATCAATAGCATTTACCTATAGTTAGGTGATAGTAATTCAACTGCTCCATAACATTCACCTACTAGTATGTATATATTTAATACCAAGTGCTATCTACCGGACTCTACTCATTTATACATTAAAAGAAAGAAGATAAGTTGTTAATCCTAATTACCTGGTTGGTGTTGTCAGGAAGAAAAGCCAAGGCTGCGGCAATACTACCCTGGGCTGCCAACAAATTGGCATACTGACTCATCTTTTCAGCCAAGAGAACTCCTACAGTATTAGTGTCCATGGCTTGCGTGAGTTGTACAGCTTTCCGCAGGATGACAACTTTCTCGATTAGATCCTAAGTGAGAAAAGGAAGGGAGTGTGAGAGATACCAAGACCATGCATATGAGAGGAAGCAGGAAACAACAGATACTGATTTCCAAAACTTCCTGAAAGTATAGCAGCTATTCAGATCCTTGTTTAAATATATGAAATAACTGCTGACCACTATGTAGGTAATTGAAATAGAAGTAAGGAGAAAGAAGGTCTCTTTTTACTCATGGACAGGGTATAGGTCACCACCTTCTCCCAAACATCCTTAAGCTGCCAAATACTTGTAATCTAAAACAAACAAATACACAAAGTAAAAAACAGGCAGATATTCAAAGTTCCTAGCATGCAAAAGAGGAACTATGAGTGAAAACATCTTACCATCTATCCTCTAAAACTATTACTACTATGAAATGACTCATAGACAAGGGCACATGACCTCCAAAGGGACTTGGTATATGCTATCGTTTGGAGCCTGATTTGGAGCCTTGCAGACATTTTATTGTATCTGTACTGTTTATAATTTTATTTTGTCTTTTGTTTTTTCTGGTTTCTTTTGCTGTACTGGGAAGCAAGCCCAAGTTATCATACATGTTAAGCAAGTGCTTTACCAACTAGATAGTCATGCCCACACAGTTCTAGAACATACAAGTCCATGTATTGAAGGCTTGGTCCCCAGGGTGGTGCTATTGAGAGGTTGTGGAACCTTTAAGAGGGAGGTCCGCAGGTCATTGGGGCATGCCCTTGAAGG
Source organism: Marmota marmota marmota (assembly GCF_001458135.2). Lineage (NCBI taxonomy): Eukaryota > Metazoa > Chordata > Mammalia > Rodentia > Sciuridae > Marmota > Marmota marmota. Next base: position 3,116,821 of record NW_026000119.1, on the reverse strand, counting down.
GGACTGTGAAAAGGGACTTTGTTTTGCTTCCTGGCTCATTCTGTAAGTGGTCTGCTCTGCCATGCATTCCTGGAGTATGTGCTACCCTTGCCAGAGGCCCAAAGCCATTGATTATCCAATTTTGGACCAAAACCTCCAGAACCATGAGTCAAAACAGTTTCTCTTTACTATCCCATATATTTCATTATAGTAATGCAAAGTTGACTAAAATACTATTGTGACTCAAGTTCCTCAAGTTGCTTTTCAATACCAATTCTTTCTGCAAGCGTAAGCCAAACTCCAGGTAGAATGCATAAGAATGTCCTACCCACTTGCCCTTTACAAGTACACAAGCTAAAAAGTAAAAAACAGGGCTTTTCTCTAAGAAGTACTTGGAAAATCTTGGTGTCCTAATTGATTTTTTGTTTCAACAGAATGATCTTTAAAGCAACAATTTTACTGATAAAATCTCTTTCCAGAGAGGAAAAGAAATATTACACTAAAATATAGTGAGACTCTGCTCGTTAAATTTTTTTTGGGAAAAAAAAAAAAAAAAAAAAACTAAAAACTGAAAAAGATCTATGNAAAAAAAAAAAAAAAAAAAAATATATATATATATATATATATATATATATATATATATTTTTACACAGTACCTGAGAACAGTCACCAATTTTTACTTCCTCTCTTGCCTGGTACTGGTGCTACAGGGAATTCCATTTACCTGTTACTTTCTTTTTCCCTTAACTATGAAGATTTTCGATTGGTATTGAGGATGTCTCCTATTCCTTAATCCTTGCTTCTTTCCTTGCTCAAGGCAAAGGTAGTCAATGAAGGCAAAAGAATCGTGAGGAAAAAGAGGGAACCCTATGGCTATTTTCAGTGTTCCTGTCACCTGCTTCCCCCAATAAACTGCCAAATCATAACCTTGATTTTATAAGCAGCTGCAACCCCATTTTACTATACTATTATCTCAAACTTTGCTTCTTCAAAGATTGCATATAATTATCCAGTAAAAATTTTCTAGGGACTGCAATTGTGGCTCAGCGGCAGAGTACTTGCCTACCATGTGTGAGGCACTGGGTTCAATCCTCAGCACCACATAAAAATAAAGATTAAAAAAAGAAAAAAACTTCCAGAAGGTAAATAAGTAGGGTGAAAGCAATAATTTTATAGAACAAAAGGACTTCTAGAATATAACTTGCTCATAAGTAAGATGAAAGAAAACATCAAGAAGTAAGCACCTTTTTGTTCAAAAATACTAACCTGAAGGGACAATGGGTTGCTACCATCTTGAGCTTTAGTCCAACATGCAACTAGTTTCTCTACATTCCCTGCACAAATGTAGCACAAACATGCCTGAGTCTGCAGGAGGCTATCTCCTTCACTTTCAAGCCTGGCTCCCAAAAGATCTACAAATCAAGAGGAAAACATCATAAGATTATACCCAAGACAATCTGTACGTAGGGTTCTGAGCAGCTCAATACTTTCAGAGATTTAGGTTTCACAACCAATAAGCAACAGGGAGAAATAAAGTCACTCTAAATACTCAGTAAATATTTATTTGCTAAATGAATGGAAGTGGATGACAAATTATATATAATAATCAATTTCATAAGACTCTATATCTAGTTGTAGAACTGATTTCCATCAATTATGTTAGAAAAAAATAACATGGAAACAAATACATGAACACAAAACTATTAGTGGCGCATTTAGAATAGTCTTATCAATGGCAGCTAGGTCTGCTATAAATTATTTGTGAAAATACAGTTAGTATCTTACAATTTTCATATTCACAAAAGCAAAAGATATTTCAAGATAGCAAACTGTTGTTTACTCATGTGAGCAGTCTTAAGCTTCTTTTCTTGCAAATAATATTTATTCCTTACCCCACCAATTTAGTCATGCTATATATGACAATTTTTACTGAAATATTGTAATTCCCTTTTTACTTTTCATTTTGAGACAGGGTTTCATTAAGTTGTCCTGTCTGGCCTCCAATTTGAAATCATCCTGCCTCAGCCACCTGAGTAGCTGGGATGACAAACATGTGCCACTGCACCTATATTGATTAATTTTTATCATAGCTAACATTTATTAAGTGAGAGTTGCTTTTGTGTAAATTGAGATTAGAAAATAATTTTTCCTATAATTATAGCTAGTAAGTAGGAAGCAAGTTTCCAATTCTGGTCTGAAATCAGACTTACTAAATAGTATTTTTAAAAATAATGGAAGAATGTAATTCCTAATAAAATTTGTCATTAATTTCATTACAATAATTTTAATTACAATAAAATTACCATGTCATATATGTAATATAGTAAAATGTAACGTTTACTTCTTACCACACAGGGCTGAAAATTCATCTGGTTTAGCATAAGTCAATACTGCAGCTAAAGCCTCTCTCCAATTTTTAAGATCACAGGATTGAACAATCTCTTTCCAATTCTTCATCACGACTGCAGTGATGAGCTTAGGCAAGAAAAATAAAGGTAAAATTGAAAGTGTTTAGTATATTAGTGAAAATTAAGTCTGGATAAGCAATCATTTTTCAAAACAACAACTTCATGTCAAATTAAGCAGCAGCAAAGAGAAGTATATTCTGGAACCAAAGGACATAGCAAACAGTATTATTTTCCTTAAAACAAGAAAATCACCAACAAACAGTTTACAAAGCAATGAGATGAAAACATTTAACAGGAAGATGTGACCTGGTCTAATGTAGATTTTTGAGAGATAATTAGAAAGACAAACAGGAAATAACTTCATCAAGAAGGGGAAAGTTCCATGTATGTATAATATGTCAAAATATACTCTACTACAGGGCACGGTAGCACAAACCTATAATTCTAGTGTCTCGGAGGCTGAGGCAGGAAGACCACAAGTTCAAAGCCAGCCTCAACAAAAAAACAAGGTACTAAGTAACTCAGTGAGACCCCCGTCTCTAAATAAAATACAAAATAGGGCTGGGGATGTGATTCAGTGGTCAAGTGCCTGTGAGTTCAATCCCTGATACCCCTCAAAAACAAACAAACAAACAAAAAAAACAACTCTACTGCCATGTATACCTAAAAAAAGGAAAAAGCATTCTAAGCGAAAGTAAAACCAGGTACAAAGATCCAGGGAGAAATAAACATGAAGTGAGTAAGAAACTGGAAAGCAGGCAGTATGCTAAAACATAACAGGGAGAGAATAACATGAGCTGAGGCTGGGAGACTAATAGCAAACAATGTTGGTGGGACTAAACACTGGTACAATTTTTACAGAAAATAATTTCCACAAAAATTATATTTTTTTAAGATATTAAAAGAAATATCAAGCAGGAGTCTTAAAAATGTTTAGGCCATTTGTGCCAGAAATTCCTCTCCTAGTACTGTAGGTAATCAATCAGATATATGCACCAATTTTTAGGCATAACAAAGGTTTTTAATCACTGTACAAATAATGGTGGTTACCTGTATGAGGAAAACATTAGAATATGCCTAACATCCTTCCCATAAAATAATATACAGTAATTAAATTTTTTTGTAAGAATCTTTAATGATGTGGGAAAATGCTTATAATGTTAGTGACAATATAAACAAAACCACACACACATAGCAAGGTGTAGTGGTGCATGCCTGTAATTCCAGCTACTCAGGAGGATCTTGAGTTTTAGGCCAGCTGGGCAATTTAGTGAGAACTTGTCTTGAAATTAAAAAAAAAAAAAAAAAAGAATTATGAAAGTGTTGGGTGGTGTAGTTCAGTGGTAAAGCACTTGCCTAGTGTATGCAAGACTCTGGGTTTAATCCACAGCACTGAAAAAAGAAAAAATCATACACATATATCTACCTATCTATATGGAAAGATATAGGGAAAGCTCTGCACTAATATACTGTTAGAATTAGGTGGTGCTAGAAATTTAACCTTTAAAGTTTTTTATATTAAACCTTTATACAGAATATGAAAATATGTTTAGTTTTTAAATTCTACACAGAAACAACAAAAACTGGAATAATCACACTAATGCCAAAAACTATCTCTGGGTCAAAAAATTATGGATGGGTTTCTAAAAATTCATTACTGTGTTCTGAATCTCAATTATCCACAATAATAGAGAATTACTTATACAACCATAAATATGTTACTGTTTATTTATTTTGAAAATAACATACCCTGGTAATTTTACTTTGGGATTTTGCAAAGTATTTTCTCTGGGTTCGAGCCAAGAGTTCTTGTCCACCTGCTATGGCCAATATAATGGCATCAGCCATTCGGTTATCATGTAAACAAAGGTCAACAGCACTCTCAAAATTACCCGTCAGTAAAGCCTGAGTAATTAAACCATCAATATCTGCAACAAGGAAACAATACAACCATATTAAAGAGGGCTTGTTATCAAAAATAGCTATAATAAAAAAAGTACACACATCAATTTTTATACATAGACATGAACTGAGAACACAATGCTAATTTTTTAATACTGGAGGATTAAATTTCAAACACAAACTGTTAGTAAAAGTATTTAAGGAAGAGATCTGTAGAAATATATTAAGAAGCACATAAAATAACACTATTTACAGATTACCTAAGTGGATTGATAAAGATCATTTAGGTGTCAAAATGTACCATCCTTCTGAAAGCACCAATTACATATGGTATATAGTAACCAAGTTCTTTCTCAACTCTCTACCATCTTTGACAAACATTTCTAACTTAAATTTCTGGGCCATTTGCTTTCAGTTTTTTTGTTTTTTTTTTTAAATATTAAAATAAAACCAATAGGCACTTACCCCCACTGATGGAGATATTAAATGTTCCCCCAGAGGAGGGTAGAAATTCATATTCATGTTTTTCTTCTTTAATGTGCTAAAGAGAAGGAAAAGGCATCATGTTAGCCAAAATGAACCCATGGAAGTTATTCCAGAAAAGTTCTCATGTTTAAATTTACACAAAAATCTATGACTTCCAGAAGTATCAATCACCATTATATAATTATAAGTAAAATTCAAAGTCATCAGAAATAATGTTCAATAAACTCAGTGTATACATTCATTATAGATACCTGAAAAATTACTGAAACTGGATAATCTTTGTTAGATACCTCAACTATGAGTGCCTTGAAGTACACAAAACATACATATTTTAAACTATATTATCATATTTAGATTTAAAACAACCCCACTTCAACTTATCTAATAACTCCTACATGCCAGGTTTGGTGAACTCTGCTTCGACCTACAGAGATGCTGGGATTATAGGTGTGTACCACACAGAGGGATTGTCTTGAATCTGCTGATTGCTTTGGTAGCGTTGAGAACATTTTAACAGTACTAACTGCTAAACTATGAACATGTATATCTTTTTCAATAGCTTTTATCAGTGTTTTATAGTTTTCAGTGCATAGGTCTTTCACCATCTTCATTAAATCTATTCTAAGTATTTTATTTGGGGGGTGCTGTTTTAAATGACACCATGTTCTTAATTTTTTTCCTTCAGATAGTTCATTGGTATATAGAAAGGCTATTGATTTTTGCTATATTGATCTTCTATCCTACAAATTTACTGAATTCCTGTGTTTGTTCTAAGATTTTTTTGGTGGAGTCTTTAGGGTTTTCTATATGCATGACAATATAGTTTGTGGACAGGGAAAATTAAACTTGTTCTTTAAAAAAAAATTGAATCATGAAAAAAATCATTAGATGTCCTTAGTATGAAAGCAATATATGGGTTAGAGATGTAGAGATGTGGCTCAGTGATAGAGTACTTTCCTAGCATGCACAAGGCACAAGTCTGATTCTTGGTACCGTTAAAAAAAAAAAAAAAAAAAAAGCCAGGCTGGGGACATAGCTCAGTTGGTAGAGTGCTTGCCTAGAATACACAAGGCCCTGGGTTCAATCCCCAGCACCCCGCCCCCCCCAAAAAAAAGCCAATCTAAAAGAGATATTTTTGTATTTGGGTATATTTTTATATACTCAATTATGTGTGTCATGTTTTTTCAAAGTAGATCTGAAACAGCAGGCTAGTCTGATAAAAATACATATAGTTCTTTTACAAAATTCTGAGACTATAGGTCGAACATCTCTAATTTATAAATCTGAAATCCTAAATGGTCTCAAATCTGAACTTACTTATTTTGCAGTACTGGGTACTGAACCCAGGGTACTTTACCATGAGCTATATCCTCAGTCCCTTTACTTTTTTATGAAGGGTCTCACAAAGTGGTCTAGGTTGACCTCAAACTTGCGATCCTCCTTGCCTTCTAAGTAGCTAGGATTTCAGGTATGTGTGACCATGCATGCCTGGCTGAAATCCAAAAAGATTTTAGTTAGATTTTAGATTAGAAATGCTCAATTTTTAAGTCTATACAAATATTTTAAATCTTCCCTTTTTAAAGAAAAATAGAGTTTATCTGAGATAAAATATCTGCCTTCTATGCTTGTGTTACCTACACAACTGAATGAAAAAGCACCCAGTATTTAAAAATCAAAGGCATTTTGGAATTGGGTCATTTTAGTGCAGAGCACAGCACAGCCTCAACTAAAAAGTATAATTGATGTTGACTATAGTAAAAGAATAACTAACCCTCACTGGCTTTCACCAACTAAAGAGAAGTATTTTAGAATCTAAAAACTCAAAATAATTGAGAAGGTAAGCCAGTCACATTAAGGAATAAATCAGAGATATAGGTCTGATTATTTTCACTAATAATTATACAGAAAAAAATTTAACAATATTTCCCATATTGCTTTCTAAACTCAACTAACCATTATTTTACGCACTTCTAAAACATACATGGCCAAAAATGTGCGATTTTTAATGTACTGACTACCTTTGATATATAAACTACTACATTTGACAAAAGAATATCAAGATAAAAGGGAAGAGCCAGGGGTGGTGGCAGTGCATGCCTGTAATCCCAGTTACTCAGGGGGCTCAAATGAGGCAGGAGGATGGCAAGTTCTAAGTCAGCCTTAGCTTTAATAAGCTATTAGTAACAATTTAGTAACACCCTGTTTCAAAAGAAAAAAAATAGAAAGGGCTGGGGATGTAGCTCACTGGTAGAGCATTTATCTAGCAAGTGCAAGGCAATTCTGAGTTCAGGAGGTAAAAAAAGATAAAAGGGCATATTTTACACCCTTGAAACAATGTTTTTCAGGTACTCAAAGTACATACTGACAATTACTGATTCGTTATACATACTATTTTTACCTATTATTCATGAATATAATCTCAAATGGTCTTTTATTTGATAACACATAATCTAGATGTACAAAATTAAAGTACAACATATATATATCTACAATTCTTTCTAGGTATTCCCAAAATTAGTTCAAAATTTTTAGTAAAATTTTGTTCATATCCTTTACTTCCTTAAATAAGTGCTAGGAAGTCCACTTATAAGGAAAATGTTTTTAATAGTCATTTTGCAGTAGTTTAAATACATTGGGAAATTATTTTTATATATAGTAAATAGTGATACAAAATATTCTACAGTCAGGATATCCCTATATCACAATGAGCAATGAAAAGTCAAAGATGAGATGAGAAACAAGAATTTGTTGATTAGTTTTTTGAGATGAAATAAAACTTGAAACAAAGAAAATTATAGGATTAGTATATAGTGGTTAAGAAAACCTCCAGAAAAATCAAAAGGAAAAAAAAAAAATCAGTGATACAACTCTGTGTTCAAGGACTCTTTAATTAGTTATAGAAATGATCAAGCACAACTTAAAGATACATTTATAATAAATCATGACAGTTTAATGAAATATTCTTTACTTGGACTCTGACTTCAGGACCAATTCAGAAGCCTATGCCACCAGTAGTGGGCCCTAAATTGGAAGGTGCTAACAAAAACCCTTTAACTTCGCATATAATGCAAAGTGGATTTCTGAATAAAATCTCTTTTTCATTTTGGTATTCTGACAGTCATCTGACAAATTGTGTCAATCTCTCACATCAACAATGAATTTTAAACCTTCTAATCCAGAAGTCAGGTCAGAGACTTAGAATTTGGCATATTTTTGTCAGTCTAGATAAATAGATTTCTATCCTAAATATACCTGAAACAGTATACTCCAACTTATTTTACAACAAGTAGTCAAGAAAATATTCCATTTTTTTAATGTGAGATAACAATTATCACATACTTGTCCAATATAATATAAAAAAGAGTAAGTACCTCTCCCAAGACCTGCTCTTCAGCAGCAGGATTCTCCTCCCCATCACTCTGAGTTACTTGGTCAGAATCTTTAAGAGCCTTTGGTACACAAAACAATTACAGAGGAAGTTGAAGAATGTAGCATTAAAAAGTTATTAGTAACAAGGAAGACAAAAGACCCAAACAAAAACACCCAGAGCTAGTTTGATCATAAGAAGCAACATAGAGTAAATTTATTTGAAAAACATTAGAGGAAAAGCAAAGAACTACCACTAACAATTACTGTTAACATCTTCCCGTTCTTTCCTACCAAACCTCATCTGGCACCAAAGATCTTTGCCTTAAGAATGAGTAGTTACTTTTTCTGTTTTTCCTCTTTAACAAAATTCAAATATGCCAAAAGCTAGGAATGCTCTACCAGGTAAACTTAAGCTATTTAAGATGAAAACTATGAATTTACTAAATATCATATCTGAATTGGCATTTCTTTTTATATCACAAAGCACAAAACATAAACTTCTTTAATTACACATAGTTTTTTGTTATGATTTAACCAAAATTTTAGAAAGTAACTATTTTTAAAAGACCTTCTTACCACATTGGATCCATCCACTTTGTTCAAGGCCAAAGCAATCTGAAATAAAAATAACAACTCACCTACTAAATGGAATTCTATTTCAGGGTATCCAGCAAATATTTACCTCTTCATTCTCATTGACAAAAATCCATAATAGTTTTCACCAGGGATAGTATGTTTAAGAAGACTAACATCTGGGCTGGGGTTGGGACTCAGAGGTAGAGCGCTTGCCTAGCATGTTTGAGGCACTGGGTTTGATACTCAGCACTTCATAAAATAAAATAAAAATATTGTGTCCACCTATAACTAAAAAATAAATATTAAAAAAATTCTTAAAAAAAAAAAAAGACAACTAACATCTATGCTGAGTTGATCCTAAGTGATTCTAGTTTCATTTGCTTAGAGTTCTATTGTTCAGATGTCATCCTATTCTGCTGTTCAAACACAAAATGAGCCTCAAAACAAGTATGTTTTCTTCTACTTTGTTTTAAATAATTATAATTGATTTTTAAAAATATTTCTCCAGGTACTCATTATGGAAAGAATTGCTATTAAAAATATTTGACAATCAAATATGATTTTCTCTTTTTTTGCTATCAGGCATGTAATAAACTTTCATATTAATCTTTTGTGAATCTAGAAAAGTTACAACATCAACAAATTTAGGTTAATAAACTTGAGTGCGGTGTCACATGCCTGTAATCCCAGAAGCTCAGGAGGCTGAGGCAGGAGGATTGAGAGTTCAAAGACAGCCTTAGCAACAGCAAGGTGCTAAGCAACTTAGTGAGACCCTGTCTCTACATAAAAACACAAAATAGGGATGGGGATGTGGCTCAGTATTTGAATGCCACTGAATTCGATCCCCAATACCTCCTCAAAAAAGAAAGTTTAGGTTTACAATAAAGCTAACCATAAAAACTCTAAAGGAATGAGCAAAGACATACCCACATACCATACTGGGACTGTGATATGCTAGATTTGTCTGATGTTGAGGAAGCATTAATCTGCACCTAGAGTGCATAGAATTACAGAGACACTGTAACATTGACACTGCTTTCAATGTTTCCACAATATATTTTTACCATTACTGATGCTGATGTCAACAGTGTGCAATAATAATTAAGTCACTTTTTGAGAACATTACAAATCTGCAATATGATTTCCTTATTTTAAAAGGGAATCTTTTTTAAGAATTTGAACTATTAAGCAAACAACCTGAACTTTTTATTTATTCAGATTCAATACAATAAACACTCTTGTTAAAAAATATTTACTATTTATTATTACACCAAATCAATACATAATTTGGTCATGTGCTAATGGCATTAACATAGCTAGGGTGGAAAATTGTGACAGCCTGAAATAGTACCATTTTTCTCACTTACATTGTATTGAACTTGGGAGATCTATAGTAGTGGCTAACTATTTTCTGGCAAGGCCACTGTTTACACAATGCATTAAAATCTCACATATTATTTCCAAAGTTTGATACTCACAGTGCCTTATCTATTAAGGCCCAATTGTTTCTGACAATGAACTTTTGAAGAAAGTTTAAGAATAGTCATTTAACTTTCCCCAAGTTTACCTTCTTTCCTAGATCATCTTTCCTATATCCAAGAAGCTCAAGGTATTTTCCACGAGAATCATCCTCAAAATTCACCTTTTAAGAAAAGACACATCTTTGTAACAAAAACCTACATTGTTAAATCCTAACTTTTATAAGAATTGATCAAATTCCAAATAAAAAAATTTAAAAAACCTAAAATCTGTTATGTATAATCCTGAAGGCCCACTTACTAGAAAGGGATCCAAAGAACAGTTTATACTACTAACAAATTATACTGGTTGAATATAGCTTATGTTTGATGTCTAATTTTAATGAATATAAATTAAAATCATGTCCAAGGGTCATATGAATGCATAATTCACACTATATGAAACATTCTATATCATAAAACTCTCAAAATTCATACTTAATTACAAAATATAAATTGTACAATTTTAGAATTAAACTTTGTTGTATTCAAGACTGCTTTTCCTTGGAAAATTCAGTGTTAAAAAACAGACATTCCAGTGAAGGGAAAAATGACCAACAAGGAAATTCTATTTGTTAGTCTATTGTCAAAAATGCAATTGAGGGCAAAGGTTTTTAACCCGAGCTCTAAACTCTTCTTTAATAGGAGGATGAGAGATACTTCTAGCCTCTGTCCTCTATGTGTCTTCTCTTTTCCCGTTTTCCTTAACTAGATTTACTATAGATATTAAATATTTTATTCCCCTTATAGTAAGCTTTATAATCTATTTTTAAAAAATATTGTTTTACTGTCGTCTTTTTTCCTTAAATATCTCTACTATATTGCCTTTAAAAAAAAAACACTGTATTAAGTTTGTCAAATTATTGAAGGAAGAAAGTCTGACATAAGAATTTAAGTTGAGTGCTCTTTGTGAGGTTTCTCAAATTTCATCATGAATTCCAGCAACTACACTTTACCAATTGTTTTTTTTTTTTTTTTCCAATTGTTTCTTTAATAGGAAGACAAATTTAGAATATAAGAGAAAGAAAAGGGAGGTACCGGGCAATTAAATTGACCAAATTACATTATGTACATTTATGAATACCTCATAATGAATCCCACTATTTTGTATAATTATAAAAAGAATACGAACAGTTAAATTTATAGATAATGAAATAAAGTGGTTTTAAATATCAACTTTACCTTCAAGAAGGACCACACATTTTTCTCAAACTCGGTCTGAGAAGCATCAATTTTTTTCTGGCAGTAACTGATAAATCCTTGTGACTGCATGACCTGCTGTAGTTGGTCTGATCGGTTAAGAAATTCCTTTTCTGTTACCACTTGACTAATGAACACATGCTGCTGCTGCTGCTGCTGCTCAGCTCCCTGCTGAGACTGAACTTTGACATTCTCAAAAGTAACCAGTTTGCCTCCAAACTGTGGAAGAATGAGTGAAATCCATTTTAACCACAATGACATGGTCAAAACATATGTATACTATATACTTGCTCAACTAAAGAAATGTGGCCTACACATATACCAATTTGGATAAAATTAGCTAATATATTCTCCTATGCTCCATAATTTTACTCCAGGCTTCAATTATTATTATTCATCTTCAGAACCCACCTCCTGAATGAAATGTACTATTTACTGTACGTAATATCTCAGTCAATATATTACCTTAATATGGTAAGCAGTTATTATCTGATTAATATATTAATAAAAAATATATAGAAAAAAAGAAACAACCAAATTTGGTTTTCACACTGAAAACTTCTGTACAAGGAAATATAGACCCTTTCCCCACCCACACAGTGCTGGTTCAAATAGGCACATTCTAGGAAAGCATAGGTTACAGTCTTTTTTTTTTTTTTTTTGGTGGGGGGGTATATTGGGGATTGAACCCAGGGGCACTCAACTACTGAGTTACATCCCAGCCCTTTTTATTTTTTGAGACAAAGTCTCACTTTGTTGCCCAGGCTGGCCTCAAACTTGCAATCAGTGCACCTGGCAGATTATGTTCTTTATACAAATTTATCTTATTAAATGTTTGTTATATCCCTTCCAAAATGCATATGTTACAACTTATATCTCAATATAACAGTAGGAGAGGTGGAGCCCTTATGAATGGAATTAACAACCTCATAAAAAGACAGGAGGAAATTAGCTAGCCTCTATTGCCTTCAGCCACGTGAAGATGTAACAATCATTCCCCAAGAGGATACAGAAACAAGTTGCCATCCTGGAAGCAGAGTGAGCCCTTACCAATTCTGAACCTACTGGTGTCTTGATCAGAATTCAAGCCTCCAAAACTGTGAGAAATAAATTTCTATTGTTTACACATTATCTAGTTCATAGCATTTTGTTATAGCAGCAGGAATGAACAAAGAAGAAAATTATCTCAACATAATAGAGGCCAAATATGGAAAGTCCATAACTAATATTATACTCAGTGGTAAAAAATATATATAAAAGCTTCTCCACTAAGACTAGGAACAAAGTAAGAATGCTACTTTCACCACTTTTCAAGATAGTACTAGAGTTCTAGCCAGAGTAGAGAAGTAAGAAAAAGAAATAAAAGGCATCACAATTAGAAAGAGGTAGCTGGGAATAGTGGTAAAACCCCATAATCTCAGTGACTTGGGAGGACTGCAAGTTTTGAGGACAGCCTGTGCAACTCAGTAAGACCCTGCCTCAAAATGAAAAGTGCTGAGGATGTAGTTCAGTGGTACAATACCCCTGGACTCAATCCCTTTTTTCCCAGGAGGAAAAAAAGAAGAAGGAAAATTAACTCTGTTCATAGATGACATCTTGTATAAAAAAACCTAAAGATACCACAAAATAATTAAAACCAATAATAAATGAATTTGGCAAAGTTGACGGAACAAAGTCAACACACAAAAATTAGCTGTTTCTATATACTAATAATCAGCAATGCGAAAAGGAAATTGAGAAAACCATCCAACTTATTATAGATTAAAAAAAAAGATTTAGAAATAAATGTAATGAAGAAGATAAGTTGCACATGGCAAGTACAAAACAAACAAACAAAAAAAGGTAGAAACAAATGATATCCTGTGTTCATGGATTGGAAAACAATATTATTAAAATGTCCATACTATCCAAAGCCATCTATAGATTCAATGCAATCCCTGTCAAAATCACAATGAGGTTGTGCGCAGTGGTGTCCAACCTATAATCCAAGCTACTCAAGAGGCTGAGTCAGAGTATCATTTCAGCCAAGAAGTTCGAGCCCCAGCCTGGACAACAAAGTGACACGGTCTCAAAAATAAATGAATAAATAAAATCCCAATGGAACTTTTTCCAGGAAGAGAAAAAAAAAAATTCTAAAATTCGCATGGACTCTTAAAAGGATGCTGAATATCCAAAGCAATCTAAAGAAAAAACAAAGCTGGAAGCCTCACACTTCCTGAGTTCAAAACTTATTACAAAGCTACAGTAAATCCACAGTGTGGTATTGGCACAAAGACAGACATGAAAACCAGTGAATTAGATGGAAAACACAAAAATAAATTCATGCATATATGGTCAAATGATTTTAGACAAGGGCACCAAGATCACACAATAGAGAAAGATAATCTCTTCAATAAATATCTAGTTTATGAAAACTGGACATTCACGTTCAAAAAAACAGAGTTGGACCCTTACTTTATATCATATACAAAAATCAACTCCAAAATGGATTAAAAACCTAAATATGACACTAGGTACTATAAAATTACTAGAAGAAAACAAAGAAAAAACTTTGAGTCAATAGATTTGCAATGATTTTTGGATATGACACCAAAAAAATAGTCAACACAAGCAAAAACAGATAAATGGGACTTTCTTATAGCAAAGGAAACTGCCTTAGTCTACTTTGTGTTACTATAAAAGAATATCTGAGTCATAGAAATTTATGAACAAGAGGACTTATTATAGCTTAAAAGAAAATATTTAGAAATAAATGTAATGAAGAAGGCATGTGTCACCACACCTCACAGTTCTGGAGGCTGGGAGGTCCAAAATCAAGGTCCTGGCATCTAGTGAGGGCCTTCATGCTGAGTCACCCCATAGCAGGAGGCAAAAGATATATAAATGGCCAACAAAAAAAAGATGCTCAATATCGCTAATCATCAGAGAAATACAACCTCATGAGACATCCACACCCATTATGATGCTACTACCAAAAAAAATAAAAAATAAAAAGCATGAAAATAGTGTTGGAGTGGGTGTTGGGAAACGGGAACCTCTGCTTTTTCATTTACTTGCGCGCACATGCATGCACTCTATTTATTTATTTTTTTTTTTGGTACTGGGGATTGAGCCAGGGTGCTTTATCTCTGAGCTACATTCTCCAGCTCTTTTTATTTTTGAGACTGGATGTTACTAAGTTGCCCAGGCTGGCCTTGAATTTGCAGTCCTTCTGCCTTAGCCTCATGCCTCCTGACTAGCTGGGATTACAGATGAGTCACCACACCTGGCTCACAATTTAAAAAAAAAAAAGTAAAGTAGGTTCCCACTTTCTTTTTTTGGGGTGGTAGTGGGTGGGAAAGTACCAGGGATTGAATTTAAGGACATCAGCCACATCCCCAGCCCTATTTCATATTTTATTTAGAGATAGGTTCTCACTGAGTTGTTTAGTGCCTTGCTTTTGCTGAGGCTGGCTCTGAATTTACAATCCTCCTGCCTCAGCCTCCTGAACCACTGGGATTACAGACGTGTGTCACCGTGCCTGGCAGGTCCCCACTTTTTTCTAAGAAAATATTTTGAATGATGAACATTCCACAAATCCATCTAAAACCCAAGTTTTTCCATCTGAATGATTCTATAACACTTCACTATGAAAACTTCTTTGTTTCTATGAACCATAAAACCAAGATGCACCTACTGAGAAGGAAGCACCAACAGGTCTTCGGATCCATCTGGGTGGCTTCTTCAGAGGCAGTACTATACTATGTTGAGTTGTCTGCTGCGGAATTTGTAATGGAGGAAGCGGCTGTCCTGTGCCAAAAGGATCAAGATTCCCAAAAGATGATGAAAGCTTTTTAAAAAAAAAAAAAAGTATGAATCAGTAACTTACAAACTATGATGCATTTTTTTCAAGTCATACCCAAGAAAAATTTTTGATAATTATTCAATAAATCAGCATTATTGACCAATCATCTTTGTCAAAATAATTATATGATTTGTTGTTGTTGTTGTTTTAACATTTCCTATTACCTTGTCAACTTGTTTCTGCCTTAAACCATCTGTGCTACCTCCCATGATAGAATAAACACTGATACGCCCATCAAAGGAAGCAGCTGATAAGACAGCAGGATTTCGAGGACACCATTGAATATCAAAGCACCACTGTGTGTTGGTGGGAAGTTCATATAACACCTAGGCCAAAAATGAATAAATACATACATAAATAAAAATAAGCAACAAAAGTCAGAAAACTATCCAGTCACTTTATAACCCAAATACCTGAATTAATGTGGTCAACATTACTGTGGTTAAACATTTTATTTTAGAAAGTATTTTTAGCCAGGCAAATTAATCATAACATTTCTTTAAAATACAAGAATGGCTCACTATGATGGTCTAGTAAGCTAAACTAGAATGCTGCTTAACATTTAAGAAAGATTTAACAAGCACTCCCCCTCTACCTTTCTTTTGGGTACTAGGGATTTGAACCCAGGGGTGCTCTACTTCTGAGCTATACCTCCAGCCCTTGTTATTGTTTTGAGACAGGATCTTGCTAAGTTGCTGAGGCTGGCCTCAAACTCATGATTCTTTTGTCTTATCCTCTCAAGGCACTGGGACTACTGGTGTGTACCATGGTGTCTGGCTAAACAAGTACATCTTTAAAAATAGAAGGTTTTTTTCTGATTTCGAGATGGTAGTGGTAGATATGTTTTAAAAATCAGAACACTTTATCATTGGTGTCTTGTCCAACTCTTCTTGCCTGGCAAAATTCAAACAATCATATTTAGGTTATTTGAAGACCAAATTTTAAAATCAATCTTGAGAGGGAAGAATTCACTGAGAAATCTGGGTTTTAGCCAAAAGAGAAAACATATACATACTACTCCTAATGCTAAAGAATCCCACTAAATTTTAGCATTAACAACTTTCTTTAGAAGGAAAACAACATGGAAAAACTACCAAAAATGGCTGCTGCAAAATCTTGAAAACATTATATAATTGTTGCTAATTCAAAGTAAGTGTGATAGTGACTGCTATTTATACATGCATAGGTTTTAGGCCTTAAGAAATAAGTCAAATGACCTTAACTTAGACTTCATGTAATATTTTAAATGTTAATAAGAAGACAAAAGTAAGTGAAAAAATATTCAGGTTGCTCATGTCTTTGACATGTATAGTGATTAATAAGACATGCAGTCTCATGGAACTTAAATCATTTGTCTATTACTACTTTGCAGTTAAATATGAATTTCAATTTTTAGTTTCAACATGCACTAAAAGTAGATTCCTTTAAATCCAAACACATATAACTAATCACATGCAAACATCCATTTTTAAAAATTTATGCATTTTTTTTTTTTAGTTTTAAGTGAAAACAATATCTTTATTTTTTTATTTTTATGTGGTGCTGAGGATGGAACCCAGTGCTTCATGCATGCTAGGCAAGCACTCTACCACTGAGCCACAACCCCAGCCCCAAACATCCATTTTAATAAATTCATATACCCTATAAGAATAATGACAAAACAGTAAGTTTCATGTACTTTGAAATTACTTAGAAAGGCAAAGTGTAAAAAGAAAGATATTTATTTGGTCTACAAGCCATAGGAAGTAAAATTTATTATTGTTTTAATCTTCTTGTTTTCCCTAACTTGAATGCTTATTTATTCTTAGATATCACAATTCAAACACTTGAAACCAGAAATGCTTGTTTTATTTTAATAATACAGATTGAAATCTGTAAAAGAAATTGTGTTTTTTTTTTTTTTTAATTATTACTGCAATGCTGGGGGCTAACTCCAGAAACTTGTATGTGCTAGACAAGCACTCTACCACTTGGCTATAGTATTCCATCGGAGTAACTGCAAAAGCACTTTCAATAATCTATCTGAATATAGAAAAAAATAAAAGCCTAAAAACTATAATTAGAATTTATGGTCCAAAAGAAAAAGGTAGGGAGCTGGGTGCAGTGCACAGGCCTGTAATCCCAGAGCTGGGGAGGCTAAGGCAGGAGGATTGCAAGTTCAAAGCCAGCCTCAGCAACTTAGTGAGGCACTAAGGAACTCAATGAGACCCTTCTCTAAATAAAATACAAACAAAAAATGAGCTGGAGATGTGGCTCAGTGGTTAAGTGTCTCTGAGTTCAATTCCTAATATAAAAAAAAATAAATAAATAAGGTAGGGAAACCATACAACTATTAAGAAATAAAACTGTATGGTATTTATGTAAAATTTCCATGGGTAGGACATACAACAAATATTATATAACAAAGTATTATACTCTTGATTTATCATTCAGAAGACAGATTAAAAAACTACTGATTTCCAAAAGTCAAGATGATCTTCAAGAACGGAAAAGCAGAAAAAAAAGACCCAAACCTTGAACAATTCTACAATGAAGATAATGATTTACAGGAATCACATGTGAGATAAATCAAACTAAGTATTACTTTTGGGCAGGGTGGAGGGTGGGGATGGGCAGGGGGCAGTGTAGGGACTGAATGCAGAGCCTCATGCACACTAGGCCAATGCTCTACCAGGGCGCCACACCCTCAGCCCACAAACTATTTCTGAATCTAGGTAATAAATAAATTTTATTGGAAATCGTTTCTAGTTGCAACAAACTAGTTCAATGACTAATTTTTCTGGTTGAAAGAGCTTAGATAATATTCCTGATAAAATCTCTACTAGATTAATCTTTCACAACCACCTCTATCTACTTTCATATGTCTTTAATTATCAGAATGCACTAAAGAATCCATATAAAATTTTTATTTATCTATAAAACAGTATTCCAAGGGCTACAAAGTTAAGAAGCATCTCTTTCCCATACCTCTCCTGTGTTTGGGTTAGAGCACAGAATCTTAGCATCTTTTCCACAGCTCAGTAACAATTCAGGATCTGCCATGCTCCAAGCAATTGCCAAAATCCCCCTATTAAAAAACACAAAGGAGAAAAAAAACACAAGATGAGAAAATGTTCAATTTTGAGAAAATCAAATTATTTTGTCTAGACTTCAGAGACTCACACACTGCTAACAGAATTGTAATTTAGTGTAATCTTTCTAGAAGGCAAGTTAGTAATGTTTATGTTCTTTGATCATTACAAAGGCAAAGGGTATTCGATATAGTGTCCCTGTATAGTAGCAAAACATAAAAACATATACTCAACAACATGGACTAAATAATAAAAATTATAGGCTATCTTTTGAAAGTGCAGATAAAAATTGTGTTGTAGAGGAGCTGCAGGTATAGCTCAGTGGTAGACACTTGCCTCCCAAGAATAAGGCCCTGGGTTTGATCTCCAGCACCTCAGGGGGAAAAAAAAAGGGCTAGAGAAATCTATTCCTTACCATTACACAATTTCTACTATATAGGGATTTTATATATATATATAATCCCTATATAGTAGAAATATATATATTACTAGATATGCATAATAAAATGACCTCAAACTTGCAATCTTCCTATTTTAGCCACCCTACCAGCTGGGATTACAGGCATGAGTCACTGTGTCCAGTAAAAGGTTGCTTAACAACAACAAAAAAAACATTTGAAAATATTTCTCATCACGGGACTAGGGTTGTGGCTCAGTGGTAGAGCACTTGCTTGCACATGTGAGGTACTGGGTTAAATCCTAAGCACCACATATAAATAAATAAAGGTATTGTGTCCATATATAATAAAAAAATATTTTTTTGAAAAAAAAAAAAAGAAAATATTTCTCATGAAGAAAGAAGTATTATAGATCTAAATTCCAGAGATATACTTTATAGCTCTTTGTGCTACAATAATTTTTGGAAATTTTTATATCCAGCATATAATAAAAGTTTTATTTTTGGTATAAGTTCTGAAAATTCAGATTAGCATGAAGAAAATAAAAATTCCCTGTATTCCACTACCCAGAGAAAATCACAATTAATACTTCGTCTTTTCTATATTCATATCTATATTGTTTAAAGATTCTATAAGAAATTAGAATGAAGCCTGAGTATTCCTCAGCCAGGCATAGTGATGCATGCCTTTAATCTCAGCAACTCTGGAAACCAAGGCAAGAGGATCACAAGTTCAAGGCCAGCCTCAGCAACTTAGTGAGATCCTCAGCAACTTACCAAGATCCTATTTCAAAATAAAAAGTTAAAAAGGGACGGGGATATAGCTTAGTGGTAAAGCACTCTACGGTTAAATTTCTAGTATAAAAAAAAAAAGAAAGAAAAAAAAGTTTTAAGTATTTTTTAAAATAAAAGCATACAAAATTGGGGGTCTGAGGATGCAGCTCAATGGTAAAATGCCTGGCTACCATGCATGAGGCCCCCAGATCAATCAATCACTAGCACCAACAAAAAAAAAAAAAAAAAAAAATTAGTATTGCTCCATTCTCCTGAAAGCATTATAACAATTTTTTATTTACCTTTTAAATTACCTAAAATAAAGATAAGCCTTGTTATCAACATATATATTTAGTGGGTTTCTCTTTCCCCAAAAGTTTTTTTTTGTTTTTTTTTTTGATACTAGGAATTGAACCCAGAGGGGCTTTGCCACTGAGCCACATCACCAGCCTTTTTAATTTTTTTATTTTGAGACAGGATCCCACCAAGTTGTTCAGGGCTTCATTTAGTTGCTGAGGCTGGCCTTGAATTTGCGATTCTCCCGCCTCAGCCTCCTGAGTTGCTGGGATTGTACGTGTATCCCACCAAGCCTGGAAAAAGGTTTGTTTGGTTTTTTTTTTTTTTTTAATATTTATTTTTTAGTTGTAGTTGAATGCAATACCTTTATTTTATTTAGTTTTATGTCGTGCTGAGGATCAAATGCAGCATCTTGCACATGCTAGGCGAGTGCTCTACTACTGAGCCACAACTCCAGCCCAGGAAAATGTTGTTTTTAATATGATATTCTTACAATATAAGACCTTTCATAATCAATAAAATATGGAACTGGAAAGGGAATCAATGTGTCTAAAGAATACTTTCTATTTGCAACATTTTTTAAAAGTTCAAACCTTTGTAAAAGTTATATGACGGTGCGAAACTTTTATACCTGGATTCACTGATTGAGCCACATTTACTTTGTCTTTCCCTCCCTCTTTACATATATGTAGATACAGGTTTGACTATTTGAAAGTTTATTGCAAATATCATGACATGTCACTTCTATACTTATTTGTTGGCATAAGAATATTCTTCTACATACATAACTACAATTCAATTATATACTCAAAATATTTATTATTTATATGCAATATTACCACATTTTCCCAATCACATCAATAATATACTTTATAATTCTTTCCCCCTTTCAGAATCCACTCAATAATTTTAAGACCTGTCCTGGATCCAATCCTCAGCACCACAAAAAAGAAAAAAGAATTTTTAAAACACTCAAGAATGCCTTTGACTATAGAGCTGGAAGAAAAGATAAAAGATCCAATAATCCTGGGGCTGGGGTTGTGGTTCAGCAGCAGAGCACTCAGCACCACATAAAAATAAATAGATAAAATAAAGTTATAAAAAAAATTTTTAAAAGACCCAGTAATCCTAATCTGGGGCTGGAGCTGGAGCTCTGTAGTAGAGGACTTGCCTAGCATGTGTAGGGCACTGATTTGATCCTTAGCACCACATAAAAATAAATAAACAAAATAAAGAAATTGTGTCCGTGTATAAACTAAAAATAATAATAATCCTAATCGTTCATTTATTAGAGGAAGGAAACTGAGTACTAGAGATGCTGATTTGGTCCTAGCACCCACCATGGTGTTTTGCTAAATTATGGCCACTCCTTATTTTGGTGGTAGTATGCAACGTTAAGAGAATGGACTTCAGACTATTGGTTGGAAGCAAGCACCTGAGTGGTTAAGTGATCTTAGGCAAGTTTAAAACTTGTTGATTTTTGATTTCTGATCTAGAAAATGTGACTAATAATAATATCTCCACCACAGGATATTATTACGAGGATTAATCATAATAACATGTAAAGTGCTTTGTATATTGTATACTTAGGTATTATGTGTCAGGTGCCCTCCCATCATAATATGAAGGCAGAAAATTTTATTTGCTTTGTAGAATGAATGAATTCAACCTTAAATAACACAAGAAAAATATTAAAACTTCTCAGAATAATCCTTTTTTTTTTACTTAAAATCTAACTAAGTATAACATTCAAATAGATTGACACAATCAAAATTGAAAGCAGAGGGCTGAGGATGTGGCTCAATGGAAGAGTGCCTGCCTGGCATACATAAGGCACTGGGTTTATAAATTTCCAATAATTCAATTAAAAAAATAAAATAAAATAAAATAAAAAAGGAGAAGCCTTGTAATTTCTCAAAATGTTTACTTTTAAATTAAAACTTAGAAATATAACTTCTAAATTGTTGCTTGACATGAAATTTCACAGAAGATTCATCTTCAAAAGTATTATGACCTATATAAAGATCAAATTGTAAGGCTGGGATTGTAGCTCAATGGTACAGCACTTGCCTCACATATATATAATTTTATTTATATATATTTAATATATATAAACCCAGTGAGACACTGGGTTCAATTCTCAGCACCTCATATAAATAAATAAATAAATAAATAAATAAATAAAGGTCCAACAACTACCAAAAAAAAAAAAAAAAGATCAAATTGTATAATAAATTTCAAGGGTTGTCCCAAAGTACTGTGGCATACTAGAATTTTGATCTATTAATTATTGTTTGAAATAACTAGTAAAAAATTTGTTAACGAAGAATTCATGCTATTATGGTATGTATTGGCTACTATATACATTTGGTAGAGAAAATCAGATGACAATTGCTTAAAATAAAAAGAAATCATTTGTATTATCTATTATGAGAAAGAGATGAAGTAGATTCCCTAATTTAAAAAATAAAACAAAATTATCCAGGTGGCACACTGGTATGTGTTCCACTATAATCCTAGCTCCTCAGGAGGCTGAGGTGGGAGCTTGAGGAGGAGATAGCCAAATTTTAGGCCAACATAGCAATACCCCATTTAAAAAATAATAATAATAATAAAATAATTTGAAGCAGTAACCAAGTATTTAGAACATGAAGAAATCAAGTTCCTTGAAATAGTAGCATAATACCTGGCATGGTTTTCCAGGACACGGAGTGGAGTAGAGGCAAATCGAAGATCCCACATCTGAATCACCGGCAATCTGTCATCCTCAGAAGCAAGGACCATCTGAGTAGCAACATCAGGATGCCATGCCAATCCAGAGCAATGCATCTGTGAATAGTTAAGACTCACATTTTATCAATCACATTACTTTATAATAAGCCAAAATGAAACTCGAAGAATATTCCTTTATTGAAACAAACAGCAAAAAACATCAGCTCAGGCATAGTTTACTTCTTTTTGAAAACCCCAATTTAAAGCTATTAAATTTTATCAAACTGTCTTAAACATATAAAGACTCAATGTTTTCACCTCATCTAGCTATTTGAAATATACAAAACAATTTTGGTTCAGAATAATTCTATATCTAAAATGAGGTTTTTTTTTTTTAAATATCGTCTTTATTTTATTTATTTATTTTTATATGGTGCTGAGAATAGAACTCAGGGCCTTGCATGTTCTAGGCGAGTGCTCTACTGCTGAGCCACAACCCCAGCCCACTAAAATGAGTTTTTTTTTTTTTTAATGAACAACAGAAATTTATTTCTCACAATTACAAAGGCTGGAAAGTCCAAGATCAAGGGGATGGCAGATTTGTTATCTATCAAGGCTAAAATGAGTTTTATTGCAACTATTTTAACTAGAGAAAAGATATATAAATTTAAACACTTTCACAAAATGAAAATAAGACTTTTTTTTAGTAGATAAGACTTTAATTAAAAAAATCTATAACATCATTCCTTTAGCAGAAAAATGAAGGAAAAATTTCTTAAGCAACAACCATCATCTAAATTTCATGAGATAAATTAACGCTGTTACTGAGAATTACCCAAAGTTTAGATTCTATAAAACAATTTCTAAGATGAATAAAATGCTTACTGTATGCTTTATTCCATTGATAACTTTTCTTTTACAAGTCCAGATCCATTTGAAATAACAATTCTGAAGGAATATTCTCCTAGACAGTTTTTTGTTGTTCTTCTAAAATTATATATGCATTCTGACTTATGCAAACTTGAAAATGTTGAACAAAACAAACAAAAATAATCTCTCAATTATCTAAATTATTTTATAGAACCTGATGACACAAAAAATTTAAAGAATTTGTAAGGTTGAGAATTTAATGTATTATATAGCAGTGTCTACTGAGCCAGTGGGACAAAGATCTTGGCTTACTATGGCAGTACCTAATCAGAGGAAGAGACAAAATCAGGAGTTTGGAAATTACAAATTCACACTCTTAAAATTTCTAGCAGGAAAAATTTGTACAGTCCTATGAAAAGCTAAAGATGAATTGTAAAGTTGCTACAACACTTTGGAACAGCTACACAAATAGTATATTACGGAATAAATCCTTAGATTATCAAACTCTCTCTCTACCATTAATAATACCCAACATGATTTATTAGAAATTTTATTATATTCCAATATGACTGAATAATAAAAATATAGGATTTGACTTAACAAAAATTTGTCAACTCTGACAAAGAGTATAAGAATACCTATAGCACAAATAACTTATTTTCATCACAAATTAATCACACACTTACCCTGTTGCTATGATCACTGACTTTGATGATTGGTTCATTTTTTCTAAGATCCCATACAGTGGCCCTGCCACTGGGACTGGCTGATGCTAAAATATGCTGAACTTGTCTGTTCCATGAAATGCAGCTGATATCTTCTGGGGGCTATAAAAAATAAGCTATTTTTAAAAACCATTTCCCTATTATAGTAAAATCTAATTATATGACCCTTGATTTTAAAAAACTGATTATTTAAAAATCTGATCCATCTAGTCTACAAAGTTATTTTATATTTACACAATCTCATCATATACAATGTAGTTTATAGTGCTTGTTTAACAGCGTTTCATTCAACAAGTATTTATTGAGTTCTTTATTTGTAAATGCTACAAGGTAGATAAGAAGACTACAGAATAGATGCTGTTGAATAAAGCCAACAATTAGGCAGAGAAAAAATTATCACCTGGACCACAAGAAAAATACCTTTACAAATGGTAGAATATATGCTATCATTATGCTAAAATGTTAGGGCCATTTACAATGGCCACTCAAAATTGGTGTCCAGAAAACAAGAAGAAACAAGATAAAGTAGGGGAAGACTGCTCTTATCCAACTAAATTGATGATGTTTGGATGATTTTTTTTTTTTTTTTTTAATTGTACTGAGGATTGAATTCAGGGCACTCTACCACTGAACCATCTCATATCCTTAGCCTTTTTTTTTATTTTGAAACTGTCTGCTAAGTTGCCAGGGCTATCTTGGAACTTGCAATCTTCCTGCCCCAGCTTCCCAAATCACTCAGATTACAGGCATGCACCAGCATACCAGGTGAAAAAGAGTATTTTTAAGTAAGGTTGGCTGCTCTTAGAGTAGAAAAAAACAATAGAATAAAAATAAAACCATACCTAAGAAAATTATCAAGGATTTTCGTCCATTTTGTTTGCTATTCTATGCCTACTACAATGAAATGTGTCTAGCAAGTGGTAGGCACTGAATAAATATTTACTGTTAAAGGACTCACTGATATTTTGAAGAAACATTTATTAATACTTTACTGAAGCAAAATCAAAGACATTTTAACAATGATTTGTATGGAAAAAAACTTAAAACAAATAAGTTTAGAAGAACTACTTTGATTTCTTTCATCATATTGATCAAAATCAACAAAATACCTGTGTTTTGGCTCCTGGTGTCATTGGAGTTGCAAAGTTGTTTAGATCCCAAATGTAGATTTCAGATTCATTAGCACCAGAAGCTACCAGATTAGTCTGTAACCAAGGAATAATTTATAACCAAATGGCATTTGTGAATTAAGAGAATTCAGAATAACTCAGTTCAGAGCTAGAAAGATGTCAGTTTCAGCATAATTTTCCTATTTAACTAAAAAAGCAAAACACATATGCATGATTCCTAAATAATTATGTACAATTCTTCACTAAAAGATCTTTAAAAAACATTTTATAAAACTACTTATAAATATGTCCACTGAAAATAAAACTAATTCTTAATACAAGGCATTACAAAAAAGAACAATTACACGGATAAACAATTAATTTTGTAACCATGTAGGGATTATTGTATGTGAACTTTACATCTCTGAAAGGAATTCTAATTGTGGGACACACACACACACACAAAAAAAAAGGTCACCAATTATTGCTTTCAGAAATAGCTAAATCCTTAAAACTGTGACATCTTTTTCAGGATACCTCAAAGTCAGCTTCCACAGCTGGACCAGTACAGTAGTAAAATCTATTGCTTAACTCTTCACATTTTTCTAGTTCTTGTAAACTAAATTTGTTCCAGGTGGCAGTATTTCTAGGTTATTTCTGCTGCATACCTTTTAGGTCTAAAAGACCCTAAAACTGTAATATTAAGTACAAGAAGATAATGAGCTTCCTATATTTACCTTCATCCACTATTATTCACTCATAAATTCTTATATGAGCAAATGCCATATAACTATAAAAAAAGAAGACTTTTTCTTCTGTAGCTTCTTCTTCTTCTATAGCTACCTATAGAAAAGCTACCTTTTATCAAAAATCAGATGATGTTTATTAAAATTTTTTAAAAAAATTAACTAGCCACTGATGTTTAATACAACTGAAAAAGGAATTAACTAGCTAATCTATAAAGAGTAGATACCACACACAAACTATAGAAATGAAAAAGTTTCGAGTTTCTGCATTTCTATACCCTAAGTATTCATAATATGAGAAGAGATGAACTATTTGTTTAAAAATTTTTTCTGGTTATTATAATCTAGTATTCTATTAATTCAAGATCTTTATTAACCTATGCATTTATATAATTACTATTCAGTAATGTTTGTGAACAGTACAATCTTAACTGCCTATTTGTTAAATTTGTATTATTTGGATAATTTCTAATTATTTCATAAGGCAGTAATCTTTTTGTCACAAACACAAAATTTCTTAGTTAATAAAATGGTGACTTAACCAGACAATGTAGTATCAGCCTAATGGTGACCTAGCATAAACTTTCAAAAGGCAGAATTTTCAACTCTGGGACTCCTAATGTTTAAAACTGTCCACAGATAGCATGACACCTTTAGACTTCCAGAATTAACCTGTTAGTCTGATCCCCTCTTGGAATTAGTGTCATATTACCCTGATCTCAACTCTGATCCCACCATTCTTTTTTTTTTTAATTAAAAAAAATTTTTTTTTAGTTATAGTTGAACACAATATCTTTATTTTATTTATGTTTTTATGTGGTGCTGAGGATTAAACCCAGGGCCTCACACATGCTGGGCGAGCACTCTACCACTGAGCCACAATCCCAGCCCCCACCATTCTTAAAACAAATACAATCACTCATCAACCATATATGCACATACTTTTTTGTTTTGTTTTTTAAGATACAGGGGACTTAAACCAATCAGGGCCTCACACATGGTAGGAAAGTATTCTACCACTGAGCTACATTACAACTGAGCTACATACCCATTCCCTTTTTATTTTTTGAGACAGGGTCTTTATAAGTTGCTGAGGCTGTCCTAGAGCTTGCAATTCTCCTGCTTTAGGCTTCAGAGTAGCTAGTATTATAGGTGTGCATCACCATCCTCTCAGCCAGGCACACATTTTTGGGTTTTTAACTCCAAGGCTGAGGCAGAGTAGACTCATAAACTTATGCAAAATGAACAACACATTTTAAGAATTATGAATGAATGTCAAACAAAGTCAAACCTGAAAAATGTTCACATCCAATGCTCTCACTGGACCAGTATGTTTATTATTCTGGGCAATCACAACTTCCTTGTCTCCAGCTATAATTTTAGAAGGATCATAAAGAATAATATTTCCATTTTCACCACCTGCAATCAGAACTCCAGAGACATCTCCTTTGGAATCCATCTTATGAGGCCCCCAAATCAACTTGTGGTACCTTTAAAAGAAATTAAGTAAAAAACAACTCATTCTTGAAGTCAAATAAATGTAGAAAAGAATTAAAAATTACATATTTAATTTTTTTACCTTTAATAAATACTAGAAAAACATTGTTTTTCTTGCATGCCTGGTCATTGTGTATAACCCTGGTAAAATAGAATTTTATTTTGTATTTATAGTCATACCTACATATTCCCTAAGAAGTAAAAACTCTTACAGGGGCAATATAGTAGAGCAAAGTTTACTTGAGTTCTGTGTCAAATGATATGGGCTTTAGCCAGGCGCAGTGTTGCATCTCTGTAATCCCAGCTATTTGAGAGGCTGAGGCAAGCAATTTAGAGACTAATTTGTGAGACTCTGTCTCAAAATAAAAAATAAAACAGGGCTGGGGATGTGTCTCTGTGGTTAAGCCCCTTTGGGTTCAATCTCTGGTACAAAACAAAACAAAATCTCTCTCTCTCTCTATATATATATATATATGCTTTAAAATGATCTTACTATTTAGAAACTGCAAGATTCTGGACAAGTTACTTAATCATCCTATGTTGCCTTTAATTCACCTATAAAATAAAGCTAACCAACCACGTTTGTGTAAAAATATTACACTCTACTTGACAACAGAACTGGTCACTAACATGTAGGCTGTTAAACAGTGAAGGTGTTAGCTAGGTATGATGGTGCATACCTATAATCCTAGCAACTTGGAGGCTGAGGCAGGAAGATTTCAAGTTTGAGGCCAGCCTCATCAACTTAGTGAGACCCTGTCAAATAAATAAATAGGGTTGTGGGTTTGTATCAGAGGTAAAGTACTCCTGGGTTTGATTCCCAGTACCACAAAACCCAGAACAATAAAGGTGTTAAGCAAGTTGCCTGAAATTTTCTAAGACAAATAATGTATTAACAGTAGAAAGATGACAAAGAGTTCTATGGTAGCAAGAAGAGAAATTGCTAGATAAAAGAGATATCCGGGGTTCCCAATCATAGTGTGAAGGCTGTGCAGAGTATGAGGTGTCCCATTAAATTCCATGATTTGAATGATATTCTGTTAACTAAGGTACAGTCTCTTCAAAACCTGCTAAAATACTGAGACAATTAAGTTCATTTAATCATTCAATTTAAGCGTCTTTCTTTGGAAGTATATTAGAGCATAAATACTTGAAAGGGTGATTCAAATACTTAGTACATCAGAAATTATGTCAACAAAATACTTTGTGAGGCATATTTCTAAATATAGATAGTAGAAAGAAGAAAATAAAAATAACCTGCCATTCAGCCAAGCTTGGTGGTACACACCTATAATCCCAACAACTCGGGAGGCTGAGGCAGGAGGATCACAAGTCAGAGGCCAGCCTCAGCAACTTAATGAGACCCTCAGCAACTTAGTTAGATCCTGTCTTCCAGTACCAACAAACATACAAACAAAAAAACCCTCTGCCATTCAGAGATAATCAATAATACCATAGTGATTAATATAACCACTCCTTTTTCTATTCACACCAAACATTTTTACAAACAAGTCGAAAGAAAGAAATAGAAAAAAGTAATTCTATACTATGAGGAAAAAAAGAAACTAGAGCTTCTCCTTCCCATCCTACACATAATAGCCAGCAATAAAACAGTAAAGAGAACATATAAACACTTCTTTCACTTCCACAAAAATGCATTTATATACTTTTTCACAAAATGTTTCATGTTATTGATGGTATTTCTTATACTTTCTAATAATTATAGACAAAGCAGGCATAAACCACAATATATAAATAATCAAATGAATAAGATTGAACCTCATACCTGTGAGAAGAGAAAGTAGCACAAGATTTCATATCCAAGGATGGATCTGAAAGATCTAATTCAAATATCTCAAGGGAAGCATTGGTACTAAATGTTGCATCCAACTGCTGAGCAGATGTTCCTATAGAAAATACATTTATGGTAACTACATACACAAAAATAAAAGACTCAGGGCTGGGGTTGTGGCTCAGTGGTAGAGTGCTTGCCTCAAACATGTGAGGCACCGAGTTTAATCCTCAACACCACACTAAAAATTAATTAATTAATTAATTAAAGGTATTGTGTTCACCTATAATTAAAAATATTAAAATAAATAAAAGACTGAGAGAAAATGGTACAAAACAGAAATTAAAAGCATATTTTCCAATTATCTTGCACATGACTGCTACATTAGTAGCTGAAATCTCAGCACATATGCCACTAAGCAGATGCTTAAATTACTATAGCAACAAGATTCTGGCACAGGGCTGCAAGATGATGTTTGTAAGAGTGGGTAGGGCCATTAATTTTTTTAAAGTACGTAAATATTTTAAAAGCTCTCTGTAAAAATAGTCCTGTGATTGACTATATGTACATATAATCATACATGCCATACATTTTTTATATTAAAAAATACTTGCATCAAATTTGCTCTTCATTCAATTGAACTTTTACATGTCTTCTATTATGCTTAATATTGGAGGACTAATGCTAAACATAATCCCCGTGCAGTGGAAAAGGCAATATCTATTTTAAACACATTGTGATCATTGCTATGATGTACAAGGTGCTACTGGAACAAAGATGAAGGTCATAGAACTCAGCTGATAAGGAAATGGAGGTATCTTACTGGGGAGAGGGGCTTCCCAGAGGAAGCTTGAACTGAATCTTAATGGACATTTATGAATAAGCCAGATGTAGAAGAGAAGAATTGGGTTACTCATATTATCTCCTCTTTTGATCTTACCTGTAGCTAGGTAAATGGGGTGGTTCTGGGCAGGGCTCCATGCCTGCATGGCTGTGCGATCTACCTCTTTTAACTTCATCCTAAAAAATTATGTAATATAAAATACAGAAACATATTATACATAGAAACATACTAGACAAACCACTACCACAATAGTAATGTTCAAGAGCCAATAATTCAAATTGGTTTAGGTGTCACTTATTGCGAGCGTTCAGAACTAGAAGATAAAACTTGTGAAACTATTTTGAGACAAATGTAGACTATTCTAATTCTTTATAGATTATAGCAGAATACCCCTTATCCAAAGTGCCTG
Organism: Marmota marmota marmota; assembly: GCF_001458135.2. Lineage (NCBI taxonomy): Eukaryota > Metazoa > Chordata > Mammalia > Rodentia > Sciuridae > Marmota > Marmota marmota. The sequence goes on along the minus strand of NW_026000119.1, from coordinate 3,086,297 downwards.
AAGATTAGAAGTATTTCAGAGTTTTTTTTTTTTTAATTATAGAATATTTGCATAGACTTTATTGCTCAAGCTTTCCAAACCCAAAAATCTGATATCTGAAATGCTCCAAAATCTGAAATTCTTTTCAGAGTTTTGGATTAGCATGGATATTCAATCTTCTGTCCTTCCGTTGAAAAATCAGTCAGGAAAAATATCCCCCCAAAAAACAATACAGGATAGTAGCTGAGGAATTAACTTTGTACACATGTGCTTCTCAAACAAGTATGGGTTACAGTGTATCAGGGCTAAGAGAAGCCATATAATAAACAAGACACATCTTCCTGAAGTAGAATTACTCAATGATAAGAACAATTTTAGGCATTTATACACAATGGAATATTACTCAGCACTAAAAAATAACAAAATCATAGCATTTGCAGGGAAATGGATGGCATTAGAGCAGATTATGCTAAGTGAAGTTAGCCAATCTCTAAAAAACAAATGCCGAATGTTTTCTCTGATATAAGGGAGGTGACTCAAAACAGAGTGGGGAGGAAGAGCATGAGAAGAAGATTACCCCTAAACAGGGAAGAGAGGTGGGAGGGAATGGGAGGGAGAAGGGGAATTGCACAGAAGTTGGAAGGAGACCCTCATCATTATACAATATACATATATAATGGTGTGGGGGGGAAGGAAGAAAAAAAAAGAGAGAGAGAGAGAGAAATGTGTCACAGTAGATTTGGTAGAGAGAGGTGAGGGGAGGGGAGGGGAGGGGAGGGGGATAGGGAGGGCAACAGAATACAACAGACACAGTATTGCTGTATGTATATACGTGGCTGTATAACCAATGTGATCCTGCAATCTGTACATGTGGAAAAATGAGAATTCATACCCCATTTGAATCAAATGTATGATATGTCCAGATCATTGTATTGTCTCGAGCAACTAATAAAAAATAAAAATTAAAAAAAGAACAATTTTAAAGACTAAAAATCAACTACAGAGAAGAACACAGTAAAATCACAAATCTTAAAGATTAAAGCCAAAATTCTAGAAAATTGGTCATTTTAAGCTAAAAACTAACACACCACTTTATACATACATACATACATACGTGTGTACACACACACACACACACATACATATATACTTTTTTCCCCTTTTCTGTCATTAAAGGTGCTTTGATGGAAAAATTCAGGAAGCACTGTTATTTTTTTCAAATGTTTCTTACGTTTACATAAATCCTTTCAAATGGCATAGTAATCCATTCTAAAATGTACTATCATTTATATAGTCCAATACCGATGAATACTTGAACTGTTTTTGATATTTTATAAACAATGCTGAAATAAAGGCCATCTGTACATCTTATTTCATTCATGAACAGGAACAGCCATAAATTTCCAGAAGTAAAACTGTTTGGTTAAAGGATCAATGCAGGTGGACATGGTGGTGCACATCTGTAATCCCAACAACTGTGGAGGCTAAGGCAGGAGATTGAAAGTTCAAAGCCAGTCTCTGCAACTTAAAGAGACCCTAAGCAACTTAGCAAGACCCTGTCTCAAAATAATAAAAAGGGCCGGGATGAAGCTAAGAGTTAAGTGTCCCTGGGTTCAATCCAGTTTATATATATATATCAATGCAATTTTAATTTTGGTGAATATTACAAAGTGGCCCTCTATGACAACTGAACCCAGGGGCAGTTGAGCCATATCCCCAGCCCTTTTATATGTGTATACACACACACACACATATATTTTGAAATGGGGGTCTTGCTAAATTGCTGAGGCTGGCTTTCAACTCACAAGCCTCCTGCTTCAGCCTCCCAAGCCATTGAGATTACAGGTGTGTACCACTCTCAAGTGGTTCTGATTATTACTGTACACTACTGTGCCCAGCTTGTTAACTTCTGAACCACTCTGTTTTCACTAGATGTTTTGAATACAGTGGAGGAAAAAAAAATGAGGGGCTGGGATTGTGGCACAATGGTAAATAGCTTGCCTAGCATATGGGAGACACTGGGTTCCATTCTCAGCACCACATAAAAATAAAGGTCCATCAACAATTAATAAAATATTTTTTTTAAATTAAAATAAAATCAGATTTTGCTTGGTGACCCAAACTGAAATCTTTTTATTAGGTTACCTAAAGCCATTTAAAATGTATTGCTAGAAAAAAAATGGTTGATCTTAGTCTTACCACATTTTACCATTTGGTTTTATAAAATTTTGAAGATTTTGCTGTTGTCTGTTGTCTTTATAATCTTTCTGTATTTTTGTTCTAATGTTTCTGATCTATCTTTGTAACCATAATTTTAAATAATTTTATTTAATACCATTAATTCTCCATTTCTTTTTCTTTTACATCATAAATTTTTTTATTTGTTTTAATTAGTTATACATGACAGTAGAATACATTTATGCACTTTGAGATATCATATATAAATGGGGTATAATTTCTCATGTTTCTGATTGTACATGTTATAGAATCACATTGGTCATGCAGTCATCATATATGTATACAATGTCTGTTTCACTCTACTATCGTTCCTAACTTCATATCCCCTCCTATCACTCCCCTCTACCTAATCTAAAGTAACTCTATTCTTTCTTAGCGCCAACCCCCTTTTGTGAATTAGCATCCACATATCAGAGAAAACATTCAGCCTTTGGTTTTTGGGAATTGGCTTATTTAGCTTAGCACGATATTCTCCAATTCCATCCATTTACTGGCAAGTGCCATAACTTAATTCTTCTTCAAAACTGAGTAATACTCCACTAAATATACCACATTTTCTTTATCCATTCATCTATTGAAAGGCACCTAGGTTGGTTCCATAGTTTAGCTATTATGAATTGAGCTGCTATAAACATTGATGTAATCCCCCATTTCTTTATACAACAACTATTAACTCCTTACTAGGAGCACTAATGAAATTAGGTTGAATAACCATTCTGCCCTTCTTGCATTACAGTCATACAATAATATTATCTTTCTTAATGTTTACCTTTGTACTGCTGAATATGTTTGTACTTTTGCTGATTTATCCGCTTTAAATAATGCCCTTTGACTCCCACCCTTTACAGATATGGCAATCCACAAACTTTCTCTGCTTCTGATTTTCTATCCTCGTCTCTTTTTACTAGTTGTATAACCAAATTCCTTCATTACTGGGCATTTAGCATTAACATGTTATTCTTTCTTCTGTTTTGGTCTCAGGTGTGTATATACGTCCTCAATGCTCTCCAACAGAACTTTTGTCAGTTTCCTTATTCATATTTAGAAGATGAAGTTCATCCTCTAACTATTTCCAAGAAGGGCTTCAGACTAACAAATATGCCTTAAGTCTTACATTGTTTCTATTTGAAGATTTCACAATGATAAAATGAAAGCACAGAATATTAGATAATTTGTTCATAATAGTAAGAGAAAGAGTCAACATTTGAACTGGGAAGTTTAGCTCCAAAGACCAAACTCTTGTTTCTTCCAAAAAGTTTAGGTATTTGTTTTTTTAATAACAGGAGAAATAATAACATTCAGAAGAAATAATAATGCCAAAGCAACTATCATGCATGATAAAATTAAGAGAAAAAGAAATGTATTTTGGAAATTGTGTTAACTTATGGAAAAGTGGGATTCAGAGCTTGAATTACATGGTTAAAATCACAGTCTCTGGAGTCGACCCTCACTTTGGCTACTGGCTCTTCTACTTGTTAGATATGATACCATGAAAGCATTATTTTACTTCTCTGAACCCTAGTTTCTACATCTGTAAAATGAGGATAAGAGTGACTACCTCATGAAATGATGTGAAGTCAAATGAGATAATGTATTTGAGAAGCAAACAAAATGCCTACCACACAAGTTAGTGTTTTGATATGTTAGCTATTTTTAAAAAAGTATTATTAGCATGAGATTGAGAAAACGTTATACCTAAGATTATTCTGGGGAAAAAAATTCCAATTTTTTAAGAAGTAAAAAAAGGACCTATTTTCTTTTTATGAATGTCTTATTCCTATCAGCCAAATATTTAACTTAATCTTTAATACTAAGTTCAAGTTCCAACTCATTCATGAAAACTGCCTTGATGATTCCATCCACACTAATCCTAAATAAAATCCTGTCTGCATATAAAGTAAACCACACTTCAGGCATTTTATAACAAAATGTCATTCTATTTAAATTAGATACTAATAATATCCTATGAGCACATATTCTTATATATTTTTCAATTACCATTTTTACACTTTTATGTGCCATTTTGTCAACAATCAATCAGGTATTAGTTTTTAGATTCAAAATTGCTCGACGTAGTATGTATGCAGAAAAATTTGTTTGATTTTGAATTCTGATTTTAAGGGAATACAAATATATTGATAAGCTAGAAAGACTAGTTAAGATATTTCATTTAAAAATCCTTAATGGTTCAGAGGATCTTTTCATATTAAAATGTAAGGGAAAGTATTGTTATGGGAAAAAAAAAGATAAATGACAATTCCTAAAAGTAAAAACCAAAATAGCTTTTTAAAAAAATGAACTAGACTTATGGTATCTCCAACAGCAAAGGTACAAGGGCTAATTCTTGAGTACTTGGTTAATGTGTAAACACAGAGACAACTTCACAAGAACATACAATGGTTAAGTAGGAATTCAAAGCATTCATAAGTTTATTTCTTAGCTCTGGCACTCAATGTTCTAGAAGCAGTTCCACTTATTAATCTATACTAAATACAAGACTTCAAAGCTATCTGTATAAAAATAAAAACAATGGCTTAGAGTTGTGTAAAGAACTGAATCTAATTAAACAGGAGTACCATAATCTACCTACTGTTATCATTCTCAAAATGAGAATGCTAGGGAAACGTGTGTATTTCCTTTTCTTAGCAATGGTCATTTAATTGTAAGTGGTTCATCTAGATACACGTGTATTTCTTTCTCTTCATTTAATTGTAAATGATTTTCTACAAAATAAGAAGTTTAGATGAAACCATATGTAATTCCCAAGTGAGATTTGCTTTAAAAAATTTGGGTAAATTTATCAATTTTATGTGTGATTAGAATTCCTACCATGCATACTTTGCTTCTTTCAATACTATTTTACTATGACCATAGTTGTTATAAAACCAGAAAAAATTGTGAGGACAGTGGCTTATTTATATATACTATCTGCAAAACAATATCTATAACATAGCAGTTAAAGAGCATGCAATTTAGAGCAGACATCCTAAATTTAAATCCCTGCTCAACCATATCACAGCTTGGACTTTTGTCATATAATTTTACCTATCTGTGTCCTGTTCCCCTCCAAGTAAAATAAGGACAATAACAGCATCAACACCACACATCATTTTGAGAATTAAATGAGTACCTACAACAGTGTCTGCCACATAGCAAATACTCATAAAAGAGGGCTATTACAAGAGTTAAAATTTAAAATGTCTATTCTAAAGTATCTTCATGAACACATCTGAAAAAAATTTATGTTCCAAGTTAGAACTCTTATTTTTCAAAAAACTTTGTAATTAATTGCATGCAATTAAGTGAAAACTTTTTTTTCTTGCTACTCCTTCACACTGCAAATGTGAAGTAATACTAAAACTCAAGCAGTTATTATTTTTCAAAAATACTTACAATGTCATAGAGTTGAACCATACCCAGGAAAGTGAAAAGTTAAAGTAACGGACCCAGCACCTTTAATTCCCAAACTAGGAATACAATCCTTAGCGGGCACTGCCTTTAATAAAAATATATACCTTGTGTGGGCAAAATATCTCACTCAGTATGGGGATATCTGCCACGTGTGGTGGCACACAGCTGTAATCCCTAGTAACTCAGGAGGCTGATGCAGGAGGATCATAAATTCAAGGCAAGCTTCAGTTTCAAAATAAAAAAAAGTTAAAAGGGCTGGTGATGTAGTTTAGTGATAGAGAGCCCCTGGGTTCAATCCCCAGTAAAATAAAAAAAGAATAAAAAAAGAATGGCAATATTTATTGCATAGGACTAATATAGTATTGTCAATGTTCTAGGTTTATCTCACTCAACTAAACACAAATCAAAGAAAGCAACTGTGCATTGGCTACTGAACTAAATAAATGGTGTCATACATCTTCAGGATAAGAAAACATCCTGAGCTGAAATGAACCTATATAAGAACAGCAACATTTCTAAAAAAATGTAAAAATCAATTTAGTAATGTCACTTTACAAGAGTTTTTTAAACTTGGCATTTGTAAACCTCTGAAATTACACATTCTACATGTCTAGTGTTTTTCTAGGATGATGATCTAATGCTTTCACTATTCTCAAAAGGGAGTGTTATCCCAAAAGGTTGATAACACTATTCTTTACAGTATACAAATTTCCTTCTTTTCTTATATATTAGTTTCACAAAAGAGCCTGCTTATATAAAATAAGCAGTATAATTTTATATCCATCTCCATTTCACACTTCCGAAATAACCATGAATGCGTGTAACATAAATTCATAACTACAAAAACACTTCAAGTAGCCAAGTAAGAGGATCGCAAATTCGAGGCCAGCCTCGACAATTTAGCGAGACCCTGTCTCAAAAAATAAAAAGGACTGGGTATATAGCTTAGTGGTGAGCGCTTGCAGGAGGCCCGAGGCCCTGGGCCCTTGGTTCAAAGTCCATCCAGAAGGACTGGGGGGGGAGGGGGGGGGCACTGCAAGTTATCCAGAAGTTCTTAAAGCCTACGAACCTTTCCTACAGCTGTAATTATGGAGTAAAGAGGAACGAGGAGCACAGAAGAACCATTAAAAAGAAGGGTAAGCTTTAACCAATGAAAAAGGAGGATGTAAGAAAAACGAGGATTCTGTGATACAAGGACGACCTTCGAATTACCGATTAAATACAGTTACAGCTGCAACAAAGACAGCCAAATTTCAGTTTTCTGTAGTAGAAAGAACAGTTTAGGAGGAGGGGTTTGTAAGTTCAAAAAGACCTATGTAAAATTCACTCTCTAAACTACAGAAAAGTTTATAACGCCCATAAATCTAAACAATATTTTGACTTAATTTACAACTGCCTCACAATTTACTATAACAACTTATTAGCAAAATCATACCATACTTAATGAGGTTTCCTTAGGCAGCGATTGGAGACTATTGTTTCTACAATCATCCAACTGTGGTTAAATGATAGCTTTCAGTTCAACCCCGTGAACCATTAAATTTGACAAAAAGTCAAATACAAACGAAAAATCTCAACCAAACTAAAGTCAACGAAATAAAACTGAGATTTGTTTTCTTTCCTCGCCCTTGGGTACCGCACCTCTTTGTGCACTGGGTCCGAAGGTCTCCTAACCTCAAACTCCAGTTACCAACCCGGCTGAGAATGCCCGGCAGAAAACCCTGTCGTAATCCTCAGGGGAGCTTGTGCTAGACGTTGGACTCGTCGGCGGCTGTTGACGGGCACGAACACCGAAGGAGTCTCGATGCCTGACGTTGTCCCGTTGGGCCCGAAACCAAGACCAGGGGCGCGTAGTCACCAGAGACCGGGCCTCAGGCTGGCAGAGCCAGCAGAGACCGAGGCCGGGGTCCCAGCTACCTGGGCACAACTTCAAGGCCCGATGGCCGTCGAAGAGGGCAGAAGGCAACAGGCGGACACAACTGCCCGGGACCCTCAGCGACCGGCTCTGCGTTAGCACCGCGCCGGTCAGACTCTCTCAGGATACGCCGCCGCCCCTCCTCCCCGGCCCAGGGCCACCTCCACGTTCCGCTCCAACGTGGCAGCCGCAGCCCCTCCCTGCAGGCCGACACTTCCGGGTGCAACGCTTTGCCCCGCCCACTTCGGCGCGCGGTCGGCCACGGCACTTCCGGGAGTTGCGGCCGGTCACATATCAAGTCCAGTGCGGAGGTTTAGGGGCCCTGGTTTGCATCACGTGTGGTTATAGACACTTTTCTGTAAGATTGGGCGGAGGGTGTGGATGCAGTAGCCACACTACGGGTAAAGGAAAAGTCGTGCTGGGCATTGCGGTCTGGCTTATGGCGGTGGCCCGCAGGAATGCCACGTAGTCCTGTGAGGCACCAGCAGCCCTTGAGCTACTGCCAACGCCAAACTACGTGAAAATCGGGCTACAAGGAGCTTATTGCAGTTTGCCTGGGCTCTTTAAATTGCCTACTGTTTTTACAGTTTTGTGTCTTGAGAATTGAAATTGGATGATCTTGTCATACTCAAAGATTATTTGTAGAGGGCTGGGGATGTGGCTCAAGCGGTAGCGCGCTCGCCTGGCATGTGTGCGGCCCGGGTTGGATCCTCAGCACCACATACAAACAAAGATGTTGTGTCCGCCAAATACTAAAAAATAAATATTAAAATTCTAAAAAAAAAAAAAAAAAAAAAGATTATTTGTAGAAATAGTTGATTTAATGCTCCAAAGGGGCAAACGTAAGTGGGCCGAGGTATGTTAATTTTTTAGTATCCTTAAAGTTACTATCCCATTAAGTCCAGACCCATTACAACTAGCCGTGGGCAAGTAGTAGTTTGAGCATCCCCAATCTGAAAATAAAGAATTTTTGAGCGCCTACTTAACGCTCAGATTAAGGAGTTTTTCAGGTTTCAGATTAGCGATGTTCAATCAGAAAAGTCTATGCAAATATTTCCAAGTACAAAAAACTTAAAATCTTTCTGGTCTCAAGCATTTCCCACGAGATGCTCCTACTTTCCTCAGACCCTTGATGTGTTACCTCAATGCACTTTTTGAGTTTAGGGAGTAATAATTTTATAGTCAAACCAGAGAAAAACATTAAATATTAAAACCTGCACTCAACCTAATGTCTCCTAACTTCTACCCCCGTTCACTTTCCATTATACCTATCATCCAAAGCCAGTTCTTTAAGGAAACCTTGCCTACCTGCCATAACTGGAATGTTCTTGCACACAAAAACATAAAATATTGTCAATACTACCATACTGGAGAATTTTTTTTTTAATTCACTGCACTCTTCCCAACACCTTCAGTTTCCTACATGTGCGGCTCAATTTTTAAAATATTTTTCAACAGGTTTGAAATAAACCAGCTCAAGCATATTACTAGTTTTTCAGTGGCTAATTTTGAGTATGTTCTAAAATACTTTCCATTCTAACTTATAGCTGCAAGACTTATCTAGAGGGGCCAACAAAAAACCTGACTGAAAAAGTGGGACCATCCAGCTAGGTGCAGTGCTGCATGCCTGTAATCCCAGCAGCTCTGGAGGCTCAGGCAGAACGACCAAAGCCAGCCTTAGCAACAGGGAGGCACTAAGCAACTTGGTGAGACACACACACACACACACACACACACACACACAAGTGGGACCATCCTTTGAGCCAAGAGAAAGTTTACCTTCTGAACTCTCTTCTTCTTATCCTATTCCAAAGGGAGTGCTACTTGGAAATGTGCATTAGTATGGAAAGATTCATTGTAACTCCTACTCTCACCCTAAAAACAATAATTGAAGCATAAATCAGTCACCTCCAAACCTTGCCTCCTCCCCCAAAATTCCAGGCCTTGTGAATAGTTGAAAAAGGGGAAAAAGTGCAAAAGAAAATATCTTAAAATCAGGAGTGTTGGCACATGTTTGTAATCTCAGCGGCTCAGGGACCTGAGGCAGGAGAAGGATGAGTTCAAAGCTAGCCTCAGCAATTAAGACCCTATCTAAAATACAAAATAAAAAGGGCTGAGGGTGTGGCTCAGGGGTTAAGCAACTCTGGGTACAAAAAAAAAGAGACTTGAGACTCAAATTTTGGTATTCATAAATAAAATTTTATTAGTACACATTCACACTTGATGGTTATTGTTTATAGCTGCTTTAAGCTATACAAAGGCAGAGCTGGGTAGTTGTAATCATGATGGCATGGGCCTTCAAAGCCTAATATTTACTATGACCTTACTGGAAAATGTTGTCACTCTATTAGGGTGTGGCCTACAAATGGATTGATAAATGAACTCCAAATATGAGAAATCCAATACTATAAACTTAATTTCAAAACTTTGGTATTCAGCATACAAAGGCAATATGAATAAATATCTGTAGACTTGATATGTGTATTTATATTTGGTTTCATGTGTTTTAAATGCAGGCACAATGCAATCTAAGTCTTTGGGAAAATATATAATTATTGTTTCCTTAAAATTGGTCAAAAAATTAATTTTCAGCCAAGCACAGGTCTGTAATTCCAGTTGTTAGGGAGGCTGAGGCAGGAGGATTGAGAGTTCAAAAGCCAGCCTCAGCAACCATGAGATGCTAAGCAACTCAGTGAGACCTTGTCTCTAAATAAAAGACAAAATAGGGCTGGGGGTGTGGCTCAGTGGTCAAGTACCCTGGAGTTCAATTCCTGGTACCTCCCCCCAAAATTAATTCTGATGGGAAGGGAGGTGGGACCGGAATAGAAAGACAGTGGAATGATTGACATAACTTTGCTATGTACATACAGGAGTACTCCACAGTGAATCTCTACATCCCACGAAACTGGGATCCTAATTAGAATAAAATGTAATCCATGTTTGTATAAATAAGTCAGGTTATATTCTACTGTCATGTATAACTAAAAAGAATAATAATTAAAAAGAAAAAGCACAGAAAAAAAATTAAAATCTTGATATTTATTTTAAATGCAAAAATATTACTCTGCAACTTTTTTGTAAAACTAGCATTTAATTCACTATAATTAAAAACATTAGAAGCTGAAAATTACAGTTTTTTAAAAATGTAAATAATTTATCAAGAGTAGTTTAAATAGTACTTGTCTTCATATTACTTACAATAAGCATTGAACATCTTTCCTATGCCTTGACATAGGAACCACAAATTTTACCCTTTTTCCTTTCAAGGTCATGAAGTTATCTCTGAGAATTTGATGTGAAGGGTTTTTGCTGGCATCACTTCCTCTGAGGTATGTTCATCTTTTATGTCACAACCACTTCTATCACTCATGCCAAGAGGTTCACCTTCACTAAGCTCATCTGGCTTTTCTTCAACTGGCTCTTGACCAGCAGCAGTATCAAATTCCTTCCCAGTCCACTCTATCTTCTATAACACTGCATTGAAATCCTACAAGGTGGACTCAATGGAGTCCTACATTAAGTAGGACTACTTGTATCTGGGAATCTGGGTACAAATTTCATAGTAGTGCCTTTATCTGAGTTTGCAACTTAACCAAGTAGATTAGCATTAACCAATTCATGTTGACTTCTGAAATAATGAATCCAGCTTTACTGGCAGTAAAATTTTTATTTTCAGTTTCATTGTAATTATTTTCTTTCATTGCAACAGCTAACAACAGTGCTTGGGCCTGAATGCTAGCTAGCCAAACTGGGATCTGCTTTTGATCAGTCTTCAATTTTGACTGTAAATGGCTTTCTGTTAGTAGCACAATTTAAATTAAGATATGGTGGCAACTAACTATATATGCAATGCAGTTCACACTGTAGCTTCCTGCAGGCTTTGCTTTGCAGCTGACACTTTCAAATCTTCTAATCACACCCACTTTCACTTCTAGCATTATCCATTTTCATTTCTTTGCTACACTGTCATCTTTATTGACCAATTCCTTCTTTTGATTATCCATTTTTGTAAAAGAGTTCAGTCTCTGGGATACAAGAAAGCAGTAAATCTATGCACTTTGCTATCAGTGCAAGGACTGAATAAATTATTAGTAAACAATCACCATCAGACTTTAAAAGAAGTGAGTGGTCACTGATCATGATGTACATCTTTTATTTGCAAAATAATTTGTGAACTGAAGAACTAGCAGCAAAATTTATATAACTATTTTCAGTTAATACTTTGGTAACTGATACTTGTACCTATTAAGACTACTGTACTGAAAAAGAAAATAATCATTTCAGAAAGGTCAATTTTTAATCTTTTAATAGCTGACTATAAATTAATCAAGTTTTGTCCTGGATCAAATAAAAACAAAACTTCTCTCAAAGAGTGCTAGTTTCAAGACTGAATTACTCAGTAAAGGTAGAACAACGTGTGGAGATAATTTAAAGAACAATTCAAATTAGGATTTATACATGGTCAAAAAAATATTATTTTGAAAATTGTGACTCCCCCTTTCATTTCAATAATCTTCAAGTCTTCAGGGAGTGAAGTTCTAGAAAAATAACCACAAGGAACAAGATGGTCAGTTGTGTAGTTTGCTCCCTAACAGCCAGTACAGTACTATGCTTACATTTTAGCAAAACAGCAGCATTCCTTCTATTAATGTTTTAGCTTTATTGTTTTTGGATGCATTTATTTCATACATCTTTTTCATATGGGCTATAAAAAAATATAAACTTTTAGGTTTAGCATCTTTTTTATGTATTTAATGAGAAATTAAGTTATTAAGATTTCTCTTTGCAGGATGTATATGTTCTTTAAATTTGGGAAATGGGTATGATAAAAGACACAATGACAAAACTGGTAATAGATTTGAGATTCTCAGCTACCACTTTCCTATTATGTTATTGGATAGTCATCCATTGGAATTATGTATGAATCATTTAAAGAATAGCAAATAATAAACAAATGTAAACTCTGGGAAATATGATCTCTAAGAATTTCAAGGCCTGAAAGGATTTTATCATTATTTCTAAGAAAAGATGACTATTAAAAGTCCCTTCTTCTACCCCTCCAATTTTCTTTCCTGAGTCAACCTATAAATTTGGAAAATTCTATTTTTCTTTGAAAGCTAAAATAAGAAAAGAACTTTAATTCAAAGTACAATATCTACATTATACTTAAATGTCAAACTTTTGTTCTCATCTTACTTTGTATTCTTTTTTGAAAACTACTTATTTTATAAACCTCTTACCTTATTACATATAAATCTTCTAATTCTTGAGCAAATAAATACAATAAGTGATTTTCTCTAAGAAAAACAACCTTCAATTTTAGTCCTACAAGGGAAAATATTCAAACAGGCAAATCAATGTATAGAAATTACACCATATATTTAAGTTTCATGACTATTTCTATTATGTCCTCATCCACATAAATTAATCACAACAAATCATGATGTGAACAGCAGTGGAAAAAGTTTAATCATTGGACATTTATACTTAATTTGAAGCTCTATTCTTTTTTCTTTGATTAGCCCTTAAAAATCCCAGCAGCTTAGGAAACTGAAGCAGGAGGATTGCAAGTTTTGAGGCCAGCCTCAGAAACTTTCTAAGACCCTCTCCTCAAAAAAAGAAAAAAAAGAAAGAAAGATAGAAAAAAGTTGGGGAGATAGCTTAGTGGTAAAGCACCCCAGGGTTCAGTCCCCAGGACCATATACACAGACCTGCAGTTTTATTATGACTGAAAAAATAAATCAGAACAAAAATTATTTCAACTGTATCATTATATCTACTTTCTACAGACTATCTCATGCTACCTTGAAAGCATCTTCTCCATAGCAAGCCTGATATTCTAAACTGTTTATTCTTTCCTTTTTATGTAATCTTTTTTTTGGTACTGGAGGTTGAACCGAGGAGTACTTAACTACTAAGCCACATCCCCAGCCCCATTTTATATTTTTATTTAGAGACAGAGTCTCACTGGTTTGCTTATTGCCTTGCTTTTCCTAAGGCTGGTTTTGAACTTGCAACCCTCCTGTCTCAGCCCCCTAGCCACTGGGATTACAGGCATGCCCCACCATAGCTGGCTTAATATAATGCTTTTCTTATTAGATAAGTGTTCACAACTATCAGAACTAAGACTTTACAGGAAAAGAAGGAAGGTTGTTTCTATTAACGAACTTGACAGCAGTGATGAAAAAAATTCAAAAGATTACAAATATCAGGCACTAATTATTATTCTATAATAAGGGACATTCTGATTGCTTGACATGGTCTGTATTTGCTAATGAAGAGGGGCAGGAGCACATACAGAGGGGAAAGGCAGCAGCGGGAAGTTGTAGTATAGTATACTTATCATATTGAACAAAAATGAAGCTTGAAGAAAAAGGTCAAAATGCTTCACTGATTCTGTACATCTGTACCTTTACTCCATCCTCCAGCAAATATTTATAGACCTATAAGTAATTAGACTATGTTCTTTACAAGACTGTAAATAAGCCGGGGACAGTGGGCGCATGCCTGTAATCCAGGTGGCTCAGGAGGGTCAGAGAGAAAGATTGCAAATTCAAGGCCAGCCTCAGCAACTGAGAGAGGTCCTGTCTTACAGTGGTAAAGTGCCCCTAGTATCCCCAGTACCAAAAAAGGAAAAACCTAAACTGAATGTTTAACATTTTCATTAGTGCCACCTCAGCAAAATACTGGGTTAAAGAAACCAAATTTCTAGTTATAGTCTAGTTCTCATCAGCTTCTTCTACCTCATCCACCTAGAACAAGAGAAAAAGCTATTTAAAAAATATGATCAAGGTAAAGTACTCTGTAAGATGAATTTGATTATGTTCTAGAAATTTTCAAAATGGAACACAGAATTATTTCAGTAGTTTATATGATATATGTAGCATATACACATATGCAAGTTATATACTACGTATATATTACTACATATGCACAAGAAATAATAAAACTTACTTATTTGGATATACATGCTCTTATACACCTAATTTACTTGAGTCAACTATTAAATCCTTTTGATGTAATAAATTGAAAGTTAAAAAAAATATATATGATATCCTTGTGGGGTCCATGATGATACCCCACCACCAACTCCTGGTATTCACACCCCTGTATAATCCATTCCTATTATGTCTCCATGAATAACGAAGAGGAAAGATGAAATGGTATATGTTTCCTAGATCAAGTTTTAAATGTAAAGTTTCTATCTGGGTATTTTATTCTTATATCTTGCCCTCTGGGGGAGGCTACCTGCTATGGTTTGGAAGGCATAGTCTATGAAGAGGGTCATATGGCAAAGAACTAAATTCTTTAGACATTAGCCAGCAAAGAAGTAGAGCGCTCAGAAGCTGCCCTATTCTCCCAAAAATTAAGTCTTCAGATGACTGTCATGTCATTAGACCACACTGAGCCAAAATAACTCACTCTATTCCCAGAATAGTGATCCACAAAAGCCGTGGGATAATAAGAGTTTGTTATTTTGACCTACTAAAGTTAACTAAGAGGACAAAATCTGTATCTGTATCCAAAGAGCAAAATATTAAGTGAAAAGGTTCAGGACTGCATTTAAATTTGGTCACCAAAAAATTTCAAATTCTAAATACTTTCTGAAGAAGAAAAAAAACATAGCGAACTCAAAGATGAAAAATTCAGCAAAAATGAGTTAGTTATAGCAGGACAACAAATTGGAAATTTCTAGTAGAATTAGCCAAGTATCTGAAGAAAAGATATGCTTAACAAGCAAAAGACTGGGCTTAGAAATTAAAATATGTCTGCTTTTATAGGGGTATTATAAGAAACAAATAGGTTTAAAAAAACAACTCTCAAGCTTAGCTCAATAACTGATCAATAAGCATTGTTATTCTTCCCTATGTAGCCAATAAACTCTACCATAAAATAGGTAATAAGATAACACCAGTCTTTACAAATCCATTTTTTACTTGGACAATCTTTTCCAAGTTGCTGCTATAGTTTCAGGACTACTTAATACACATAAAACAGAAAAATATACTACCTTCCCTGAATATTTGGACTTCTTATCCAAGATCCACATCTTTTCCCATTATCTCCTGAAAAAGAGGTATTTTTTAATTATTTTGTGCAATGGTCAATGCCTTTTACAATTAACACCATCTTTAATAAGGCTTACATATCCTCATTTAAGTATTCAATAATCACAACGGTTCATTATGTGAACAGCAGTGAAAATATTTAATCACTGGATATGAAGTCACTAAAGGAAAGATATAACCAAATGATCAAATTGAGAGCCTCAATGTCACCACTAAACAACAAAAGGCACAAAAAAGTTTTATTAAATATTTCCCTATACTGAAGTATTCTGAGACTATCTAGAGCAGCGACCTCTTCTTTCTGGCTTCTGTAAAGTGAGTTTTATTGTTTTTTTAAATAGGCTTATGATATTTAAGTAAATCTGACATTCTACTATTATAGAACTGTCAGTTCTCAGTAACTTGTTTACAATTAGTAATTACCACTTCCACCTAGAAAAATTAAAATATCTAGAAAAAAAAGAACACAAGGTAGAGTACTCTAACCATAAAATGAACTTTCTTATAAATGTTCTACAAATTTTCAAAAAGAACACAGCATCACTTCAGTAATTTATATAAATGTATTACATATACATATGCAATACATATCATATATATTACTACACACACACACACACACACACACACACACACACGCTACAAAGAATATACCTAAGAAAGGAGATTGCTTATTTGTATATACATGCTCTCATAATATTTAACTGGCTCCCAAACCACCTGAATCATCATCTCTTTTTTCAGGCTCTCAACTGGTTATATTAGCTGTAAACCATTTTAAGAACACATTAGCCAGAACTCCACTTCCATTCCCAATGTCTCAGTCCTTCCATTTTGCCCATTTTATGCCCGCTGTGGCCTTTTCGCTTTGAAGTTACCTAAAATTGGGTAGGAACATAAATGCACTCTTTAGGTAGCAATCACTCCCCCCCACCCCGCCCCCCAAGTGATTTTAATTTGCATAGATTTTGAGTAGTCTACCTTAATCCTTTTTTTTTTCTGTAAACTTTCAAATGAATAATTTTGCTGAAATTAAGTTCTTTTCTTCAGGAACACATTTAACATTATAGCAGAAACACATGTGCTAAGGACTGAAAATCACCTTATACATTGTCTTTGAACTCAAGGAACATCCTCTAGTGGGTTCCCTACAAAGTATTGAATCCTTAAAAAAAAAAAAAAAGGGCAACCACCACAATGGAATACTTGAGGCTTATGATTTTTGTGGCAAAATTGGAAACCTCATCCACTCCAGGTGGGAATGTAACATGGTACAGTAACTTTGGAATATAGTCCTGAAGCTCCTCAAGAAGTTAAACATAATTACTATATGACCCAGAAATCCATTCTTATGTGTAATCAAAAGAAACAAAAACTTATGGGGCTAGGGATATAGCTCAGTTGATAGAGTGCTTGCCTTACATGCACAAGTCCCTGAGTTCAATCCCCAGCACCAAGAAAACAACAACAACAAAAAAAACTTATGTCCGTGCCGTGTAGAACTTGTACATTAATGTTTACAGCATCCTTACTCATAATAACCCAAAATACTGTTAACACAAATGTACATCACTAATGGATAAATAAAATGTGGTATATCTATACAATGGGAAAAAATTCAGTGATAAAAACATAATTAAGTACTGATACATGTTACAACATGGATGAACTCTGAGAACATTGTACATTAAAGAAGCCAGTCACATAATTTCTCATGCTAGTTTATTATCTATATGAAGTACAATGAACAGTTCAGTCCACAAAGAAAAGTAAATTGGTTGCCTCGAGGGACAGGAGAGAGGGAGATACAGCTAAAAAGAATGGGGTTTCTTTTTTGGGTGATAAAAATGTTCTCATATGGGCCAGGCAAGGGACCCATAGTCCAAGGCAATTCTGGAAGCTGAGGCAGGAGGATCACTTGAACCCCACTTGAACACCAACCTGGGCAATATAGTCAGACCCCATACTATATCAAAAGAAAAGAGTGTTCTAAAATTCAGTGCAGTGATAGTTGCTCAACTCTGAGCAAATACTAAAGTCTAACTGAACTGTATACATTAAATCTGTTAATTATATGGTACTTATCTCTTTTACTGTTACAAATATATAAGGCAACCAATTTTTTCCTTAAAGGTAATTTAAAACAATGTTACTATTTCCATTTAGCCTAATTCAGGTCTTAATTCGAGTACTAGAATAGTACTCAATAATAATAATAGCCCAACCAACTGCCCCAATATTTTTACCCAGCTTCTAGTCTTTGTTGTACATCTTAACAGCCAAGCAAACGTTTGCTCTGCCCATTCCCCAGATGATAATCTTTCCAAAGTTCATGAACTATCTCTACACCATAATTTTTAATAAAACATAAGCAAATCTCTATTAATTTCATTCAGATAAGAAATGAGCACATTATAATGGAAAGTAGATATAAATAATACCTTGATACGAATCTTTTTGGCTGGAATCTAGACCAAATAATCAAAAAGGAAAACAAGAAGCAATCAATCTTTTAGGTCTGGAAATTTGGAATTATGTAAGCTAGATTAACACTGCTGTTTTTTCTAAAAGTGGCCTCCAACACTATGCAGGATTAAAACAGAACCACTTAATATGCTATGGCTATACTTTTCAAAGACAAAAATATTGTGCCCTCATTTGGCCTATTTTCTTTCTTCCTTGAAAACTGACCATCTCAAATTCTGAAACCTACGAGTGCCCCATTTCCAACCAAAATGACATGACTGCCCTTTCTCTCCTGCCTCCATGACT
Organism: Marmota marmota marmota; assembly: GCF_001458135.2. NCBI lineage: Eukaryota > Metazoa > Chordata > Mammalia > Rodentia > Sciuridae > Marmota > Marmota marmota. The sequence continues at coordinate 3,067,913 of NW_026000119.1, read as the reverse complement.
GCTACTGCACTGCACTGAAGGCTTCCCAAACCCCCAGGAAAACTTACCTTATTTCCTTGACTCCTCATCGTAGCAAAGTAGCTTTCGGAAAGGGGTTCTTTGAATGTCGGAGCATGCTCACTTCATACTCTTCGCTCAAGCTCCTCCGAAATCACATTTTTAACGCCAACCATGACAACATCTCCTACATTGTCTCCGAATCAGAGAGCTACAAGATTAAGTAAAAGGAAAACGATGTGCAGCTCAGTAAATCATTTTATATTTGCCCAGATTCTGTCTTCAACATGTAGGGCACCACGTTTTATTTGTCCCCTTCATATCCTTTCCCATACATACCCTCCAGTTTCAGAGATCGCACCCGAAGTCCCATCCGCATGCTTCATATTCGCCTCAATTTTGGCCCTTCCTTTCTGCTTCATATTTTCAGAACTGGCCTCACAAAACACGCGATGGCGCCGGATTCATTCCAAGTAGGAAAACAATCCAGTTACAGCTAACCCTACCACGCACCCAAAGGCCGAGAAGGAGCGGTCAAGAGCAAGTCTTAATGCCACTGACCTTTCCGATTGGCCTCTACGACACGCCATGCTCCGTGATTGGCTAGGGCGTCAACCGGTGAGCCTACAGAGAGGCAGAGTGGGAGTGCCTCGCCTGTAAAGCCCGCCTTCCCTCATAAATAAAGGTCCAAGACGTGGAGTCAACGGGCGGAGCTAAATTTATCGTGATTCAAGCTGTCGCGGGAAGCCTGGAAGTGGAGCCCCATGTAACAAGATGACCCGAAGTTGCTCTGCAGTGGGCTGCAGTACCCGAGACACCATGCTGAGCCGAGAGCGCGGCCTCTCCTTCCACCAGTGCGTGTGAGAGCAGCCGCGCCGCCATCAAGCTCGCCGCAGAGCCTGGCGAGCGTAGGCCGTGGCGTGGCGGGGCGGGGCCGGGCGTTGCGTCGCGCCGTCGATGTGACGTATGTGTCGTGGGGCGGGGAGCGGAAGTGAGAAGCGTCTGAAGTTGGGGTTCCTCGCTCACTTCTTCCTCAATGTTTACCTCCAAATTGCAGATCTTTTCCCACTGCGCTTTGCCTAATGAATTTTGAGTGAGGTTACTCAAAAGGAGTGATCTCATTTAAAGTGAGGCGATCAGAAGGGAGGACAGTTGGGAAAACTGTTACAAGCATGCGCCCCCATTAGACTACGTGGCTTCTTCGAGAGCTTGAGTACTGATCAGTTTTGGCCTGTGCAGCCTAACCTTGCAAATTGTCGGCATTGTTGGTCGAGCTCTACAGGCCGGTACGATTCTGGGTGGATTCTGGGTGGTCATGTGGTCGTGTCAAAGAAATTTCGTATTGCTCAAGAGTGGGAGCAGAATTTCATAGTAGTCCCATCTGAACCCATTTATAGTGCAGGTTGGAGTAGGTCATTCAAATCAATGTTAAAGATACACCAAAAAGTAGAAGAGGAGGTAAAATAGATCCTCACGGACAGAAGACGCGTACTCCCCGAGAGGTAGCCTATTAAAATATTAATAAGATGTAGAGAGCTAATGGAAGTAATTTAATAAGAAAATAACAGCATCATATCGGGCGCGGTGGTGCACACCTGTAATTCCAGCAAGTCGGGAGGCTGACGCAGGAAGATCTCAAATTGAAGGCCAATTAGTGAGGTCCTAAGCATTAACTTTGCGAGATCCTGTGGATGTGAATGTAACACAGTGGCAGAGGGGGTTCAATAGTCAGTAACAAAAAAAGAAAAAAAAAGCTTCAGGGAGTGATAGATGGGTAGCACTTAAGTAGGAACAGCAAGGAAGAAGGTAAAGAGATGGAGAGTGCAGAAAAAATGTAGAGGAGTGGAAAGATAATTAGGAGATAAATTACGGAATAAATGCCAGGTTAAGGAGTTTGGGCTATGTCTTTTGGATGGTCTTTTGTTGTTTTAATTGTGTGCTTTCTTGATTCTTCCTAACCTTTACTCATCAGTTGGTTCCCCTTCTCTTTTAAACTGCTATCTTCTGTTTACTTGCCTAAAGCCAGTAAACATATAGACTTTTTTTTTTTTTTTTTTGATCATGGAGCTCTCGTCATGTAAAAATCTGAGTACATGCCCTGAAATCTGTGATACATATATCACAAGGAAAATTATTTAAAATTAGAATTAGGTATTACCAATTTAATTTTCTTCAGAACTCTATATCTAATTTGTCATACTCACTACTCGGCAATATTTGCCAACCTTTTCCGTGGCATTTTATGCATACAAAATGCTTCTATAATACTTTGAGAGAGAGATGACAAAACTCTTTGGGGTTCACTTATAGTAACTACTCTGGGGCTCCAAGTGTCCCAAGCTATTCCATGTATTTGCCAGGTTTACCATTTGGGAAGCTTAGCATCAGGGATGGGTCTAATCATAATTTGGTAAACCAGCCTGCTTTTTAGAATGCTTCATAAACATCCATTAGTTAAGAATTCAATATAAAGTGATTTCCCTTTATTTGTAAAACAATTCTCTGTTTGCTCTTGTTCAAGTACCTTTATTTTCCTGGAACAGTAAAATGAAAATCCCAGAAATGGAATTAATTCTTCCTAAGGAAGAACAAACTTTGGATAGTATTATACACTTTAGAAAGTGCTTTGGAATTCATTTGTAGTTTTATTTTATATCTTATTACAGCTCTGTGAGAAGACTCAGATTGAAACATGTATCTAAGACCACACAGCTTCTAAAAAGTCATTGACACTTAAATATAAGCCTTCCAATTCCATGTCCTTTCTTAAAATAATTTAGAGTATCTCAGAGTTGTTTTACCATTCTGCTATGTTTCTAACCATTATCTGAGGAAATTTTCACCAGTCTCAATACCTAATAACTGTGTGCTTTTAAATATTAAAATATGCAAAAGTTATATGTAGGCATATCTATAAGTCTGTTTCCAAGATGAATCCAGCAGGAGGGTACAAAAAGAGTAGTTTGGGGATTTTCTTTTCTTTCAGTGCTAGGAATTGAAGCCAGCATTCTGCCATTGAACACTTTTTTTTTATTTATTTATTTATTTATTTATTTATTTATTTATTTTAAAAATTTTTCGGGCAAGATCTTGCTAAATTGAACAGGCTGGCTTTTAACTTGCAGTCCTCCTGCCTCAGCCTCCTGAGTAGCTAGGATTACAGGCATAAACCACTGCACTGGGCTAGTTTGTGATTTTCTTTATGTGAATTTCAAAAGTTTCCAAACATTAATTTGGCTGGAATTTAAAAAAAATAAGAGAAATGCAAGAATATATATATTTAAAGTATAAATATATATATTTAAAATATAAATATATATACATATATATGTATATATATATATACACACACACATACATATAAATACATACACACACACATTTTTTTTTTTAATATGTGTTCAAGGCTAGGGGGAAAAGGGGTACCTTAAAAAAATGTGGGAAGCAGGACAAGGAATGTACTTTTTCCACTGCTTCATGGAAATGACATCAAAATTCAGTGGAAACATGATCTCACACATTTTTAAGAGTTAGAAATTGAGGAGTGGATTAGCTGGATTTGATGAATTTGATGGTATCTCATAAGATTGCAGTTACCTGAAGTCCTGACTAGGGCTGAAGGATCTGTTTTCAAAAAGGCTAATTTCCATGGCCTTTGGCAGGAGGCCTAAATTTCTCCCCAAGAAATCCACTCCACAGGACTGCTTATAAAGCTACAGATAATTTCCCCAGGGCAAAAGCATTCAGTTGAAAGAAGGAAGCTTCTATGCCTTTCATAATCTGGTGTCTGATTTCTCACTGTCACTTCTGCTTTAGCAAAATTCTTTGCTAAAGTATTTCCTGGTCTTACTCAAGGAGAGGAGAATTAGAATATAGAATTAGAATTGAAAGGAACCGTCAATTGGCTTGGTGTATCTTCCTCCCTTCTGCTTGTCATGGTCGTTCAGCTAAAATTTGGGGACCAACAGAGGTGAGGCAAAGAACCTCACCCCTGCCCCCTGCTGATACAAAGACCTATCTACAGGTGAGGCTGTATACTGGACCCGTAGTCAGTGACGGGTAAGATCCAATTGCAATGGTACCAACCTAAGACAGGAGGCTGACGCCTTGAGGTCAGCTCATCCTATAACGGGTAAGGACCATATGTACTATTGGACAACCTAAGGCAGGCACGGTCCCTAAGCCACATGCTTGTTGTTTAAACAGAGAGGGGGAGATGTTGAGAGCCACAGCCAAAGGGGCCCCAGCAAACTTTCAGACTGCCAGCTGATGATTGGCTCACAGTGGCCCCAGCAACTTCTAGCTGATTGGCTCCTCTGCGGTGATGCTCATTGGGCTGTTTCCCTGCCCTTTCAGACCATGGAGCTGCTCATTGGGGGACTTTTTTGGCTCCGCCCACACAACCCAGCCAATCGGCCTCAAGAGCAGGAGGAGTGGGGGAGGTTGAGAGGCTTGGGGGAAGCCGGTGTTGGCAGTTGGGCTCTGAGGGTTTTTCCTGAGGAGCTGTTTTGTTTGGCCTGTGTGGTTCTAAAAATAAAGTTAGTTTCTTTTGACAAGTGGCTCCTGAATTGTGCCCAGCCAGACTGCAGCAGGAAGGAGTGCCAAAGAATTTGTGAACATGATTTAAAGTCATCACCCACATGTATTATTTAACCATTTAAAGACAATAGATTCTCTTTAAAGTAGAAGAAACTGTCCTCATTAAACTAAAACACATAAGTACTTAGTTGTTGAACTTCTGAATTCCTAAAAAGAAATCAAAGAGCTTTCAAAACAGGGGCTGGGGATGTGGCTCAAGTGGTAGCGCGCTTGCCTGGCATGCGTGCGGCCCGGGTTCGATCCTCAGCACCACATACAGACAAAGATGTTGTGTCCGCCGAAAATTAAAAAATAAATATTAAAAAAAATTCTCTCTCTCTCAAAAAAAAAAAAAAAAAGAGCTTTCAAAACAAATCAAATAAATTAAACTTACTTGACTGGATGTTATATTTATAGACAGCAGTTAAGAAATGGGTTTATATAAAAATACTACTGTAGTATTACTATAGTATCTTCATGTTAATGGCACTTTAATATGATTGCTATAGATTTCCAACTGATACCATACAACGCTCAAAATGGATCAGAGCTGTTAATCGTGTGGACCCCAGAAGCAAAAAGATTTGGATTCCAGGACCAGGTGCTATACTATGTTCTAAACATTTTCAAGAAAGTGATTTTGAGTCCTATGGCATAAGAAGAAAGCTGAAAAAAGGAGCTGTGCCTTCTGTTTCTCTATACAAGGTACTGAAATCCAGTTGCAAACAAAGCTAAATTTTACAGAGCCTTGAAAAAAATCAAGGCAGTTCACATTTCAGCTAGAATTTGCAGAGATGAGAACATCCCAAGTATTAAATCCTGTAATGGATTTTAAATGCTTTAAAAATTAATTTTCTTTTCGTTGTTTTTAGTCTATATGTAATAATAGCATTCTGCTTTGGAGCTTTTGAAAAAGTTTAATCACAAAAATCAACTAGTAGGTATAAGCAGTCTTAAAAGTCAGGCTTTTGTTGAATAAGAGCTCATTATTGGCTCTTCCTAATAATGTTATTGATCTTGATCAAACATATACCTAATTAATAGCATTGATACAAGGAAGAAATGTATAGAAAATGAGAGAGTTTCTGTGAATGAGTCATCCATATTGACATTACATTTTTGTTTCCTTTTATTGTTTTTAACTTTTTACCCTTTAACTGTAACCTTTCAACATGATTTTCACATTTTGCATAATCTGTGATAGTCTCTTCTAGCTTTTATTTTTTTGGTTGGGGGGTTACTGAGGACTGAACTCAGGGGCATAGAGCCACTTCCCCAGCCCTATTTTATTGTTATTTAGAGACAGGGTCTCACCAGTTGCTTTGTGACTCGGGGTTGCTGAGGCTGGCTTTGCACTTGAGATTCTCCTGTTTCAGCTTCCTGAGCCTCTGGGATTACCGGTGTGCTCCACGGTTCCTGGCTCTTAACTTCTATTCTGACATTAGTTTTGTTTTTGTTTTGGCCATGGACTTTTTTTGTGTGGTGGTGGTGGGGGTACCAGGGATTGAACTCAGGGGCATTCGGCCACTGAGCCACATCCCCAGCCCTATTTTGGACTTTATTTAGAGACAGGGTCTCACTGAGTTGTTTAGAGCCTCTTATGCTGCTGGGATTACAGGCATGTACCACCTCGCCTAGCTCTTGACTTCTATTGTGACATTAGTTTTATCTTCCTCTTAACGCATTGGAGTCTCCTTCTTTCAGTGTTGTTTACCTCATTCCCCAAGTAGTTGATGTCAAATTCATAAGTTCCATAAGCTTCCTGTTAATTAATCTATGTATTTCTGCCTGCCCTGAATTCTTTCAAACCACATATACTTACTTACTTCGAATTTGATAAACTGACATCTGCTTTCATAATTTTGTGTGAAATCAATAATTATTACTATTTATTGAGACCACTGATGGCCCGGCATTAGAACAGGAGATTTATGCAAATTTATTATTGTATCCTCAAGACAACCCTGTTTTATCCACATTTCACACATGAGGACACAGGGATTGTGGAGTTTAAATGACAGCTAATGAGTAAGGGAACTGGGATTCAAAGGTCAGTCCTGATTCCAAAGCCTCTGTTCCCTCCAAGCCTTCTTTTTTGCACAAATAACTTCCTGTCCCCTCCCTTAATCCATATTATTGTTCCTTCAAAGAACTATTCAAAACTCACTTCCAGGAAGCCTTCCCAAATTACTACCACCTTTCTATAGTTACTTACTTCAGAAACTTCAGCATCACATTAATACTTCTATATAGGTGCAAAGAATAAACAAACTACAACCTTGTGCATTGTTCTGTATACTATACATTTTAAAAATTCAGAGTTTATGACTCTTTCCTTCACATCTAACTCTCCACAGCAACCAGGTGCATGTTTTGTGTTCAGTGCTATTTTTACAGATAATCTCATGCTTGATGATTTCTAAAATAACTGTACTTTTATATTTCTGTCATAGATTCCTCAGGGTGTTCACCTTAAAGGTAAAGCAAGACAGAAAATCCTAAAACAACCACTTCCAGACAATTCTCAAGAAGTTGCTAGTGAGGACCATAACTATAGTTTAAGGAGGCCCTGGACAGGAGGTGCTGAGAAACTGGCTGAGGTGCAACAAATGTTACAAGTGTCTAAAAGAAGACTTATCTCTGTAAAAAACTACAGGATAATCAAGAAAAGAAAGGGCCTACAGTTAATTGATTCACTTGTAGAAGAAAGACTACTTTCTGAAGAAACAGAGTGTCTCCTAAGAGCACAATTTTCAGGTATCTCCCCCAGTTCCTGTAATATTTACGAAATAACTTTTTTTCTGAATACCATTAAATATTTAATTTGCCATTACTTATGAAAACATGCTTTCTACTGGGAAGTAAAGAAAAATCCTAGTAGTTTAAACAAGAAGAATGAAAAGTAATCTTGAAGTCCTTTTATATATCTTCCAGTTATAAAAATAGCATTTATTATAGGAAAAGCAGAGAAGTATTTAAATGATAAAATAATGCATAATACTACTACTGAGAAATGAAATCATATGGTTTTATACAACTTTCTGTACTTTATTTGAAATAGCTTTGGCCTATGCTACTGCAGATTCTTTATAAACAGGTTTTTTGTTTGTTTATTTGTTGTAATGGGGATTAAATGTAGGGGCACTGAACTACATCCCCAGTTCTTTTTTTTTTTTATTTTTAAATTTGAGACAGGGTCTTCCTGAATTGCTGAGGGTCTCCCTAAGTTGCTGAGACTGGCCGGGGACTTGTGATGCTCCTGCCTCTGCCTTCCAAGTCACTGGGATTACAGGCATGTGCCACTGCCCCTGGTTTCTAAACAGTTTTAATTGCTACATAATTTATTACCAAAGTCCTGTTGCAATAGAGTTGACCTAGATAATTTGCAAAAGTGTCTTTGAGCTTGGAAATTATATGAGTCTCCCAATTTTTTTCCCTAAAATATTCTATAGATATGTAAATCCATGGAAAGACTACTTAGTCCTCTATGTGAACCAGGAAGAGGGGTAAAATAAGATTTGCCAACTTATTCTTTGAAAGTAGCAGAGATTTTAGATTTATATTCTGGTGAAAGAATAATTCCTATTTCTAGAAAAATAGGGGAGAATATTCTGTGTTTCCCCAAGAGAGGGGAACTGAAGTAAGAATTGGAATCTCCACAAGAACAGAAGATTTTTTTTTTTTCCTTTTCTCTTTCACTGTTAGGCAAGATGATCTTTTCAATCTGAATAATACTGTATCCCTAGAAATGTTCTCTTCATTTAATTTTCACTCTCAGATAAATAGTAACCAGGTAAAAACAAAACAAAAATGTTCTTATACTCTAGAGGTTTCATTTGATCCAGTTACAATATTTCACTTCATAATGGTAGCAGGTATTATGTTGTTTTTCTGTTTGTTTGTTTATTTTATACTGGGAATTGAACTCAAGTGTGCTTTACCACTGTGCTACATTCCCAGCCCTTTTTATTTTTAATTTGAGTCTCTATAAGGTACTTAGGGCTTCTTTAAATTGCTGAGGGCTGACATTGAACTTATGCGCCACCATGCCTGGCTCATTACAGATTTTTATCCCAAATTTTTTTTGCAAAAAAGTGGGATATTACCATTATGTGAAGCTTCAAAAAAATGTGCTGTTATTACTTAAAAATCATTTATTACTAAACTGTCTTTGGTACAAGATTAGAATATATGGCATACTTGTGAAATATAGTATTTCATTTTCTTCCCTCTTCCTCTAAAAATTTCTTATCTGGCTGCCAATGAATAGTAAAACATGATTTAAATTGAAACTGTTTTCTTCCCTCTTTCTATTGAATGATGGAGATGAGCATGGTAAATTGGTTAGGGTGCCCTGAGCGGATATTAACTTGTGAACAAACTCAGTTTAAATGTGATTATTTTTATTTGAATTTTCATGTCCAGTCATTTTGTATCCAAATGCTGTGATCTGAAAATTTATTATGCCATTTTTTATATAAAAATAAATGTTATTTTAACAGATTTTAATTGGGAGATGTATAACTGGCGAGAAACAGCTGAGTACTCCACCGAAATGAAACAGTTTGCGTGTACACTCTATTTGTGTAGTAGCAAAGTCTATGATTATGTAAGAAAGATTCTTAAACTGCCTCATTCTTCTATCCTCAGAACGTAAGTAATTAATTTTTGGATGTTAAATGAAACAAATAAATTTGTTCTTTTATTGAATTTTGTACATTAAGGCTATTAGTATCCATACCCCCATTAATTACTCCATTTTCTGTTTAAAAACTTCTAGGTAGTATTTGCATATTATCACAGCAGCAATGTTTTCACCCACAAGATGAGGACACATAGGCTGACAAAGGATTTTGCGTCTCAAATGTTAGAGACACTCTGGGTGGTAAAATTTGAATCTTGAAATATTGAAATTTCTAGTACACTTTAGTAGTTCTAATATCTCACTATTTTGGAAAATCTTTCACAGTTCTGATTAATACTATTTATTAAAGGCAAAGCACCAAAAAATCTGCATTTTCTGTAAGCACTGCTGTTGTTGTCACTGCAAGTTGTTCAGGGACCAGATTTTAGTAAATATCTTCTCAGGTTTTCTGCTCAGAATATATAGATACATTTATAATTGTCAGTGTGAAGTGAATAATAATGATTTTCTAGTAATGTCTTACAAATTTAATATTCAATCTTGGCTCTTTTTCATCACTAGTTTAACAGACTTCCTTTTTTAAGAAATGAAGGGGGATTCTCCTATATACCAAAAAAAAAAAAAAAATTTAAAAAATAGGAAATGAGAGAAAAGGAAGAAAAAAAATGAATACTTTTTTTTCTACACAGATTATACAATTATCATTAGAGTATTTCCTATAGTCTTTTTTATGTGCATAGATTTACTAGGTTTTACATAGTTATGATCTTTTCTACATAAATTTCTGTATCACTTTATTATTTATGCCTTTTATCTGTTATTTTGAACTCTTCATAGGTAAATTTTAATAGCTGATAATATTAGTTGGTCCTACCCTATTTAACCCTTATCTAACCATTGGACATTCATATTATTTTGACTTTTTGGTTGTAATTGCTATTTCATACATTGAGGTGAATATTTGTGTAATAAAACTAACTCTGTTCCTAGTGTGAGGTTATCATATAGGCTTGGTGTTATACCTATTTACAAATGTCAATCACTTAGCAGACATATTTATAGACATTTTGTTTATATTTCTTGTCTTGTACCTTTTTAAGTTCAGTCCTCTCCCATATTAATTTTACCTAAAGCATTCCTTACTGGTTTTTCATGATGGTCTGTGTAAGACCTTTCACATGACTTCTCATCTTTATTTTCTGTTTTTCTTCCTTCCCTATAGTTCTATACCAATTCCTAGCTAGATTAAATCTTTCCTAGTAGTTCTATTTCATGCTTTTCTTTCTTCGTGGGAGTTTGGTATTTGTAGTCTTTGTTGTAACCTGGCACATTTTTATTTATAATTCCACTAATGCCATTACTTATTTCTTTGGATACTTTGGCTGTAACTAAATTACATTGTTTAGGGTTATAGTAATGCATGCTTGTTATTAAACATTCAAACAGTAAGTAAGTATTTAAATACTAGAAAATGAAAAACATGTATAATCTTTCTCCTTCCCTAATCTCATAAGGTAACTACTCTTAACAGTTTGGTAAATAGCCTCCCAGACTTACGTTGTGCTATGCTGGGGATTGAGCCAAGACAGGTAGGTGCTCTACCACTGAGCTACACCCCCAGTCTAGACTTTTTTTTTTTCTCCAATCTATTTCTTGATAAAATTTTGCTTTAATGGCCATATAATATTTTTATATATTAATGATACCTAGATTTTATCGTAGAAAATCTGGAAGGTCAAACATTTGTTTTTTATTACAATTCCATTTAAAAAAATATATTTTAAGACAGTTGTGCTTTAAGTAATAGATCTTTATAACCATTATATTTAATATTTATTCAATAAATATTTATTGATCAGGAGCGGCCAGTGAGGCAGGAGGAAAACCAGGAGGTTGTGATGGCCTGGAAGCCAAATGTAGAAAGTATTTCAAGGAGGGAGTAGTCCACTATGTCAAATGCTGCTGGGAGATCAGATCAGGTAAGATGAGGACAGAGAATTGACTCTTGGGTTTTGCAAGCTAGAAGTCATTGATGATCTTGACAAAAGCAGTTGCAGTGGAGTGGTGGAAAGGTGAAACTGGCTTGAGTGGGCTCACAAAAGTCTGGAAATAAAGAAGACCCCCTCCCCCCAAACACACACACACACACACACAAATTAAAAATATGTGTGTGTGTGTAAATTATAGGAGTTTTGCTATGAAGGAGAGCAGGAAAATACATCTTTGGTAGAAGGAAGGGTGTTGATTTGGCAGATGTTCTAGCATGTTTGTATGTTCATAGGAATGATAGAGTAAAGATAATTGGTGATTCATAAAAGAAAGGATAATTTCAGGAGGCTAACATCCAATACCATTTTGGAAATAAGTAACCTTAGCTAGGACAGGAACCGTTCATCCATTAGATTAAGAAGAGAGGCAGAGACAGATAAAATAAGGTAATAGATTTGGTGGTAAGAAATGAATTTTGTTCAGATTGCTTCTATTTTCTGCATGAAATAAAGCTATTAGTGGAGAGATGAGGAAGGAGGTATTAGAAATTTGGAACGAGAAGAGGAAATGTTCACAGTCATCTTAGAGGCCAGAAAAAAACAAGTTACTTGGAAAATGTGGCACCAGAAGTGTTTTCAAAACTAGGTTTTTTTGGATGGAAAAAACAAATAGATGGTTAATGTTAGATGAGGACAAACCAAGCCAGCCTTAAATTTTTTAAAATCTTGGTTTGGTTAGGTAGGTACCTCTCATTGATTTCTGATTGTCATCTGTCTTTCTCTAATGCTTACCTTCATCAAACATAGCTCTTATTAATTTTTTTCTGTGCTGATGTTGGACCCTTTTTTAAATTCTCTTTGAATTATTTATGTCCACAGCCTTCTCAGAACAGTAATTTTTCTAATTCCAGGGCTTTGGGTCTTTAAGGTAGCTTACTTTCATAAATTCTTTGAAATTATGTCATCATGTCCTTAGATTTCCTTGTTATAATAATGATACACTTAGTGTGATTTTGGTCATAGTTACACAGTGATCGAACACTTGTTCCTTAGTTATATTCCTCTGTTTCTAATTTTCTTTGTTCATATTCACTGCAGTTTAACAAATTAACTTCTCATATAGATTGGATGCAGTGAGTCTCAAAAATAAACAAAATGGTGGAAAGAGCTTATAGTCTTACAGAAAAATAGATAGTATTACAGAGTTCTAGGACTCCTTTTTTCCCCAAGTAGTCTTAAGCCACCCAGCTTTCTATAATCATTCCATAACAAAGCTTCTAGATATTAGTTAATTAAAAGTATGTTGATGAGAATGTAAATTAAAATTGGTGGGAACTTTCTGGAGGATAGTTTCAAATGTACACACCCAATTATGTGCACTTGAGATCCAAAATTTGATTTTAATTTCCTATTAAAGTTGAGTTAATTTATCCCAATTCATGCATAAATTATCTTTGCATCCTATTCCTACAAATTACACAAATGACATAAACAAGTGTGCTTAATATGTAATTGCACTATTTATATTGTCTAAAAAATTAAAACAACCTAAATGTTTTTTAACATGGTTTAGTTAATATTCTTAATCACGTGACTGTAGGCTAATATTTAAAGACATGGAAAAATGACTCCCAACATTAAATGAAAAAAAATAAAAATAAACCCAGTATAATTTTTGAAAACTACATCTAGGTATGCATACATATCTAGTTTCCTAGACTCCCTGAAATATTAACCGATTTTTAAAAATTTTTTTTACACTTTTTTTAAATAATAATTTTTTTTAAAAAAGGAAAAGAAGAATGTAACTTTTTATGTTCAGAATTTTTTTCCTCCAATTTTGGGAGAGAAGAAAGTTTGAGAAAAATCAGTTGCCTCCTATGCTGCTGTAACTTACACTCTTGGTTTAACTCTTAGATGTACCTTCACAAAATAAATCCAGTCTACTTATCTTTCTTCAAGACACTATTCTAGTACCTGTGGACATTAAGATACTATTTAGATTTTCATTTAGAAAATAAGCCCAACTGAACAAGGCATTTTTTTTAATCCCATTTAAAATAAAACTTTTACAGAGAGACATGAAGTAGTTTCAATGCATACTCTTGCATATGCAGCACATTTACATCTTGATGTTCATTTGAGAACACTAATGTAAAATAAATTAATTTTAAACAGTTAAAACTTGATGACATACCTGTGAAGGGTTTCCAACATACTAATGGGCTGTAGCATTCCTCTGTTTTTTCACTGTGTTACTATTTCTGTTGTATTTTAAAATATTAACAACTGATATATACTTTTGTCTCCTAAATAGTTATCAAAATGTCTTTTGCATCCTATAACTGTATCTATCTCAAAACCATCTGTGCCTGAAATCAATTTATTGTATCATAATTGCCATTAGAGTATAGGTTATATTTCTTTGTATGTGAAAGTGCGTGGTAGGAGTTTTATTTACAAAACTTCTAGGTTGCAACTAAACTATTTGGAAAGCCCTGTCTTGACTGAGATGGGACTGCAAGTTCTAGGTCAATCTGGGCAACTTAGTGAGACCCTATCTCAAAATAAAAAATAAGAAAGAACTGGGTATGTAGCTCAGTTGCAGAGCACCCTTGGCTTCAATTCCAGAACCCCCAAAATAAAATAAAATTGCACATGAGTCAAAGGAAAAATCACAATGGAAATAAATATGGCTGCTTTCTTTCTGGGAAACAAATTATAGTAAATTATAAGAAAGAAGAATTCTGAAGATGGACACTAACAATAATAGGAAGGACTGATTAGCAGCTGGGAAGTTCAGGGGTACTATGAAACAGCTCCTAAGGTAATAATGCAGGTACGTTGTATAAGAACCAACACATGCAGATACCTTAAAGCTTCTTACAGTGTAATTTTGAGGCTGCAAGGAGTGAGCAAAGCACCGAAGGTCTGGTATCAGGAAAGTTGGGTTTCAAATTTGTCCATAACTAATAGCACAATACAGGCAAAGTTGCTCAACCACTCCCTTTTCCCAGATTCCTAATCTGTAAAATGAGGTAGATATACTAGATGTACTCAAAGGTTCCTCCCCTTTCTTCAGTTTCTTCTTTCAGTAAATGTACAGACAAGACTGGTTTACTATCCATATTGTAAAAAGATTGATCAGAACATGCTAGATAATTGATATGTGTACTATTTAAAGAATAAATGAGCCAGGCATGGTGGTACATACTTTTAATCCCAGTGACTTAGATGGCTGAGGCAAGAGGATTGCAAGTTCAAAGTTAATCTCAGCAATTTATAGAGGCCCTAAGAAACTTAGTTAGATCCTCTCTCAAAATAAAAATAAAAAAGACTGAGGAATATGGCTCAGCAGTTAAGCAACCCTGGGTTCAATCCCCAGTACCAAAAAAAAGGGAAGAAATGAGAAAAATAATGTTGTGTGTTTGCATATTAAGATCCTAGTTTGTGTTTCTTTATTATTTCATTGTATCTATAAATATATTCTTGAAATGTATAATTTGGATACTTGACTTTTATTTCTACAGGGATTTGAGGTTACATTTAGTACCATTTAAGTCTTGTTCCTTTTTTTCTTTTTATTTCCTTATTTAAGTTTGTGTTTTAATTTTATATTTTCTAGGTGGTTATCCAGATGCAAACCCAGTCCAGGTTTCAACAGCAATATTTTTTCTTTTCTTCAACAAAGAGTAGAGAATGGAGACCAGCTATATCAGTACTGTTCACTGATCATAAAAGGTATCTCTCTCAAGGAACAACTTCAGTGGGATCCCAGCAGTAACAGTTTGCAAGGGTTTATGGACTTTGGTCTTGGGAAACTTGATGCTGATGAAACACCACTTGCCTCAGAAACCATTTTGTTAATGGCAGTGGGTATTTTTGGTCATTGGAGAACCCCTCTTGGTTACTTTTTTGTAAACAGAACATCTGGATACTTGCAAGCTCAGCTGCTTCGTCTGACTATTGGCAAACTGAGTGACATAGGGATCACAGTTCTGGCTGTTACGTCTGATGCTACAGCTCACAGTGTTCAAATGGCAAAAGCATTGGGGATACATATTGATGGAGACAACATGAAGTGTACATTTCAGCATCCTTCATCTTCTAGTCAACAGATTGCATACTTCTTTGATTCTTGCCACTTGCTGAAATTAATAAGAAATGCATTTCAGAATTTTCAAAGCATTCAATTTATTAATGGTACAGCACATTGGCAGCACCTTGTGGAATTAGTAGCTCTAGGAGAACAGGAATTATCATATATGAAGGGAATCCCAAGAAAACATGCAAATTTGAAAAATCATGTATTGAAAATGAATTGTGCTGCTCAACTCTTTAGTGAGAGTGTAGCCAGCGCATTAGAATATTTGCTGTCAGTGGGCCTTCCTCCTTTTCAAAATTGTATTGGTACTATCCATTTTTTACGTTTAATTAACAACCTGTTTGACGTTTTTAATAGCAGAAACTGTTATGGAAAGGGTCTTAAAGGACCTCTGTTACCTGAAACTTTTAGTAAAATTAATCATGTATTAATTGAAGCCAAGACTATTTTTCTTACATTATCTGACACTAGCAATAATCAGATCCTTAAAGGTAAGCGGAAATTAGGGTTCCTGGGATTTTTGCTTAATGCTGAGAGCTTAAAATGGCTCTACCAAAATTATGTTTTCCCAAAAGTCATGCCTTTCCCTTATCTCCTGACTTACAAATTCAGTCAAGACCATCTGGAATTATTTCTAAAGATGCTTAGGCAGGTATTAGTACCCAGCTCCAGCTTTACCTGCATGGCATTCCAGAAAGCTTACCATAATTTAGAGACCAGATACAGATTTCAAGATGAAGTTTTTCTAAGCGAAGTAAGCATCTTTGACATTTCAGTTGCTCGAAGAAAAGATTTGGCCCTCTGGACAGTTCAACGTCAGTATGGTGTCAGGGTTATGAAGTCGCTTTTTCACAAAGAAGATATTTGTCAAGACTGGTCTAATTGTTCACTAAGTGAGGCATTACTAGACCTGTCAGATCAAAAGCGAAGTCTTACCTGTTATGCTGGTTATATTGCAACTAGGTTATCAGCTATTTTAACTTGTGAAGACTGTATCAGTGCACTGTATGCATCGGATCTTAAAGCCTCTAAAATTGGTTCACTGTTATGTGTTAAAAAGAAGAATGGTTTGCATTTTCCTTCAGAAAGTCTATGTCAGATAATAAATATTTGTGAACAAGTTCTAAGAACCCATTCAAGAATGGTAGTTTTTGAACTAGTTCCTAAACACAGGGAATTGTATCTTCAGGAGAAAATATTACATGAGCTTTCTGGGCATACTTATCTTTTTGTAGATTTAAATGAGCATCTCTTTGATGGAGAAGTTTGTGCCATCAATCATTTTGTAAAGCTACTAAAGGATATAATAATGTGTTTCTTAAGTATCAGAGCTAAAGATGTAGCTCAGTACTCTTTAAGACACCATTCAGAAAGAACTGAAAGGAAGACTTTGTCAAAGAAACACGGGTCTTTACAGGATTACAAATGTTTAAGTTTCGCTAATACCAATAAATTTAGACATTTGCTAAGTAATGATGGATATCCATTAAAATGAGAGCTCTTAAAATATATTACCATTTTTCTTAAGAATATTTGGTCAACATTTTTTTTAAAGCTCACTCTACCATATTTTATAAATTGACCATTCTGCACAGTGGACAACTTCGCAATTTTGACTTAATGAATATTATAAACTCTGCTCATGTCTTGGAATGGCCCATAGCATTTGAGTTTTCCAAACTGTACAAAGTAGTAAGTCTCTCAGAACAGACCACCAACAGGTGCTATCTTTGAAGTTACTCCTATAAGAGTGATTTGAACTGATACACTTTTGACTTGTTCAAAGAGTAACAACCATTCAGAATCACCCAAACATGGGCTCCTTTGCTAAATAACTACATTTCCTTAAAGAGCTTTGGTTTATAATTCTTAAGAATGTTAGCAAAATACTTATAAAACCTTTATATTTCATATTTAAAAATGAAAGTTAAGTTGTGCTTTGAACATTAGGCTAAAGTAAAAAGCAATTACCGCAAAGATCCCCTTGTCCCGGGGTACTCTAAAATAGAAAAACTTTGTCAGACAGAAGGTAAGTCTTTGAACCATGAGATTGTTCTTTGTGTTATATCCAAGCAGGAAAATGCAGTCTGGGAAGAGTAAAGGTGATGTGGTTTTTACTATCCAAGTCCCTGGATTTTGAAATATTTCTTTTGAATAATATAATAGGGTGGATACTTCACCATTTGACTCCTATTGGAAGAACCCAGTGCTCATCAGAGACTGGGAAGAAGCCTTTATTTCAACTTCTGTTCTTTCTGAGATGTGTTTTCAGGGAGGCTAAAATAATCAAACATACCAATATTGATTGACTAATAGAATCATAGCATGTGATTAATAAACTAGAAAATAATGGTCTATTTAGACAATGGATATGGAAAATTTTGTCTTAATTACATAATGGTATTTGTCCCTCAGAAATTTAGGAGTTTAAATCCAAAGGTGGAAAGCATGTTAAGAATAATTTTCTCCACTCTCTCACACATTTGAAAAGATAAGTAGAAAAGCATGCAGGTACCTAATTTTCACAAATAGGAGCATGCTAATGGATAAAAGAAATAAGAACGTATTACTCACCTGCCTTATAAAACATGTCTTTTTTGTCATTGAGTGTCACAAAATAAAGTTAATGCTAATATAAAATTTTAAATTACAAAAGATTGCTGGGTGTGGTGGTACAGTCCTGTAATTCCAGCAACTTGGAAGGCGGAGGGAAGAGTATCACAAGTTTGAGGCCAACCTCAGCTTCTTAGACCCTGTCGCAAAAAATAAAAAAAGATCCGAGCGCAGTGATGCACACATGTAATCCTAGTAGCTCGGGAGGCTAAGACAGGAGGGTGGCGAGTTCAAAGGCAGCCTCAGCAATAGCATGGTGCCAAGCAACTCAGTGAGACCCTGTCTCTAAATATAAAATACAGAATAGGCTGGGAATGTGGCTCAGTGGTCGAGTGCCCCTGAGCTCAATCCCTGGTACCACCCCCCCAAAAAAAGGGTTGGAGATAGCTCAGTAGTAAAATGCCCCTGGGTTTGATCCCCAATGCCACCGGAAAAAAAAATAATAATAATTACAAAGTAAAAGTTGAAATTCCCCTTAAAAAGTCTGTCTTGGTGTATTTGTTTATTCTACCTCAGAGACATATGTTTTGAAATATAATCAGTGTTATATTTTACACAAGAACCTATTACTATAGAAATTTCAGTCTTATGGGTTTTTTTGTTTGAAAATCACCACCATTAATTTATTGCTTATATAAATCAAGTTTTGTACCTGAGCTTTATTTAAAGCAAGGTTCACATCTATAGTGTCTGTTACTCCTTGTTGTTATGTTTGACTAATGTACTAATATATTCTGTATTTAAAGAAATTAAGTGTTTCGTGTTATTCCTTTCAGTGCTGGATAAATTGGGCAAATGTTGAAGGTGAGAGAGAATATTTCCATTACTACTTTTAGCTCATTTAATTGCTTTATATCCCTTTTACCTGATATAGCATGCTTTGCAGCAAAATATTCATATTTGATTAAGGTATTAGTTATAATTTCTACTCTGCATCTTTTTTTTCCTTCAGAGAAAAACATTCTCTTAAAAAAAATTTATTCATCCTACTTTCCAACAAATAGAGTTGGGATAACTGGATATCCACATGCAAAAGAATCAATTCAAAATGAATCAAAGAATTAAATGTCAGAGGTAAAGCTATAAAACTTAGAAGAAGGGGCTGGGGATTTAGCTCAGTTGGTAGAGTGCTTGCCTCGCATGCACAAAGCCCTGAGTTCAATCCCCAGCATCACCAAAAATAAATAAATAAAACTTAGAAGAAAATAGAACTGGATTAGGTGTTTGTGTTTTAGCTAAGACACCAAAAAAAGAAAAGAAACAATAGAAATTGGACTTCATCAAAATTAAAAACATGTTTACATGTTTCAAGGAGATATCAAAAATGTAAGACTAGGGCTGTTGCTCAGTGGTATAGCACTTGCCTCACATATGTGGAGTACTGGGATTTAATCCTCAGCACCACATAAAAATAAATAAATATTGTGTCCATCTACAACTAAAAAAATATTTTTTAAAAAATGTGAAAGAGGGCTGGAGATGTGGCTCAAGCAGTAGCGTGCTCGCCTGGCATGCGTGCGGCCCGGGTTCGATCCTCAGCACCACATACAAACAAAAATGTTGTGTCTGCTTAAAAAAAAAAAAATGTGAAAGACTGGGGCTGGGGATGTGGCTCAAGTGATAGCGCACTCGCCTAGCATACGTGAAGCACTGGGTTTGGTTCTCAGCACCACATAAATGTGAAATAAAGATACTATGTCCACCTAGAAACTAAAGAAATAAATATTTAAAAAAAAATTTAAAGACTACGAATGGAGTGAAAAGAAATTTTGGAAACCATTTCTCATATAGGATTTGAGTCCAGAATAAATACACTAATAACTCCTATAACTCAATAACCAAAATTTTAAAAATGGGTAAAGAATAAGTAGACATTACCATAGGAGATAGTCAAACAGCCCCAAATGACTATGTTTGGCATCATGAGCCATCTAAGAAATGCAAATCAAATCACTGTAAAAATGTCTCTTCTGACCAACCAGGATGGCCATAATAAAGAAGACATAGCAAGTGCTGGCAAGAATGGGGAAATTGTAACCTTCATTCACTGTTGGTGAGAATGCTAAATAATACAGCTAGTGCATATGCTTAGAAAAACAGCCTGGCAGCTCCTAAAACAGTTTAACAGGGTTAACTATAACCAGTGGTGCTCTTAGGCATATTAGCAAGAGAAATTAAAACATGACCACACAAAAATTTGTACACAAACTTCATAACATAATAGCCCAAAGGGAAAAAAAATCCCTAAAAGTCTGGTGACTGCTAAGTGGGTAAATAAAAATATGCTATATCTATACAATGGGTCATACAGTAAGTGTATGTTTAACCTTATAACTGCCAAAACTTTTTACAAAGTGTACCGTTTGTCATTCCGACTCCAAAGTTCAAAAATTCCAATTGCTCTACCTCCTCCTCAGCATTTGGTAATGTCGGGTTTTGTTTTCTGTTTGAAATAGCTAAGGTGTGTAGTGATCTTTCATTTTTATTTGCATTATCCTAATGGCTAATGATGTGGAGTACATTTTCATCTCCCTTGTTTTTCATTTATCTCTTTAGGTAAAATGTCGGTTCAATTCTTAGGCCCGTATTTTGGAAAGTTGGTTGCTTTCTCAGTGTTATATATTCTAGATATTTGTTTGTTGCCCTGTCAGATGTGTTTTGCAAATATTTTTCACAGTTTGTAACTATTTAAATTTTCATAATATCTTTTGAAGAGTAAATAAATTTTCATAAGTCTAATATTTCCAATTTTCTTTTAGGGATTATACTTTTTAATATTCAAGAAAATCTTTGCCTAAGCCAAAGTATCAGGATTTTCTTACAGATATTTAGTAGTTTATGTTTTACATTTAAGTCACAATCCATTTTAAGTTAACTTTGGTATATGAGTTAAGGTTCATGTTTTAATTTTGAATCCAGAACCTCAGACATGCTAGCCAGGTGGCTCTACCACTGAGCCACATCCCTAACCCTTTTTAGTTTGAGACAATCTTGCTAAGTTGCTCAGGCTGGCCTCAAACTTGTATTCTTCTTGCCTCAGTGTTGTGAACAGCTGAAATTATAGGTATTTGCCACCATGCCCAGCAGGTAGATTGGTATTTTGACATATAGACATCCCAACACTATTTGTTTAAAAGATTGTCCTATCCTTTCTCTGTTGAATAACCTTTGTACCCCTCTCAAAAAAATTACTATATATTTATATATGTATATGGTTGTTTTTGTACTCAATATTTTTTCACTGATTTTCACCTATGGGTCTATCATTTCACCAAGACCAGAGTATTTTTACTCTAGCCTTTTCTTTCTTTCTTTTTTAGTTTTGTAATTGTAGGTGTACACAATACCTTTATTTACTTTTATGTGGTGCTGGAGATTGAACCAAGTGCTTCGAACATGCTAGGTAAGAGCTCTACCATGGAGGTACAACTGCATTCCCCCTTATATAAGTTTTTGAAATCAGGTGGAAGTCCTCCATCTTTGTTCTGTTTTCAAAAATGCTTTAGCTATTCTAATTGTCCTTTTCCATGTAGATTGTATAATGAGGATGTCAATTTTTACAGAAATCCCTGCAGGGATTTTAACCAGAATTTTGTCACAGAGTTCTGCTGAATCTGTAGATCATTTGGGGGAAAGCTGGCACACTGAATCTTTCAGTCCTAAAAAAGGGCATCGTGTTATCTTTTTTCTTTGATTCTTATCAGTAATTTCTATTTTTCACTATACAGACTTTATATATTTTGGGAGGAGGAGGATTTCATGCATTTTTTCTGCTGGTATAAATGGTAATTTTAAAATTTCAGTTTCTAAATTATTGCTGCTGTGTACAAGTATAGTTGACTTTTACATATTGATCTTGCTAACCTCACTTGGTAGTCCTAGTAGCTTTCCTTAAATTCTTTGCTTTTCTGCATAGGCAATCATATTATCTACAAATATAGTCTCACTCATTTCTGATCTGTGGGCCATTTTTCCCCCCTTGCCTTTGTACAATGACCTCTACTGCTGAATTGAAAAAGAGTGCCTTGTTCCAAGTCTTTGAAAACATGTCTTTACCATGTGTACTGTGAGCTTTTGGCTTTTTTTTTTTTTTTTCAGTTGTAGGTGGACACAATACCTTTATTTTATTTATTTATATGTAGTGCTAAGGTTCAAATCCAGGGCCTTACATATGTTAGGTGAGTACTCTACCACTGAGCCATAATCCCAGCCCAGCTTTTTTATCAGGTTTATTCTCGATTTGTGAGAGTTGCTTTTTGATCATAAATGGGTATTGAATTTTCTTTCTTCTGCACCTTTTTGAGGGAGAATTTTTGAGATAGAAATTCTAAGTTTTTCTATATGCACAGTCATTTTTTACATTTGAAATGAGTATTTCATTTTTTAAAATATATTGATTTCAGTGAATTACATTGTTTTTAAGTGTTGGATCAACTTTTTATTTCTGGGATAGTCAGTTCTACTTGGTCATGATGTATTTTTATATATTGACATATTTCATTTGCCAATTTAAATTAGTTTCATTGAAGTCCCTGTGATCTTAACAATAAACAGTTTCTTGCATATACATTATAATTTATTGCCTTTGAGTAGAAACTACTATTTTTTTAAACTGATAATGTTTAAATTCTCTCACAAAATCTACTTTTGAGAAGAAAATATTTAAATTAAAAAAAATTTATCATTATAAGGCTCAGTTGGTAGAGAGCTTATCTCCCACACACAAGGCTCTGGGTTCAATCCCCAGCACCATAGACACACAAAAAAAGCCATTATAGCTTTCATTTTATAAAGTCACTTGGATCGAGCTAGTTCAGTGGTGGAACTTGCTTGGTATTGTGTAAGGCCTTGTGGGGGATGGGGATGGATACTAGTTCTTAAAAAGCTCACATTTGATCTACAATAAATATGGATTAAAGAAGTCTTAAGAAAAAAAAGCCTTAAATAAATATAGAAAATAACCCCCGTATTAAAGACTTCAGGTGACTGGCTTTAATTGGCAACTCCAGAATTCTATATAAAAATACGTAAGGGATACAATATAGCCAAACGTAGGACTAGAGATCCTGTTTGAAGCTTCAATTACAAGACACATTAATTTTCTTAATGATGTTTTACAACAGTAAAAATACAAAACTTTTCTAAAGGTATTTCTATTTACATGAGATTGAGAAAATGTCCGTCATTAAATATGAAAAAAATGGGAAAGCTAAAGCATTACACACCTCCTCCCTCACCCAGTATGTTCTCATTGTTTTAGTACTTACTTGTAGCATTAAGATTCTGAGAGATGAGACCTACAGGTTGCTTTTAGTTCTTCAGGGATAAGGAAACAAAAGTGGTCATCATAATAACATCATACATTAAAACGCAAAGAGTAGATGGAGTTTCTGCTCTTAGAAGAAAGCAGGAAAGGGAGAAAGCACATTCTCATTTCAAAGCAATTTATGTTAATGATAATTAGGCAAAAATAATTTTTGCTTGTGTTTTCAGAAGTAATGTCAAATTTACTTGAAAGATAATTTAAAAGGTTTCTTGCAATTAAATAGTTAAAAGTGGCATTAAACTAAAGAAAGAATGCAAAACCTTTATTTTTTTACAGAATAGTATAAATGTTTATTTTCTGTATGATTTACTTTCCTATCCTGTTTTTACAATATAGAAAAGTGTATTTGAATAGCTCTAGTAAATATAAATTTAATCTTTCTACTTTGGGATGTAAATAGAGCTAGAAAATTATATACCCAACCCTCCCCAAATAGTCTTTTAAAATTGTTGGATTAATGTGGCTATTAATCTTGTTCAGCAATTTGATGCAAATGCCTAAATACAAAAAGTTGTTTAGTAAGTACTACACAGGAAGAAAAAGGCTTAATTCTTTAGATAGCTTCTTGAAAATCAAAAACTAGTAGCATTTGATTGCACCTTCAAATTTTTACAAGCAAGACATTCTTAAGCAATGCCATCATACATAATCTACAATTGTAATCAAAATTTCACAAACATTTTCTGCACACTGTATATAAATACACATCACAATGGTGCAATTAGAATTAACACAGAATATATACAAAATGAACAAAGTTTAGGTTCAGACCAAAAACTTATTGCAATCTTTTGAAAAATAACTTCATTAGATATTATTTTATCCTCTTACAGTAATTTACATTTATACAAATTTAATTAGACATACTAGATTGAGGTGCTAAGAATGTTTGCACTATCTACATTTAAAGTTACTGCACTATAATTTTATAAATCCAAATTTCAAAAGAAGGATACTTTAATGAATAACGGAATCCTCTTCTGGACTACTTAATTTCTATTGCCTATATCTTGCATGTTCATATGAACATATATACACACTTAATACATACAACTATAGAGTCCTTGTAGGAAATGTAATGATCATATACTAATAATTACTGAGGATTAAAGTACCTAACAAAACGCCTGAATTCCAACATGGTTTTTTGTTGTTGTTGTTTTGTCATAAAATCAGGAGTCCTATTAAAAGGCTCTTAAATTCATAGAGTTTTTAAATTACTGAAAATGATTTAGGTAATTTCAACAATTATCTGAAAACACACGTACCTTCAGCTTACCAAATCACTGGCTAAAAATAATGGCATATTAAACATCCCATATAAAAAAAATCCCACTATAATTTTGAATGCTTTGTTAGGCAGCCCATTTGAGTAAATCAATTAAGAGTCGTGTATTGGTTTGAAAATTTTCTGTTCAAAAGTCTACAAAGAAAACTGTAGAGATGAAAAATCTTTCCCTAAATTCATTCTCTTACAGCTTCTTTATTCCTTATATCTCCATTCAAGCCAAATTTTATACTTGATAGTTATGAGAGGATCTACATTATCACTACATAATGTTTACTTCTATTCACACATACCTCATTTTAACAATACCCAGCAATCACTTCAACAATTTATTATTTCAAACACATACCACCTCTGAAAGACAATGGAGACATCCTTCAGCATGTTAGCCATTCCTCATTATAGAAAAACTGCCCATCTTTTGAAAATCACTTACTGTCCCTTAATATTTTGTTTTCTTTTGTTCTGTTTTTTGGAAAATATAACTTTTAATTTTAAAAGTGTGCCTGGGGATTACTTCCCCTTCTAATTTACCAAAGTGACAATAGCATATCCCAGAATTCACCCTAAAAAAGCTAATTTTTCTTAAGAAGATAGCACTTTTCTAAACATAAGATGTCGTCCAAATATGTTCCATAATTTGTTTATGTAGACATTCTGTCTATGTTTATTCTAAATCTAGAACCAAAGAATGACTTGGCAATACCAATGCTGCTTTGGTTTTTTCTAGTGAACAAAGTCATACAACGCCATACATTATAAATTATATCATAGTAATTTATAAATGTTCTTTGCCAATAGAATCAGAAGGATAGAACATCTAATTCTTAAGAAACCCAAGTAAATTAAAAATCTATATAATACAATAAAGAAAAAATTTTAAAAGAAAAATTCTATTTAGAAGGGGCATAGAATTAACTAAGATTTAAAATGTACTAATTTCCTCATTTAAAATTTCTTCTCTTTCAATATTATAATTTCAGGTCTCTTAAAACAAGGACTGAATTCAAATACAGTAATTGTTAAACTATCTTCCAGACAGTCAAGCATCCTTAAAATTTCTGTACAGGTTCATTTATCAGTCTTGTGCAAGAGTTAGCAATTCATGGCACAAGGGTCACTTTTTGCTTTTCCTGCAGAGTTGATGACGCTCATCAAACATCGTCCGAATTCCTCAAGAATCATCCGCTCTGCTGCTGCCTTTGATTTTCCCTTCTTGTCTGCCTGCTCTGCCTGGGCGAGAAGGCAATTACATGTGGCTTCAGCTACTTCCTTAGTTACAAATGTAAATGGCAACCTGAAATGATTTTTGAGAGAGAAAGAGAGAGATGATGATGGGGTTGAATTACAAAAGTAACATCCTTTTGTACTGACTCTTTGACAATTCCAGGTTCTACAACGAGCACAAACACATTCTAAAGTGCTTTAAAATACTGTTTGGGAAATACAACATTTAAGGTAAAATATGTGATTACTTTGACAAGGTTATTTGGTTAACTAAAAGATGTAATTCTACCTATGTAAGTTCCATGAGTGCAATCTTTGTTTTACTTAACTATGTTTTCCAGTGCCCAGAATAGATCCTGACACAGACATTTTTATATGAGTATTTGCTGAATGAATGAGTAATATTGGGAGTTGAAAGCACTATCTTTTAGGCAATAATGAAAATAAAATACTTTACCATACCCCCTTCTATTATTATTATCTCTTGGTACCAGATATTGAACTCAGTGGCACTCAACCACTGAGCCACATCCCCAGCCCTGAAATTAAACCACTATGACAGGTTGTCACACAATTTTACCAAAATCTTAAATGTACAAAGAAGCACTTTAAATTTTAAAATCTTAATATTACAATAACATTACACAATTAGTAATATAACATAATAAAAGTGCTCATTATAAAGTCTTTGGGAACTACAAGAGAAGTAAAAGGAAAGAAAGAATCCCAGGATGGAAATAATTAGACAAAGGCTTGTTAGCATGCTGGTATAGCTTTATAGTATTTTTTGTAACAATAGTTTTTTTGTTTTGTTTTGTTGGTATCATGGATTGAACCCAGAGGAACTTTACCACTGAGCCACATCCCCAACCCCTTTTTATATTTTATTTAGAGACAGGGCCTTGCTGAGTTACTGAGACTGACTGTGAACTTGTGATCCTCCTGCCTCAGCTGCCCAAGCCACTGAGATTCAGGCATGCACCACTGCACTCAGCAATAGTTTTAATTATAATATATAATTTTGTGTTTTCACTTCATATCATAAACATTTTCCCAAGTGGAAAGATTGTAAATATTTTATGTAGCAGTATCTTTAATCTCCACATGGAGATCTGATTTAAAGATTTACTAAAAGACCAGGAAGGACCCATACCATAACAGTAACTACTAAGTTCCACTTTATTCAGTCAAGAAACATTTGCAAATTATATTTCAGTTGTAAGAGAACTAAAAGCTGAACTACTTTGTACAAAGGAGCCTTCCTTGTATAAGCATTAGATCTTATTTCAACTTAAGCATTTTAAATAAAAGCCCACTTGGAAGGCTTATACCACTTAATAATTTCTCAAATAAATTCTCTAATAAGCTTTTAAATATAAACCCAAGTCCAAACTGCAAACTGTATTGGCATCAGGCCCTGATAAATGCTGGGGATAGAATAATTACATTCTGAAAGGGGTATAAAATTTTTGGTTTTCTTAGGAGATTCTAAAAATTACATACTTATCTACCTACCACTGAACTACATCCCCATCCCCCTTCTATTTTTCACTTTAGATGGGGTCTAAGTTGCTGAGGTTGGCCTCAAACTTGAGATCCTCCTGCCTCAGCCTCTTGAGTTGCTAGAATTATAGGCCTAAGCCCCCTCATCTAGCTTACTGTGCATTTAGAATTGTACAATATATTTGACAAGAGATTGTTCTGTTATCCTTAAATTCCTTAAAGTAAATATAGATAGAAAGGAAATTTTAAAAATCAGGTTTTCAATAACCAAAAGTATAAACTCAACTTTTGTCTCTCTCCAAGAGAAACTTTACTAAAAATGAATATTTGAGAAACACTATAAAAAGAGATAAAAATATTGACTTACTTTCCTCCTCCACTATTCAAAGCCGGTGTTGGCCTAGTAAGTAAGTCTGAAATCTGAGAGGATAATTTTGTCTTCGCTGCTGTTTGTTGCTGCACCCTTACTTCAGCTGCATCTGCCAAATGCATCAATGTCTTTCTTTCTGGGCTTTCTTCAAAATTCTTACAGCCAATACATTTACATATTGAGGAACACATTATTTTTGCCTAAAAAATTTATAAAAGTTTCCAAATCAAAACAAAAAAACATTACTATAAGTAGATTCCACAATCAGATTACCAAATAATAACATTACCTAATCAACTGACATAAGATTAGATGGAAGCATCTATTTCTGTCAATGACTAAATGGGCTAAGTATGCAGGTGGCTAGGTCAGGTAGTCTAAAGTCTGAAAATGGCCAAACAATGTTGATGTTCATATCCTTTCATGTCCATTTTCCCCCTACTATGAATATAGATTTTCCTCCTGGCATGAATAGCCCATTTTCTTCATAAGGACTATGAATGACACATTAAAATATTAAAAAGGATCATTTAGGGGGCTGGGGATGTGGCTCAGCAACACAACACTCGCCTAGCATGTTTGAGGCCCTGGGGTCGATCCTCGACACCATATAACAATAAATAAATAAAATAAAGACATTGTGTCCAACCACAGCTAAAAAATAAATATTACAAAAAAAAAAAAAAAAAGATGGTCATTCAGAATTAAACCACCTCAATCAAATCACCATTTGTTATTTTTGTTTTTGCAGTCCTGGAGATTGAACCCCAAGCTTGTGCACACACTCTACCACTAAGCTATATCTCAGCCCATTTTATTTTTTGTTTTCTGAGACAGGGTCTCTTCAATTTGCCCAGGCTGACCTTGAACTAACTTGTGATCCTCCTCTCTCAGCTTCCCAAGTAGCTGGGATTACAGGTGAACTCCACCACACCTGGCCATACATGCTGTTTTTTATATGTCCCTCACTGAATTCTCTTTCCTCTTCAGATTCCTAGAACGCTTCAAAAATCTATAAATTAATAATCTAGTGTGAAGATCCATGTAAAAATATATATTTATATGAGAACCTAGATCTATGTACATACCAACTCAAGGTATACAGAATTCTCTTTTTAGTTTGTTTTACAGAATCATATACCTACTTTTTTGCATCTTGTTTTCCTTATACTCCAACACTTCATAAAATACTATCCCCTTCCAGTCATTTGGCAGAGCTAGAATTCATTCTGTTTAATGGCTGGGTATTAATCCCTGGTAAGATATGTCATGTTTTATTAGGGAATACATTCCCCTATCAATGAATATTTGTTTTGTTTCCAGTTCACTGGTAATACAAACAATGCATACAAAGATGGGGGGTGGGTAATAAAATTATGCTTTTATTTCTCTAAGCCAGATCTTTATAATGGTGCTCACTGGTCGAAGAATATAAGTTCCTATTGTTTGTTTGTTTGATACCAGGGATTGAACTCAGGGGCACTCGACCACTGAGCCACATCCCTAGCCCTATTTGTATTTTACTTAGAGACAGGGTCTCACTGACTTTGCTGAGGCTGGCTCTGAACTCAAAATTCTCCTGTTTCAGCCTCCTGAGCTGCTGGGATTAGGATATATGTATTTTAATTTTAAGAGATATAATCAGATTGCTTTTTCCAGCTGTAACTAACACCTCTTCACATCTCATCAGCAATTAAGGCTGTCCTACATTCCCTCCAATAATAGATGCTCCAACTCTTTTTAATTTTTAGTATTTTCCAATCTGATTGGGGATAACATAAAGTGAAACCACATTGTTATTTACATTTCCCTGACTCCTAAAAAATTTGAATATTTTTTTTTAGTCTCATTTTCTTCAGTGAACCTGTATCGATTTAAATAAATAAACCTATCCTCTCTCTATAGCACCTAGCAAGGTAAATGGACCAGATTTTAAACACATTTACTCTACTCCTTTCTTACAATACACCAATAAATAAAGGAACAATGGATATATGTTTGGTGTTGGGTGCAGAGCAGGCTGAACTGTGTTGCCTGCAGGGCAGGCTGAACAGATGTTGGCTGCAAGATAGCCCACGCACTCAAACCCCCCTCTATCTGGTCCTTTATCTCCTGTTTGTGTCAAGTCCCGCTCAAGGCTGAACACTTAACCCCCCCTTGGGCCAACAAGGCAGCTTGCAGACCCAGAGGCCCTATTAGATTTGGGCTATAAAAACTCCCTCCTGCCAGGCCCCCTCTCTCTTGCTCTTTCACTCTTGCTCTCCCTCTCTCTCTTGCTCTTTCTCTCTTGCTCTCTCTCTCTTGCTCTTTATCTTTCTTACACTCTCTCTCTCTCTCTTGCTCTTGCTCTCTCCCTGTTCATCTCTTCTCTTTTCTCTCTCTCTCTTTCCTTCTTTCCTTTCTCTTTGTTGCACTGCTGCAATAAAGATCTTTTGGTTGCTCCGAGTGTTGTGGTCACTTTCCTTTCATTTGGCTTCACTGGATTACTCCCAATTAACAGGCTTATTTGGGACTCCAACTAAAGCAACACTTAATATGCATCTAATGATGAAGAAAGAAAATTCCTGGCCCTGGAGCAGAGAATTATCAATGATGGTAACTTGGATTCTTTTTTTTTTTTTTTATTCGTTAAATTGCTGATGGACTTTTACCTTATTTATTAATTTATTTAAATGTGGTGCTAAGAATCAAACCCAGTGCCTCAGAGATGCTAGGCAAGCGCTCTACCACTGAGCCACAACCCCAGCTGGGATAATGTTTTACTAAGACCAAAGGTGCTCAGGAAAGAAAAATGACAATGACAAGGAATCCTCTAGACTTTGCTAATTTACCTTCCCCAACAACCAAAGTAGGGTGAGCAGGTTACAAGAAGACACAATCATTTAAATAACAATGGACAGCCAACTCATACAATCAACTAGGCCTGAAGGCATGTGAAAGGATTATGTATGTATTGTCCACTTGGAAATCAATTGGACAAAAACCCAACTAAACTGAAGATTAATTTGTCAACGTAACAAAACTTCAGACAAAATTCTGACAGTACAAACTGCTACAACATCACTATTCACAGTGAGTCAATTAGCCACTGCTATTCTTAGTTAGAATACTATATACAATATCTTGCATACAACACATTTTGTATGACAGAGGGCACTGAATTTCAGAACATACCTTACCAATGCTGAGTATAACCATTGATGGTGGTACAAGGCTATGCTTTCTGCCAAAGCATTGAAAAAAGTCTCCCTCTGAGAATGGCATTTGAAAGAATAAAAATAATAAAAGAAGAAAGCCAACTGTAGGAATAACTAATCCAATAGACTGTCAGTAGAGAGTTTCAAGCACATCAGGAGACATTATGGTAACCAAGGGTTAATCTCAGGCAAAACTAGATTGTTATGTTTAAATTTTTAAAATAATAAGTTCTATAGTATTTTGTCTAAAGCAAGAAGGGGAGGCTTTACACTGCATCTATCAAAGCAGAGCAGAAACTACATCCTCCAGAGAAGATGGCTGAGTCATAAATAAAAACAGCCAACTGGGTGTGACAATGAAACAGTGAAAATGGACCCAGGCACCTAACAGTGAACGGAACCTTATCCAGTAATGTCCATATTCCTCCCTTCGTATATGAATGTTTATAAAGCCAACTAAAATTTTTTTTTTTATTTTTTTGGTACCAAGGATTGAACTTAATCACTGAGCCACATCCCTAGTCCTTTTTATATTTTGTTCTCACTGAGTTGCTTAGGGCCTTGCCAAGTTGTTGAGGCTGACTTTGAACTTGTAATCCACCTGCCTCAGCTTCCCAAGCTGCTTCGATTACAGGTGTGTGCCACCACACCTGGCCAAACTTCTCAATATAATTTAGTTTTCCACAGAGCAATGTTTTCTGAGGGGCACTGCTGGCTTTTCTGATCAAGATAATCCTTTATTTCAGGATTTCATTCTGGAAGATAGGCTATTTTGTATTCACATATTTCCAAAAAGCCTGTGGAGGTAAGTAGTACTGTCCCTCAGTTGAGAACCACTGCCCTATCTTCTGAAGCACTTTGATATTATTATCTGTATTGAAAAATCAATATACTGGTGCTCTAATTTGCATACTTTCAGGTATAATAATCAAGAAGTTATGAAACAGTAAATCAGCTGAGACCCCAATATGTAATGATAAGCCCAAGGGTCTTCCTCAAACAAGGCCCTTGGACTAACTGTGCATATTTTTGAACTATAATGGTAAGGTGATTTCCTGACATTAAAGTAAATTTTTATAGTATGTCCTTTCTAAAACTTTTCAAAAGACAGATTACTTTCCCCAACAAGCATCTCACCTCATAGCATTCACAGTAGTTTTTAAGACATCCTGATCGTTTGCAATTACATCCTTTGCTGTGACGTCGATCTGATTCTCCCTCCTTTCCTTTCCCTATCTTAGGCTTAAAAGCTTCTGGATTTCTGTCAAGGCATGCCTATCAAAACAGATCAAATATCAAAATTAAAGTGAAATCACATTAGATTAAATACTGCAAAGGAAATTAATTTTTTTTGTAAGACAATTGAGTTCTTTAAAAATGGGTAATACTGGAGATTTTTATCAGTTAAATGAAATAAAAAACAATCACCTTTATTGCTTTTTGCCTTTCATTTTCATGTTCCAAATTGTTGTAACAATTAGTACAGTTGCAATTGTTGCAAAATTCGCCATTTGCAAAGCAGTCACAGTACCTGGAAGGTAAAAATCAGTATAAGATAAAAAGTCATTATTAAATAAAATTGTCAAATGCATTATGTATGTAGGAAAGCCTTTTAAAAATGTACTCAGAGCTTCCTACTTACAGAATTAACCACACATTTGGATTTCAGCCATAACTGAGGCTCAACATTTAAGTCACCAACTCCTAGTCCAACTAAGTTGTTGTTAGTCCAACTAAGAACAGCTGCCAACACAAAAGATGTGACTTTATGAGCTCCTCAAATAAGTTATTTCAAAATCTTGGGGGAGGAGAAAAGAAAAGAAATGTACTGGCTACATTCAATTAGTGGAACTCACTCAGCTATAGCAATGTTTCTTTGGATTCTAAGACACTCTAGAAGACCAATGCTTTTTCACTGAATTGTTTCATGTCAAAGCTTTTGATTTAATGCTAATAAACTAATCATCCAACAATTTTTAAAAACTTTTTTTAGTGTTGATGGACCTTTATTTTATTCATTTATTTATATGTGGTGCTGAGAATTGAACCCAGTGCCTCACACATGTGAGGCAAGCGCTCTACCACTGAGCCACAAACCCAGCCCCTCATCCAACAATTTTAAAAACTCAGATTTTTAAAATAATCACCTCACTCAAGAGACCAAATACAAAAGTCATAAATATCAAACTTATTAATAAGGACATAAACTGTATGCAGTTGTGTTCCTAGCCCCAATGACTTGTATATAGCAAAGACTCTAAAAGTATTTCAATCAATGAAAGAATTCCTTTATGCTGCTGTATGTGCTCATTCACTTTTGTGTTTACTTTCTTGTATGTAATTGGCCTGTTAAGAATTTTTAATAATCTCCATTTAATTTTAAGAGCATTTCTAGTTTTATCAAGTAAGCAAACAACAGTAAAAACACTTACAATTTCAAACACAGCGATTTTGTACAGTTGCAGGGTTTTCTTGGCCGACTGGCAGATTCTGATGGAATTATACTATGCAGATATATTAAAAAAAAGGTATACATTTTAATCAATTAAAGATAACTACATACATTAGAAAATTATCCAAGCTATAAAAACCCTTTTAACATAAAATTTTAACAGATATATCCATCTCTATTAAAATTTGGCTATGTTCTTCTCTATATATGGGTTGGTTTTTTGTTTTGTTTTTTTTGTGGTGTTTAGCTTTTTGAATTCTTTNGGGCGGGGGGGGGCAGGCGGTACTAGGGATTAAACTTGGAGGCACTCAACCACTGAGCAACATCCCCAGCCCTATTTTGCACTTTATTTAGAGACAGAGTCTCACTGAATTGCTTAGTGCCTCACTTTTTGCTGAGGCTGGCTTTGAACTTGCGATCCTCCTATCTCAGCCTTCTGAGCCAGGGGTATTACAGGTGTGTGCCTTGCACCTGTCTTCTTCATATTTTTTTAAAAAGTTATCAATACCTGTTAAAGAACGCCCAAAAATATTCTATCTTCTGGGAGAGCATAAGTGGAAAACAGGGCATGTAGCTCAGTGGTAGAGCACTTGCCTAGCATGTGCAAAACCCTTAGGTTCAATACTGAATACCACAAAAAGGAAAAAAAAAATTAAAAAACAAAAATGGTTGAAAACAGTTCAGAACTCTTGGAATTCAATTATAAAAGGTAATGAGGAGAAAGGGGTGTGTAGAAGAGGAATGGGATGGTGGATATTAACTGGTTCCCTATCATTAACTAAATACTGATTCTAAACTGATTGCAAAAGTAGTAATCAACAGATTATCAAACAAAAAATAACAAAAAAAAAAGAACCTAACATAATTTTTAAAATAGTTAACATCATTTTAAGTCATTCAGAATGAGAGAATAATAAAATGTGGCAAAATTGATGAATCTGAATAAGGGAATTTGTGAGTTCTTTTGACTATTTCTATAACTTGTCTATTTTAAGTATTTCAAAATAGAAAGTACTTTTCTCTAAAGTACTCACATGGCTTTAAGAGGAAAAATCATTTGGAAGTATTTTGGAATAAATATAGTTAATGTTGCATTTAAATTGATCCAACAACTTACATATTTTCAAAATACTCACCCATTGAATGGGAGTCTTGCCTGGGTCTGGATACCAGATGTTCCAGTAAAATTAGAGTTGCTTGCTATAGACACATATGAAGACTGCTGTAGCTATATGTAAAGAAAGGGAAATTTAGATCATATTTGCAAAAATGAATAATGCTCTCAGGTACAAGAAGCATAAAGTATTACCAAGAAGCATAAATTCACCTACCAAAATAGAAAAAATATAATGGAGAATTTCATATAAAAAGCTAACACTAGGAGCACAAATAACATGAACGTTTTGCAGTACTAAATAATTAATTATTTTATTATGTCAGAATTATGGAAATTCTAGATGAATAAGCTGAAAGTAATAAAATAACACATATTGGCTAGAAAAAATGTAATGTGCCTTTATTACAAATCATAGAAAATGAGAAGTTACATGCATAACTGAGTTTCTATTTTATACCTATTTCTTTTTTCTTATTTTGTGGTACTGGGGATAAAGCCTGGGGCATCATACATATTGGGCAAGTGCTTTCCTGCTAAGCTACATCTCCAGCCCTTTTCATTTTATTTTTGAGATGTGGACTCACTAAGTTGTCCAGACTATCCCCAAATTTGGAACTTTCCTGCCTCAATTTCCAAAGTAGGGAAGCTGAGAATATAGTTGTACACCACTGCACCCAGCCCTCTGTTTTATACTGATTTTTAAATATAAGAAATGTTAATAATAAAAATTCTGAACATTTTTTTTAAATCAGTGGTCACATAACCTACTCCAAAATACATTTCATATAAAGTATACTTGTAGGTTTCTATTTCCTCTATTATAATCAGAGTTGATTGATTCAATCGTTTAGAACATGGTGCTAGTTAACTTGATCCTCAAATGACAAAGGAAATTTTCTATCTGCTTCATGGAAGCAGCACTCCCAACCCAAGTCAGCCAACAGAATAATACATGGCTTCAATCCTAATAATGACCAGATGATGGTGGACAGACAACTAAAGATATGTCACCTAGAAATGTATCGTGCTTGGAAAATAAACTGCAAAAGTCAGTGTCATCATATTTGTGTATGATGAAAGAACTTAATTATATACAATCTTTTCTAAATTCATTTGGACTCAGCTGACTCTCAGTTCAACTTTTCTCAAATCTTCAGTCTTGCACTCTCACCAGAACTCTTGCAAATCTAAATTGTCTGACTTTTAAACTCTGACTTGTGTGTATATTTCTATTTTTTTTTTTTTTTTGGTGTGTGTGTGGAGGGGGGAGGGTACTGGAGATTGAACTCAGGGTCACTTGACCACTAAGCACATCCCCAGCCCTATTTTGTGTTTTATTTAGAGACACGGTCTCAGAGTTGCTTAGTGCCTTGCCAATGCTGAGGCTGCCTCAGCATCCTGAGCAGCTGTGATTATAGGCATGCACCACCATGCCCAGCCTTGTGTATATATTTCTAAATGCTGAAAATACAGAGGAAAAAAACTCAGATGTTTTAACAGTTTGAGATTTTTTTTAGAAAAAGTCACTTTAATACTGTTTTTGAGTAGTTTCAGAATGTCATAGTGGTAGGCATCTTAAACCCAATTATCATTTTGAGGTCTATGAAATACAATGACTTCATTTTTTCCCACCTACCTGAGTAACGTACTGAGCTGGAAGCACTGCATAACCCACATTCCCTGTTCCTGGAGCTGGTGCCAGGACAGTACCTGGTGGCAGGTTAGTGAGGTTGGGCTGGATCTGTGGCAGTGGGGTGGCAGGCATGATAAGCCGTTGCTGTGGTTGGCTAGTAGTTACTATTTGTGAAGTTGGATTGATGGGTTTGGGGACAACCTAAAAAAAAGACATTTTGTAATCAGTTTATCACAAATTTTATCACAAAAATAAATTTTCAGCTTCGCAATTCAGTATCTTATACTTAAATCTCAACTTTGAATTTAAAAAATAAATTATCGGGGCTGGGGATGTGGCTCAAGTGGTAGCGCGCTCGCCTGGCATGCGTGCGGCCCAGGTTCGATCCTCAGCACCACATACAAACAAAGATGTTGTGTCCACCGAAAAATAAATAAATAAATATTTTTTAAAAAATAAATAAATAAATTATCATTTGAGAGAAACCAAGATAAGAAGTGATAACTTACTTGTTTGACAGCCTGAGCTTGGACAAATGGAACTGACATCCGCACTGGGGTTGTATTAACAACCACTGGCTTTGCTTTTTAAAAGAAGAAGGAAAATATGAATAATTTATTTACAGAAAACGACACTCAAAACTCTTGAGAATACTTTGCACTCCCCCAAGTTATTTTTCAAGTCATGAAAAATTCCATTTGCTTCCTATTTTGAGCAATCTTTAATCAGGATAGTTACCTTTCAAATTGCTTACCCCATCTACCTGAGAATTTTTATTAAAAGTGACTATAGGCTATCCACCTATTTGTAGACATTATATTAAAAATATTTCAATCTGTATTCAGAAGACTTAAACATTCAGTATTAAATCCAGTCAAATGAAATGTTTCATAAGTAAAAGAACCACCATTGATGAGCTTGGGTAACGACACTGTTCTATTCTCCTATTTCTAATTGCTGTGTTTCTATTCAAACCAGAGAAAATATCATTCTGGTAGAATTCAATATTTACAGAATAGATACTAAAAGGCAGCATGGCATAATGTTAAAAATGTGGGTTCTAAAGTCATAAGAACCAGGGGATTCAAATCCCTGTTCTGCTACTTTCGTGACTTTAATTCTCTTTGCCTGTTCCTTAACTGAAATATGGGAGTATCTACCTTCAACAGTAAAGGACGAACTGTATCAATTCATGAAAATTGATTAAAATAGTGCCTAACAAATAATAAGTATTCAATAAATGTTGTCATAGTTATTACTATAACCATTATTACCATATAAATGGCATCATGGCCAGTATTCCAGGGAAACTAAAGTATTAGACACCTGCACTCAAGGACTTCACATTCTAGTAAAATAGATCAGGTAAATACTCAAATAAAATAAATACTATTAAAGAATATGATAAACTTTTGTGGAATTTCATAGAAGAGAAAATACACATCTTACTGACAGAGAATGGGAATATGGCAAGCAAGAATACACAGAGCTATGAGATTGGCACTGATCAATGGGCAGGTGGCAGAAAGAGCACACAGGTATTCCATGCAGGCTCAAGAAGGAATAGTAGAGCTTTGGTCCTGGGAAGCTGCAAAGCATACTGACAACATGTTGGCAAACAGACCAGTTTGTCTAGACTCTAGGGTTAAAGTAAACAAACACATACAAAAAGGGAGACATCGAGGACCTTAAATGTTAAGGTAGAGATCTGTATTTTTAATTCAGTAGGCAATGAGAAGTTTCTGGACATTCTGAAGTACAGAAAAATTATTCACAAAAAGAAACTGTATATGACAGCAAGAGTGTAAAACATAATCAAGTTGTAATAAACAAGACCAGGCAGAAGAGTGTAAAAATAGAGGGTCTGGGGTGACAGCCCTGGGAAGAAAAGCGAAAAATAGTTTTAAGGGACCTGGTGGAAGTGAAAGAAACATGACTAACCAACCACTGCGTTGTAGGAATTGAAGGTAGAGTGAAAGAAAAAGTAAGTTATGGCAGAGTTTTCAAAAAAAAAAAAACAGGAAAATGATGGCTATTTAAAACTGAAAACTTGAGGATGAGCTGATTTGAAGAAAGCAAAACCGGACATGGAGAAATAATGTGATGACATTCAGGAGAAAGATTGGCAGGAGATCAAAAAGGTTAGTCCAGGACCAAAAGAATTTTTAAAACTGCCAATTGCCATTTTAACAGTCTGAAAGAGGGATTTAAGAAGATAGAAAGGACACTTATTTGGGTTTAAAATATGTTAAAGTAAGGCCTGGAGTCTGGACTGAGAAAAGTTGGAATAATGGGATCTAAACTGCTCTGAACAATAACTAAAAAATTCTATCCAAAGATTTCTTTGGATATAGAGACTATAATGATAGTAAGAGGTTTTCATACTTTTGAAGGAGACTGGAAGGCTAAAGACAAATCAAGAGAGTCCTGGAAGAGAACTTTAAAGACATCTGATCTAAGAGAGCAGGCTGTTGCAGCAAGGTGACAAACTAGGGAGGAGATGCAGGAAGAGTGGGAGATCTCCAGGTCTGATTAGCAGCGATGGTTGTATAACTTTGAATACACTAAAAACCAGCATTGTATGCTTTAAAAGAGTGAATTTTATGGTGTCGATGAAAACTGCATCTCAATAAAGTTGTTATACAAAGGGTGTATGACTATGAAATAAAGGAACAGTGACATCTGATATCTAATTTAAAGATGTTTCTGTTCTGGTTTGATTCTCCTTAGGTTATTGAAGTGTTAGTAAAGTTATAATAACCACTATAGATTGTTCTCGGCAATACTAAAATGCGTGCGTGGGACACAGGAGAATAGAGGCCCTCCACTACTTGATACTTGAAGATGACGGTTACTGTTCTGTGCAGACACAGATAACAACAACTGGAAGAATGTGGGAACTTCCTGGTCGTCGAGAGAAATAATGCAGACCGACATGTCATATCAAATAGGGGACTGTCCCTGCCTCCTCCTCATATACATTCATGAACGTACATATACACACGAGCAGGCACACACACACCCCTAGAAAACTTAAGTACTTGAGATAATATAGGTCGGTATCTGCACACTGAGAACAGAAACCTGAAGAATAAGGACTATTATATAACTAAAGTGGTCAGAAAACAGAAACACTATAAAATAGCTAGGGAAAGGGATATTATATAATTAAGTCAATAGTTCATGTTTCTCCTCCTCCTCCTCACCTTGGTGTACATTACTAATTACTACTGTACATTTCATAAAAGCTGACATAATCTGTTTTGTTTTTTTGTTTGTTTGTTCTTTAACAGGAACTCTAAACAATCCTTGAGAATAGCTTCCTTCCAAACTTCAGACACCATACCAGCAAGTGTTAGAGGTTTTTTTAATTTCTTAAGTTGATTTCCTCCTTTGCCAAGATGGTAGATTTCATTTTGAAGAGGTTAACTAAGTACTCTCCTGGTCCTTTTATGCTGCCTGCCAGCAAGTCAGTAATTAACACACAGAGCCTTTGAACATTGTTTTTTGTTTTTTTTTTAATTTTTTTTTAGATGTTGATGGGCATTTATTTTGTTTATTTATTTATATGTAGTGCTGAGAATTGAACACAGTGCCTCACACATGCTAGGCAAGCACTCCACCACTAAGCCACAACCCCAACTCCTGAACATTGGTTTTTATAAAGCTCTGGAGGGCAGGGGAGTATACAAGGTGAACTTAATTCCTTTCTGCATTTAAGTAAATCCTTTATAGGAAATTATATCCTTAGAAAGATACAATATATCTGAGGAACTACAGCAACTATTTAGTGTATCTCTATAGTCATCATTTCTGTAAAATAACATATTTTATACAGCCAAATCTTTTATGGGACAGGAGAGAAAGACAAAAAGAGAAAAATAAGGTGGAAATTAGGGAAACTGAATGGATGGTTGTGTATGTGAGTGGGTTAGAAGGAGTATAAAGAAAGGAAGGGGAAAGAGGCAGAGGGAGAGAGGTGAGAACAAAGAAGCAACACTAAAGGTGGAGTGCAAAAAAGGAAGAAGCCAGGAAGCAGAGGGTAGGATAGGGATTGCCAGAAGGACAAGAGAAAAAAAGCAGAGAGGGGCAGAAAGATGGACATAAAGTTGAAAAAAAAAAAAAAAAGGTACCAGTAAATACATCAGACTTATGAAATACAGCCCAACCCATTTCTCCACCTTCCTGGATCACTTATACCAAAGCCTTATTCTTATGAGTTAATTAAGGTTAGCACCGCAGGGAAATGGGCTCTCAGTAAACTATACGAATATAAAAACACACACACATTATATATAACCAATAGAATCTAATGACTTCTTTATATCAGCATGATATCTAAGTAGATGGGTTTGTAGCATTTCTCTTGGTCCTTGCTAAGTTTAAAGTATTGAGAGAATATAAAACTTGACTCCCTTAGCCAATAATATGCAAGTTTCATTTTTCCTCTCATTAAGAATGCTACAATAGGGGATGTGGCTCGGGTGGTAGCGCGCTCGCCTGGCATGCATGCGGCCCGGGTTTGATCCTCAGCACCACATACAGACAAAGATGTTGTGTCCGCCGAAAACTAGAAAATAAATATTAAAAAATTCTCTCTCTCTCTCTCTCCCTCCCTCTCTCACTCTATCTTTAAAAAAAAAAAAAAAAGAATGCTACAATAAATATTTTCTTTCAATGTCAACTTAAAAAAGGGATTAGAAAGTATAATTTGGTATGTCTAATTTGGTAGAACACATACTAAAATACTGTCTATTCCATTTTTCTCCCTTCAATGATTTGAAAAAGAAAGTTTCTTTTCTTGTACAGTTTCCTATAGTTGAACTAGCTATCAGCAGTAGGTAGCTCCAAATTTCTGATCACTTAATAAATGAAAAGATGAACCAACTAATCTTTAATTCTTCTACTGACTTCTTTGTTTTGTGGTGTGAGAACCCAGGACCCAGGACCTACTGCATGTTAGGCAAGTGCTCTACCACTGAGCTAACATCCCCAGCCTATTTACTTCTAATAAACAGTAAGTCATCCATTAGCCATCCGTTGCATTTTTACATTGCTGGAATAAAAAGCAGCCTTCCAAAGAAAAACTTAGACCTTCAACTATTAACTATTCTGATCCTTTCATAACAATCTTTTTTACAATATTTTTTAGTTGTCAATAGACATTTATTTTTATTTACTTATTTATATGTGGTGCTGAGAATCGAACCCAGTGACTCAAACATGCCAGGCAAGCACTCTACCATTGAGCTACAACCCCAGCCCTCTTTCATACCATTTTTTTTTTAAAGTAGACAGACATGAGAAAGGTTACACATGTGTCTGTGTATGTGTATCAGGTGTAGGAGGGTTAAACACAAACACAGAAAACAGAAGGAAAACAAAGAAATATCTTCTAGAAAAAAATACAACTAGACAAACTAATGGAACATTTTAGAACTTTTTATTAACTAGATTCAAAATAAGTATCACTCAAAATAAAATTAAATACAGTATTAAGTTCTTATTTATACCCTTGCCTATTTCAACACTATCAAGGGGCTTCATAGCTCAGAAACTGAAATAAATAATTTGGTTCCATCTAAATCTATTCCAATGGCATCAATAGTAGGTTTTTAGACCAGTATCAAAATAGACAATCACAAATAAATAATTATGATTATCTGGTATTATAGCACACCTCCAGCTACCAACTTCTAGTATAATGCAATACCACAGTTGTATACAACTATGATTTTATTTCACTGCTGATTCAAACTATCAGCTGAAATGCCACAATCAAATCAGAATTTCAGCAAGAAAAGGACCAATGTTTTTAATAATGTTAAAAGCATCCACTACTATTAGAAAAAAAAAAAAATGGTTACTAACCTTGCTGAAGAGGCTGAGTGTTTGTACTGGGATTCTGACTAACTGGTTGGGTTGAGCTACTGGCTGTTGTGGCAGTAACAAGTCGGACATAATGAAACTTGCTTCCAGGCACTTGAATCTGCTGGACATTGGGAGCAGTTGCCAGAGGAATAATTGTCTTAAACTGTGATGTGCTCACTCCTCCAACAGTGATGGTCTGCACAGCTGATTTCACTGCCTAGTAAACAATACAACACAACATGGCTATCATTAATCTGGGATTTAACTTTCCTATTCTTTTAACTTATGATGATTGCTCAAGTAATAAAGAATGCTCCTGTATTTCATCAAAAGCTGTTGAAAAGAACAACCTGTTCAAAGAGAAATGAAAAAGAATAGTAATGAATACAGGAGTGAAAACAAAATTAATGAGTTCTACCCTCCATTTCTAGTAGTCAACTTCCTCAGTACTCCAGGTCAGAAAATTTGCTATAAAGAAAATATTACTTAATTTGCAAAAACTTACACAGTCTTGTTACTATCAGGTAAAATTCACAAGGAGTATTTTTAAAACTCCCAGAATTAAGCACTATATTCAATAGAGAGAAAAAGAGATATAGGTATTACCACCAAATTAACCATAATAAATTTTATGTTCTAAAGGAAAAAGAAAAGTCCATCTTATACCCTTATTAAAGTCTAGTCAATTCTGAGAGGCTTATAATACCCACTCCCCATGTACCACAATACCCACTAGCAAGATGCCAAATTCAGCCCAAAATTACCCCATTTTGTTTGTTTGTACAAACAAAATGATATATTGTTTTTTGTTTGTACAGAGAAACTAACCAATTTTAGATAAATCAGATCTCAGTCAATACATTATTTTAATATTAATCCTTTCCTTCAGTCAGACAAAAACTGATGAGACATCTGCAAAAGCTTAAAAAAAAAAAGCTGAGTTAACTAGACTTCTGAGATGTCCCTAATTTATGTTATGACTAATATATAACACACAGGCATCCAAAGCAAAGAACTAAGCAAAGAACTGTTGTATGGTATTGTTTTA
Source organism: Marmota marmota marmota (assembly GCF_001458135.2). Taxonomy (NCBI): domain Eukaryota; kingdom Metazoa; phylum Chordata; class Mammalia; order Rodentia; family Sciuridae; genus Marmota; species Marmota marmota. The sequence continues at coordinate 3,024,955 of NW_026000119.1, read as the reverse complement.
TAAAGGTTTATGTCCCCCACCTTTTCTACATAAAGCCCTCATGCTAAAAGACAATTGAAATATAATGGAGGAAGTCTATATTCGCCATGAAGATAACTATTTATGAAAGAAGAATTCTGAAATTGTTGAACATTTTCATAAAAGCCCAGGTAAAAACAAAAAAGAGAATGTCATTTAGTATGAAAACTCTGCAGTCAAAGGAGATTACTTTTGCAAAAAATAATTCACATGTTGTCATTAGGCAGAGGCCCTAAAAAGCAGATTTAAAATAAAAAGATAACCATACTTACAATATTAGGCAAATATGTCCAATAGGCAAATATGTACAGTAGTCAATAGTGCAAGATACAATCCTTGCCATATATACACACACACAAACCCACACACAAATATGTACATATGTGTGCATATACTTATATATTTTGGCTATTTGGTATGCATTGGGGGAAGTACTAAAAATTCTACATACATTAACTGGTTTTAAATCTAGCAACTACATTGAAAGGTAAGTGTAGCACAACACAAGTACAGGGACTGGTTTATTTTAGCTGGCACATTATCTTCTTTTTGGGNTGTTGTTATTGTTGTTGTTGTTTTTGGGGGGGGTGGGTACCAGGAATTGAACTCCGGGGCACTCGACCATTGAGCCACATCCCCAGCTCTATTTTGAATTTTGTTTAGAGACAAGGTCTCTAGTTGCTTAGAGCCTTGCTTTTGCTGAAGCTGGCTTTGAACTCACAATCCTCCTGCCTCGGCCTCCAGAGTCCCTGGGATTATGGACATGAGCCACCACACCTAGACACATTATCTTTTTTTTAAATAAATTTTACTGTGTATATTTAAGATATACAGCATAAGGTTATGTATACAGACAGTAAAATGGTTACTATGGTGGGACAATTAATATATTCATCACTTCACATGAATGCCCACTTTTTGTTGGGGTAAAAACAACTAACATCTTAATTTAACAAGAATCCCAAATACAGTATAAAACCTATAGTCTTTATTCTATTAGGTTCCCACACTTTGTTCATCCTACATATTTGCTACACTGTATCATCTGACCTACATTTCCCTATTTCCTCTGCTATGGCTGCCAGTGGCAAACACTGTTTTATTCTCTATCTGTATATTTGATTTTTCTTAGATTCTATAAAGTGAGATCATGCAATACTTCTCTATGTCTGACTTATTTCACTTGGCTTAATGTCCTCCAGTTTCATCCATGTTGTGGTAAATGGCAAGATTTTTCTTTTTTAAGGTTAAATACTATTCCAGTGTATGAGTGAAAGTGTCAGTTTCTTTATCCATTCATCCATTGTGGACAGTTAGAACTGTAAAATATATATATATATAGGCTACTGTGAATGCTGCAATGAACACAAGTTGGTGATTTCATTTCCTTTGGTCATATGCCCAGAAGAGGGATTGCTGGGACATATGGTTGTTGTGGCCCCACTCCCTCATTCCCATCCCCAGCCTTGAGGTGGAGTCTTGCTGTTTTCCCAGGCTGATCTCAAACTCCTGGACTCAAGTGTTTCTCCCATCTCAGCTTCCCAAGTAGCTGAATTTCTGGTATGCAATAACCCAAACAGCTTATTTTAAAAATTTCTTTAGAAACTTTCATATGGTTTTCCAAAATGGCTGCATCAATTTGCATGCCAATCACCAGTGTGTAAAGATTCCCTTCTCTCATCACCATATTTATCTTTTGACTTTTTGTTCACAGCCATTCTAAAGGGCATGAGATGGCATCTCACAGTGATTTTGATTTACATTTCCCTAACAATTAATGATGCTGATTACCTTTTATAAGTCTGCTTTTTTTGTTGTTATTTGGTACTAGGGATTACCCAAAGGTGCTGTATCACTAAGTTGCATCTCCAGTCCTTTTCAATTTTTAAATTTTGATACAGGGTCTTGTCAAATTGCTGAGGGACTCACTAAGTTGCTGGCTGTCCTAGTGATTCTCCTGCCTCAGCCTCCTGAATACCTGAAATTATAGGTGTTTGCCACCATATCTGGCTGTTGATCATTTTTATATCTTCTTTGGAGAAAAGTCTAGTCAGACCCTTTTCCCATTTTGATAATTGAGTTATTTATTTTTCTATTATTGAATTATATGAGGTCTTTATATATTTTAGATATTAACCTCTTATCAGATATATGATTTATAAACATTTCTTCCCAATCTGTAGGCTGTTAATTCATTTGTTGTCTTCTTTGTTACTAAGATTTTTAGGTTGATGGATTCCCATTTATTATTTATTTTATTGTAGCATGATTTTTTTTGGTACAATATCCCCCTGCCAAAAACAAATCATTGTCAAGGCCAATATCCAGGAGCTTTTTCCCTAGGTTCTCTTATAGGAGTTTCATAGTTTCAGCTCTTACATCTAGGTCTTTAATCCATCTTGAGTTGATTTTTTTTAATTGATTTTTGTACATTGTATAAGGATCCAATTTCATTTTTTTGTATGTGAAAATCTAGTTTTCCCAGCATTGTTTACTAAAGACTGTTTGCTTCCCATTGTCCTCTTGTCAAAAATTAGTTGAATATACATTTGTATTTATTTCTGGACTTTCCATTCTGTTCCCCTGGTCTATGTGTCTGCTTTCATGCCAATACCATACTGATTTATTATTATAGCTTTACAATATAATTTAAAATCAGGAAGTGTGATGCCTCTGATTTCTCTTTCTCAGAATTGTTTTGGCTTTGGGATCTTCATGATTCCTTATGAACCTCAGGATTTTTTTAGAATTGTTTTTCATTCTATGAAGAATGCCATTGGGATGTTGAAGGGGTTGAACTGAATCTGTAGATTGCTCTGGATAATATGGACATTTGAACAATACTAATTCTTCTGATTTATGAGCATGAGATATTGTTCCATTTATTTGTGTCTTTTTCAATTTCTTTTATCAATGTTCTTTTTTCTCTCTTTATATTCAATTTTTAATGTATCCTAAACATGAAGTCATAACTGCAAGCTGTACATAACTGGTTTTCTTTAAGAAAAAAATCAGAACTGAATATATTTTTAATATTATGTAAGTCTTTACATTTAGTATAGTTAAATATTTGGATTTAAATCAATCAGTATACTATCTTCCATTTGAACTACCTCTTCTGTTCCTTTTTCTCTCCTTTCTTGCATTCTTTTGGACTAAATATTTTATTGGGGTTAGGGGTATAAATTTCCCACCATAAAGAAAGTAAAAAAGAGAAAGTTATTATTTCATTTCCCCCATATTAGCTTGTTACTTATATATTACATTACTTTTCTTTAAATGGTTATGCTAGATATTATAATATAAAATGTAGGAATATAAGTTAGTACTTCACATACTACTGAATAAAATAAACAGAGAACACTGTATCCATTTACTTTTTGCTCCAACTTTGTGCTACTATTAAATATTTTAATTTTACATAATTTAAACTTTACAAGCTATTCATTTAGGGGCTGAGATTGTGGTTCAGTGGTAGAGCACTTGCCTCAAACGTGTAAAGCACTGAATTTGATCCTTAGCACCACATAAAAAAATAAATAAATAAAATAAAGTTATTTTGTCCATCTAAAACTAAAAATATTTTTTTAAAAAAAGATATTCATTTAGTTACTTCTATAAACTTACCCTTATTGCTGCATGCTTGGGATCATTTTCCTACTGCTTTAATAATTCACTACGGGATTTCCTTAAGTGTGGGTCTACTGATGAGAAAGTTTCAAAATATCTAACGCTTTCTTGATCTGGATCTGATCTGTTGATAAACTCATCTACTGAGTTCTTATATCAGTTTGGAGTTTAAAATATTCATCCGATTCCTTTTCATAGTTTCTACTTGACTGCTGAAATTGTTCATCTTGCTAAATAAATTTTTTAATACATCAATCTTAGTTATTTAAGTCTGAGTCTAATAATTCCTTTACCAGTATATCTTGGATTTGAATAATTTGGTCTAGTGTCCTGTATGACTGAAGACTGTTTACTGTTAAAAAAAAATTAAGGAGATAATTTCAGGCTCTGAATTATGCTATATGCTTCAAGAGAGAATTCACTTTGGCTTTAGGAATGTAGTTCAGAGTTAAGGGCATATTTTCCCAAGCCAATCACAAATTGAGGCCATCTCAAGTTGACTTCAATCCTTGTGAAACCTTGTTTGTATCTAGCCCTCTTTTCCTTCATATAACACTAGAAAACTTTGTATGTTTGTGAGGGTTCCTTCTCCTTGTTGGGGCCTAAATCCAAGATTTTGTCCACATGACCTGTAAGACAGACAGATCTGCTCAGCTCCTCAATCTTTCCATGACCACTTTCTGCTCACCTTTTCAATCTATCAGCCACAACTTACAACTCAGCCAATGTCCTAGGGGGCCAATTCTCACTGAACATAAGTAACCTCTTTAGGTTCCCCTTAATTCAAGATGGTGGCCTCTGAAATCCTGGCTCCCTTGGTATGTCTCCAATGCCTTCAAAGAGATTATTAAAACATATTTAGGGTCTGGGGTTGTAACTCATTGGTAGAGTGCTTGCCTAGCATGTGTGAGGCACTGGGTTCAATCCTTAGCACCATGTAAAAATAAATCATATATATAAATATATATATATTAAAAAAACAAATTTAATTCTGCTTTTTAGTTATTCTTGGTGAGAATGTTGGTCTGCAATATGCTGATTCTGCAGCCAAAACAGAACATTCAGACTTTTGAGGTTTTAATCTAGTTTCCACAAGTTGTGGAAATGACTCTGGTTAAGTAATTAAACTACAGAAAATGTCAAAATGGTACTTTTCTGGGAGAATAAAAAGAGTTAAATAGCATCCAATCACTGACAATTCTGTTAAGAATGAAAGTCAAACACCTGCCATTAAGAAACACAGAAGTATTTTTTAATTAATATACTAAACATTATTAATTAATACACTAAATATTATAATAATTACAGACTCACAAGAAGTTACTACACTAACCCCTATAACCTCTCCCTAGCTTCTTCCAAAAGACTAACATTTTACTAACTATTGAATATTATCAAAACCAGAAAACTGATGTTTGATAAAACATCACTGACTAAACTATAGAACAGACTATATTCAGATTTTATCAGTCTTTATTTGTGTTTTTTAAAATTTATATGGGTAATTTTGTCATTTGTATATTCATGTAATCAATACCACTATCAGAACACAAAATTCCTTATCACCAAAGAATCTCCCTTGCACTACTCTTTATAAACATATTTATATGTTTATAAAGAGTAGTGCATTACCCCTTTGGCAGCCACCAAATAAGGCAAATACTTTAATATCTAAAGTACTAAGTAACATAAAATTAATGCTTAAAACTAGTAAAGGAAGCATTAAAATGATGCTTCATTGCTTGAGAGAACTGTCACAGGTCTTCCTCTTCCTTTAATTACAGTGGCATGAAAATTCCATATGAATGCTTCTCTGAACATATTCCACTTCATGTACATTCTATTTCCCAAGAGACATCTTTTTTTTTTTTTTTTTTTTTTTTTTTGGTGTCACTAAGGATTGAATATAGGGCCTCACACATACTAGGAAAGAACCCTAACCCTGAGATATAACCCCAGTACCCCAGCCCCCACACACACACTTTAAAAATTTTTTTTGAGACAGGGTCTTGCTTAGTTGCCTGGGCTGGCCCTCAATTTGTGATCCTCCTGCCTCAGCCTCCCAAAGAGCTGAGATTATAGGACTGTGCAACCATGCCAGGTCTGAACTACATCTTCAACAGCTAGGTTAAAAACTGTCCCAATTTAGAATGACAGTAGAGGGGGTAGAGAGAGAAGAGGGGAGGGGAGGGGAGGGGGGATAGTAGAGGATAGGAAAGGCAGCAGAATACAACAGACACTAGTATGGCAACATGTAAATCAATGGATGTGTAACTGATATGATTCTGCAATCTGTATACGGGGTAAAAATGGGAGTTCATAACCCACTTGAATCAAAGTGTGAAACATGATATATCAAGAACTATGTAATGTTTTGAACAACCAACAATAAAAAATTAAAAAAACAAAACAAAAAAAAAACTGTCCCAATTTAAATTCAAAATAACTGTGTTAAATATGTATTAGTGGTTGGCCTCAAAGCTAAGCTATTTGGAAAGCTAAAGCAGGAGGATTGAAAGTTCAAGGTCAGCCCAGGCAACTTAGAGACCTATCACAAAACAAAAACAAAAAGGGCTGGGGATGTCAATCAGTGGTAAATCAACCCTGGGTTCAATCACCAGTACCAAAAGTGGGGTGGGGATGTAGCTAATTGATGGATGGGATCCCCAGAACCCTCTTCCAATTACCCCCCATCACAATTGAGAATTAAACCCAGGGAGTTTACCACTGAGCTACAACCAGATCTTTTTATTTTTTTTTTTATTTTTAGATAGGGTCTCACTAAGTTGCTTAGTGCCTCACTAAGTTGCTGAAGCTGTACTTGGACTTGCCGATCTCAGCCTCCAGAGTGTACAGGAATATACCACTGTGCCCAGTGAAAGATTTTTTAATATACATTATTTCTTAAGCTATCTATTTAGAGATATAATAACTTAAGATTTCTTTGATCATTATTTTCTAATTGGCAAATGCCCAAAATCCTTAATTACAGATATACCTAAAATAAAAAGAGAAATAAAACATTCTTCTTTTACTTTAAAAATTACCAGATTTTTCAATTGGTAAGTTTAGGAATATAGATATAAATAAGGCTCAATCATTATCAAAATGCACTGCATTTGTAAGGACACATATCTATCTATATGCTTCATAAAATCTGTGACGGTTTATAGAGTTTATCACCATGACTATGTTTACATAAACTGTAAGTTTATTTATAAATTTATTTAAACATTAAATAAACCTGCCGGGCATGGTGATGTACACCAGTAACCCCAGCTACTAAAGAGATTAAGGCAGAAGGATCACAAGTCCAAAGCTAGCCTTAGCAACTTATCAAGACCCTTATCTGAAAAAATGAAAAGGAATGGGGGCGGTGTAGCTTAGTGGTAGAGCGCACCTGGATTCTATCACCAGTAGTGCATTAAAAAATAAATAATATGGGTTGGGGTTGTGGCTCAGTAGTAAAGTACTTGCCTAGCATGTGTGAAGCCCTGGGTTCGATCCTCAGCACCACATAAAAATAAATAAAATAATGATACTGTGTCCATCTACAACTAAAAAAATAAAAAATTAAAAAAATAAATAATAAAATGAAATAAATAAACCTATGAAGATGCAAATGTGCAACCTTCAAAATGTCTTCAAGCTAAAAAAGAAACAACTGAGAAAGTTTGAAGAAAAGATAAACAGATAAACATTATATGTATTACATTAGTAATGACAGAATCAAACCTTGAGACGGCCATTAGTACTTTCGACACTGACTCATTGACAGATAAAATAGGTATAACCCATTTATTTGCCATCTTTTCATGGCTATTAACCCAACTTATCTTTTATTCATAGTTATGGACTATAGTGACAAGGATGAATAATCTATTTGTGTATTTGTGTGTGTGGCTATGCTGGGGATCAAACCCAGTTTAAAAAAAAAAAAAAAAAAAGAGGGGGATACATGAACTGAATGTATAAGTTAAATCTACCTATTTCCTAAAAGAAAACAAAAGGCAAAAGTTTCATAACACTGGCTCAGAATGATTTCTTGGATACCATACCAAAGGTGCAGAAAATAAAAGAAAAAATAGACAAGTTGAACATGAAGTTTTAAATTTTGTGCATTAACGATGCTATACTTTTCCACCTAAAACTAAAAAAAAAGAAAGAAAAACAATTGAGGGAAGACTAGCAGAGCAGAAGAGGAGAAACAGGGGTAGGAAGGATAGGAGAGAAAGAGGAAGCACTGGATATTGAAATGGAACAAATTATATTCCATGCATACATGATTATGTCAAAATGAATTCCACTAATGCTTTCATAAAAACATTTTTAAATAATTTAAAAATTAGAGCATCATAATGTTTGTTTATTATAACTGCTATTTTACTAAATGACAATGTTAATTCTTTTTAAATTTAGAGTAATAGGTTTTCTAGGAAAATAAATATACAGTAAACTAATAAAACTGCCTCTAGAAAATAAACAATCTCATTCAAAAATGGGCAAAGAACTTGGGTAGACATCTCTCCAAATAAGAATGGCCAATAAGCACATGAAAAGATGCTTACTATCTCTAATCACTAGGGAAATGGGAATCAAAAGTACAAAATACCACCTCACACCAATTAGAATGGTTACTGTAAAAAATAGTAAGTAGCAAGCATAGTGGTTCATGCCTGTAACAACAGCATTTCAAGAGGCTGGGGCAGGAGGACTGCCAAGTTCAAGACCAGCTTGGGGAACTTAACAAGACCCTGTCTCAAAATATATTAAAAAGAGCTCGCGGAGCTGGGGCTGGGGCTCAGTGGTAGAGTGCTCGCCTAGCACATGTGAGGCTCTGGGTTCAACCCTCGGCACCACAAATAAATAAAGGTATTGTGTGCAACTACAACTTAAAAAAAAAAAACGAGCTCAAGATATAACTCAGTGGTGCCCCTGGGTTCAATCCCTAGTACCGCCAAAAAATAACAATAAATAATGATAAGTGTTGGTAAAGGACTTAGAGAAATTGGAACCCTCCTGTAACATTGGTGGGAATACAGAATGGTACAGCCACTGTGGAAAACAGTATGACAGTCCCTCGAAAAATTAAAAATAGAATCATCATATGATCTAGCAATTACACTTTTGGATATATATTCAATATTGCTATTTGTTTATTTGTTTTGTAGTACTGGCAATGGAACCCATGACCTTGTGCTTGTTAGGCAAGAGCTCTACCACCAAGCTTCAGTCCTAGCTCTTTTAAATTTTATTTTGAGACAGGATCTTGTTCAGTTTCCCAGGATGGCCTCAATTTTGCAATTCTCAGCCTCAGCCTGCCTCAGCCTCCCCAGTAGCTGGGTTTACAGGCATGCACCACCATCCCAAGCAAAAGGAAGGTCTTAAAGGATTGTACACCCATGTTAACAACAGCATTATTCATAAGAGCCTAAAAGGTAGTAAAAGTGACCCTAGGCAAATGAATGAATAAGCAAAATATGACATATAAATACAATGAAATATTAGTTGGTTCTAAAAAATGAAGAAAATTCTGATACATGACATGATGTGGATGAACCCTGAGGCATTATCATGATAAGTAAAATAAACTCACTGCAAAAAGACAAATATTGTGTCATTCCATTTATCTGAGGTACTTAGAGTAAACAAGATCATGGAAGCGGGAAGAACAGGAAAGGGAAGGGTAGAATGAAAGTTATTGTTTAATATGTAGAGAAAGTGGGTGTCACAAGATGAAAAGAGTTTTGGAGGGCTGTGGCTGTGGCTCAGCGGTAGCGCACTTTTCTGGCATGTGTGAGACACTGGGTTCGATTCTCAGCACCACGTATAAATAAATAAAGGTCTTTGAACAAATAAAAAAAAATTACAAAAAAAAGTTTTGGAGATGCATGGTAGTAATGGTTGCAGAACAATATGAATATACTTAATACCACTAAATTGTATATTTAAAAATGGATAAGATTGTATATCCGATGTCATATATATTTTACCATGATAAGCTACTGAACAGAAAACCAGGTATTCCCTTGCAAAATCACTTACAAAAATCAGTCAGAACGGCTAGGGCTGCAGCTCAGTGGCAAAGCACTTGCCTAGCATGTGTGAGGCACTGGGTTTGATCCTTAGCACCATGTTAAAAAATAAATAAATTAATAATTAATAATAAAGTAAAGGCATTCTATCCATCTATAATTACAAAAAAAAATTTAAATCAGTTAAGACTCAAATGATAGTCAAATAATAAAATATTAATTTTCCTAAACAATTTAATCATTTCATGAAGTTTAGAAAATAAGAATAAATGTATCTGTTCTTATACTTAATTTTCATCTTTGAGAAGAGCTCTCACAGGATTGTCCAGGCTGGTCTCCAACTTCTGGGCTCAACTGATAGATACTCCCCACTTTAGCCTCCCAAGTAACTGGAATTACAGGTGCATGCAAATACACTGGGTTCTCGTACATAATTGTTATGTGTAAAAAATAAAGGAAATAGCCAGGCACAGCAGCGCATGCGTGTAATTCCAGCAGCTGGAGTGGCTGAGGCAGGAGGATCATGAGTTCAAAGCCAGTCTCAATAACTCGGTGAGACACTTAACAACTCAGTGAGATCCTATCTCATAAAAAATACAAAAAAAAGGGCTGGGATGTGGCTCAATGGTTAAGCACCCCCGGGTTCAATCCTCAATACCAAATAAATAAATAAAACCAAAGAATAATTTTTATACAAATTTCAGAGTTTCTTTTATTACTTAAGGTAAGCTCATACCTTTTTTTTTTTCTGGTGGTGCTGGGGATTGAACCCAGGCCCTTGTGCATGGGAGGTGAGCACTCTACCAACTGAACTTTATCCCCAGCCCAAAAATGGAGGAATATTTTTAAATAGAAGAGTAAAGAAGACTTGCCTAAGCTTGACTTAAAAATGGACATTTTAACTAATTTAAAGAGTGAAATTTCTACAAAATAAAAAACAAAGCCAACTAAGAAAAATGTTCATAATCACATTAATTCAAAGGAATAATTTCTTTATTATACTATGAATTTTTAAAGTGTCATAAGGAAAAAAAGGCAAACACCACAAAAGCCATCAGAATACACAGAAGTATCTAGAAGACAAAAAGATATGACTAGTTTTTAAAAATACAGATCTATGAGAGATCTTTTAATCAGTTAGAATGGCAAACACCAGAGATGGTGGATGAACAGGAGAGTACAAAAGTAGAACTCATACCTTATGTAGTCAATTGAAATTTGACAAAGGACCAAAGGCAATTAAGTGGAGAAAGAACAGTCTTTGAACAAACCATATAGGTACAACAGAACCCTCACCTGACATAGCACCCCAAAAATAGAACTCAACACAGATCTTATACATTGCACATACAGAAAATAGACCTAAGCATAAAATGCAAAACTAAAAACTTCTTGAAGATAACACAGGAGAAATTTTAGGTAGTTTGGTGATGACTTTTTAGATAAACTACCCAAAGCACAACCAACACACACAATTTTTTTTGTAAGTCAAACTTCATTACAATTTAAAAACACGCCCCCACTACCCCCTACTGCCACCGTACACACGCCCACACATAGTACTCTTCAGAGAACGAAAAGGCAAGCATAGATAGGGAGAAAATATCTACAAAATACATGTACAGTCTAAAGGTACAGGAGCCATCTGGGTCCCAGGAAACCTCCAAACTAAATTGCAGAATCGAGAGATTAGAGATTGCAATCAGCTGAATCCAATAACAAACTATAGTATATAAACAACCCAATTTGGCTTAAAAAAAAAAAAGTAAAGAAGGAGATGAACTAAGAAATATTAATCATTTATAGACTATAAAATAGACATATAGGATTGGATTTCAATTCACACACAATGTAAATATAGAAATGTGAATACAACATAGGTTGTTAATAACATTGAAAGATCAGTTTTTGTTAAAAAAAGGAGAAAAAAAAGAGCCCCAATTTTTTATACATAAAGAAATATCTACAGATAAAATAATATAATTAACTTAAAATTAGAAACAGATATGAAAATAAGGTAAGCTCTTAATTCTAAAGGTAGATGAAAAGTACATTAGGTTAATTATAGTATTTCAGCTTAAGATATTTTAAATTTCTAGCAATAATATTTTTAAAAACCTGGCAGCAGGACCCCACAGGTCAGCAGAATATTCAGCTCAGTGGTAAAATGCCCCTGGATACAGTCCCCAGTACCACCAAAACAAACAAACAAACAAAATCCACAAACCATATTTAATAGTCAGAAATTTAATTTTCCTTCTCTTCTGTGAACTTGTATTTAATTGTACATCCTCTCAAAATTTCATCTTAATGTAACATTTTTATGCTTAAAATTCTTCTATCATGCTTCTCTGAAACAAAAATGTGTATAAAAATTGAAAACTTGTCTGGGGTTGTGGCTCAGTGGTAGAGTGCTTGCCTAGTATGCATGAGGCACCAGGTTCAATCCTCAGCATTACATAAATATAAAAGATATTGTGGGCTGGGGTTAGCGGTAGAGCACTTGCCTAGCACCTGCATGGCCCTTAGCATCGCATAAAAATAAATAAATAAAATAAAGATATTGTGTCCAACTACATTAAAAAAAAAGATATTGTGTCCACGCAAAACTAAAAAATAAAAATTAAAAAAAATTGAAAACTTAAAATCACTGTTCTATGTTAAATAATTTCATCTATAGTAGGTTAACAATACAATTAACCAAGGCAATAAAACTATGTTACAAATGTGACTGTTACAACATAAAAAGGTTTAACGCATCTTTTATTAGATGAATGGAACTTATTTTTAAAAATTACTTTTTCTAACCATAATGAATATTAAGTACTGCCAGAGTAAAAATGATTGTTCAGGAACAATCATATTCCTATTTTTTTATAATTTTTTTATAATTTTTTATACCTTGATTTTATTGATTGATTTTTATGTGGTGCTGAGGATCAAACCCAGGGCTTGCACGTGCTAGGCGAGCGCTCTACCGCTGAGCCACAACCCCAGCCCATATTCCTAATTTTTAATAAATATAGCCACAACCCCAGCCCATATTCCTAATTTTTAATAAATATAAACACTGTTCTCACAGCTAAGCATATATGAACACAAGGATATTTACTGTAACAATCCACATTAATACACTGAATTTCTTCTGGTTTTATACCAAAAATCAAACTGTTAATAATTCCCTTTTTTTTTTTTTTTTTAAGTATTAGATCCTCACATGTTCCCAAGTTGCCCTAAAATTCCTGGACTCAAATGATCCTCCTACCAAAGGGCCAACACTACAGGCATGGATCACCGTGCCTGAAAAGAAATTAATTTTAATTGTCTATAAACCCATCAAATTCTCCTTCAACTTAATAGAAAAAAAATATTGAAATCTATCTGAGCTACAAAAGAAATTTTAATAACTTGGAGAGTCACTCATTTTCCCTTGACTAGGAAATACATCAACAAGGCTTTGCATATTTCATGAAGTTGGCTGTGAGTTTTTCATATTTTGCCTTTACTGTATTGAAGTAATTTCTATTTCTAGTTTATTGACTGCTTTTATTACCAAAGAGCATTGGATTTTGTCAAGTTCTTATATTATTTGTATGACATTAATATAGCCAACCTGGCTCTCTTCTGGTTAAAAAAAACAAACAAAAAAGATTAGCATATTTCATGCCAAGATGGGGAATACAAAAAGATATGAAATGGAATATCAAAAATTGATAACAGAGGAATGGAATACAAGTGTAGAGTTTTTTATATTCCCTGTTTTTCTCTCTCTCTGATTTCCTATTTTTATGATAATTTTAAGATACTTTGAAAACCATACAAATACATAAAAATTCAACAACTCACTCTTAAATAACCAATAGATAAAGAAATTTTAAAATTTCTTGAAATAAATGAAAATGGGGACACAAGACACCAAAACCCATGGTATACAACAAAAGCATTACAAAGAGGAAAATTTATAGCAATCAATACTACATTAAAAAACCAGAGGGGTTAGGGTGGTAGCTCAGTAAAAGAATAAGTACTTAGCATGAGACCCTGGATTCAATCTCTAGCACCACAAAAATTAATTAATTAATTTCAAAAAGGAACAGTCACAAATAACCTATCATTAAATCTCAAAAAATTAGAAAAACATGAACAAACCAAGCCCAAAATTAGTGAAAGAACTAAAGAACAGAGCAGAAATAAAAGAAATATAGACTAAAGATGCAATACAGAAGATGAACAAATGAAGAGCTGATTCTTTGAAAAGATAAACAAAAGTGACAAGCCTTTAGCTAGACTAAGAAAAACAGAGTAAAAGTAAAAGAAAAATAAATAAATAAAATTGGAGATGAAAAGAGGTATTGCAACCGAAAGCACAGAAATACAAAGAATCATTAGAGATTGTGAGTAAACTACATACCAACAAATTTTATAACCTAGAAGAAATAAACAAATTTCTGGACACATACATTTTTACAAGATTGAATCATGAAGGAAAAGAAAACTTGTGCAGACTACTAGCAAACATGTAATGAGATTGAAATAGTAATAAAAAGTCTTTCATCAAAAAAAAGTCCAAGACGAGACGGCTTTAGTGCCAATTTCAACCAAACATTTAAACTACAACTATTACTAACTTCCCTTAAGTTATTCTAAAATATTAAAGAGGAAATAATTCTCCCAAATTTACTCTACAAGACCAGCTTTCCTCTGATCCAAACCAGACAAATTTAAAAAAGAAAGCTACAAATCATTATCCTTAAAGAACACAGATGCAAAAAATCCTAAAAAAAAAAAAAAAACTAGCAAACTGAATCCAACAAAACAAGGATGCCTACTTTCCCCACTCTTATTCAACATAAATACATAAGACTCCACCAAAAAACTATACCAATAAATGAATTCAGCAAAGTTGCAGGACACAAATCAGCATAGAAAAACCTGTAGCTATATGCTAAATGCCAATGGCGAATTACCTGAAATAGAAATCAGGCAAGCAATTACATTTCCATTAACTACAAAAAATAATAATAATAACAAAATAAAATAAAAACTACCCAGGAATAAATTTAACCAAAAGAGTGAAAGATCTCTCTATTAAAAGTTATAAGACTGCTGGGACACAGCTCAGTGGTAGAGTATATACATGCTTATCATGCACGAAGTTCTCTGTTCACTGCACCAGCAGTCCCAACTCTGCAAAAAATTAAACACATTGAAGAGGGAAAGTTATCCCATGTTCATGAATTGGAAGATCTGTATTGTTAAAATGTCCACCCTACCTAAAGTGATTTACAGACTCAATACAATCCCTATCAAAATATCAATGACACATTCTTCACAGAACTCGGAAAAAACAATGCTAAAATTTTGTATGGAACCACAAAAAGACCTTAAATGGCTAACACAATCTGGATTGAAAAGAACAAAACAGAAAGCATGATACTATCTGACTTCAAAATATACTTAAAAAGCTAGAGTAATCAAAATAGAATGGTTGGGGTGGGGATACTCAGTGATAGAGCACTTACCTAGCATGTGCAAGGCTCTGGATTAAATCCCAAGCACCAAAAAAACAAACAAAAAAGAGCCTGGTAATGACATAAAAACAGACACACAGACCAGTGGAATAGAATGGAGAGTCTAGGACTAAACCCATGCAGCTACAGCCAACTGATCTTCCACAAAGGTGCTAAGAACATACACTAGAGAAAGCATTCTTTTAACGGTGCTGAGAAAAACTGAATATCCAAAGGCAGAAGAATGGAACTAAATCCCTACCACTTATCATTTACAGAAACCAACTCAAAATTGTTTACAGACATACATGCTAGACCTGAAACTATAAAACTACTAGAAAAACAGGGAAACACTTCAGGAAGTTGGGATGAGCAAGAATTTTTTGGACAAGATTCCAAAACCACACAGGAAACAATAGCAAAAATAGGCAAATAGGATTACATCGCATTAAAAAGCATATATACAGGAAAGGAAACAACAGAATGAAGCGACAACCTACAGAATGGGAGAAAACATTTGCAAACTGTATCTGCCAAAGGATTAATATCCAGAATACATACGGAGCTAAAAAACTGAATAGCCACAAAACAAATAACCCAATTAAAAAATGGGCAACAGACCTAAACAAACATTTCTCAAAAGCAGACATACAAATGGCCAACAGGTGTAGAAAAAAGTATTCATCAGTAATTATCAGGGAAATGCAAATCCAAACCACAATGAGATATCATCTCACTGCAGTAAGAATGGCTATTATCAAAAAGACAAAAGATAACAAGTGCTGGCAATGATATACAGAAAAGGGAACCCTGTTGCTAGAAATGCAAATTATGATAGCCAGTTAGAAAAATAGTATGGTAGTGCCTCAAAAAGTTAGAGATAGGGCTGGGGGAGTAGCCAATAGTAGAGCACTTGCTACTTGTATGAGGCCTGGGTTCAATACAAAGCAACACACAAAAAGTACACATGATCCAGCAATCCCACTACCTGGTACATATCCAAAGCAAATAAAACCAGTATGCTGAAGAGACATCTGCACTCACATGTTTATTGTAGCACTATTCACAATTAACAAGGAATAGAAATAGCCTAAGTGTCCATCAAATGATGGGCAGATAAATAAAATGTGGTGCATTTACACAATAAAACACTATTCTGTCATAAAGTTAATGAAATCCTGTCATCTGGGACAATGTGAATGGAACTGGACATCATTTTGTTAAGTGAAATACTTCAGACACAAAGACAGGTATGGCATGATTTCACAAATATGTGGAATATAAAAATGTTGATCTCAGAGAAGTTGAAACTAGAATGGTAGTTACCAAGAGGTAGGGAGACTAAGGGGGAAGTGGGGATAGGGAAAAGTTGACCAATGGATACTAAGTCATAGATAACAGTAATATTTTCTAGTATGCTATTTCATAGCAGGGTGACTATAGACAACAATAATGTTCTGTACATTTCAAAAAGCCAGAATAAATGATTCTTAATGTTTTCACCATAAAATGATAAATGTTTGAGTAGGTGCTTAAAATCATTTAAATATTACAAAATGTATAAATGTATTGGAAAGGAAAAAATTTTCAACATATTTCAGTATATGTAACAACCCCCCCCCTCCCCAAATAAAAAAAAAACCTTGAGACAGACAAATAGTGAATTCTAGTTAAGGAAATACTTGTGAACTATCTAGGGAGAGGTATACTGGATGTGGACAATTTACTCTGGAAGACATTTTAAAAAATAAGATGATTAATGGATGGAGGGATAGATAAGCATATGATAAAGTAACTTTGGCAAAATGTTCAATCTGGAATTTAATTACGAAAGTTTCATAGAATTGTATTTCAGCTACAGGACCCAGAACGAGGAGGCATTCAAAAAGTTATACTAGCCATAGAAACCAGAGACTTAAAAGATTTACTTAACCATATGTACATGGCTTATGCCATGAAATTCCTCACATGGCAATCAAGTACATTCTACATCCTAAATGGCTACAGACAAAGAAAACAGGGGAGATCTATTGCAAAACCAAATTCAAAAACACCCCTGGGTGGGAGAGTAAAAAATATTATAAAATGTATATAAGGATGTCCAAGAGAACTTGCACATCCTCAAAAAAGTAAAGAGGATTTTCTTAAGATATAAGCATGTTCACCATAAAAAAGAGAAAAAAAAAACAGTACTTAGGATTACATAAAGTGTGACCAGACCCTAAATTTTAGGAAGATTTATGTACTTTAATAAGACCAATATTTTGTGAGAAAGGATTTTCTAGGATTCTAACTAACTCTCATTTCTTTAATCCAACTTTTCAGAATCTAAGCTGTGAAAACACTTAAGTTCTTTGAATTTCAGTTCTCTAAAAGCTCAACTATCCTGAACTATTTTTGATCAGATTTGGTATGAACCATCATCCTGGATTCACTCTGTGCTACGTCAGCTTTTATATTCTATAAAAAAGTTATCCTACCTACAACTTTTCTTATACTCTAAGTTTCAAAACTATTAAAATTTAAAAATCCAGATGGCCATTCCAGTGATAAAATGAGAGCCAAACTCAGAGATGACCCAGATGTTGCACCTATCAGATAGGCACTTTAAAATAACTATGATTAATATGCTGACAGACCTAGTGGGAAAAGCAGTCAACACATGGTGACCACAAGAGAAATTTCAGTAGAGCTAGAAACTATAAAAAAGGTGTTAAATGAAAATGCTAGAAATCACATATATATACACCACATCTTTATCATTATTATTATCATTTTGATGGGGCTGACTTTTAAGATTGAACACACAGGGCCATTTGCATGCTAGACAAGTGTTCTACCACTGAGCTAGATACCCAGGCCTTTTTAAAGTTTTATTTATTTATTTTTATTTATTTTTTAAACAGGATCTCCCTAAGTTGTCCAGGATGGCCTCAGACTTGCAATTCTCTCATCTCAGTCTCCTGAGTAACTGGGATTACAAGCATACACCACAGTATCCAATACTAAAATTAAATTTTTATAAAAATTGTCAGAATTTATCTTCTTTAAATTAGCCACTAGTAGACATGCAACTGAGAAAAGAATCAAGAAATTTAAAGATACATCAATAAAAATTATCCAAACTAAAACACAAAGGAAAAACAAAGAAGAAAACAAGAGAAGAACAGAGAATAGAGTATCCAAGAGGATCTTTTAAAGTGGTGTCCAAGTTCACTTGTTGGTACACACCTGTAATCCCAGTAATTCAGGAGGCTGAGGTAGAAGGATCACAAGTTTGAGAGCAGCCAGGACAACTGAGAAAGACCTTGTCTCAAAATTTGGAAAAAAATAAAATAAAAGCTAAGGATATAGCTCAGTGGTAGAGCACTTGCCTAGGGATTGATTAGTCAAAAATGTGTATCTGGCTCTAGAGTAATTACCAAAAAAAAACTGTTGACTATAGAGCAATCACCAAAAACAATTTTTCTTTTTTTTAATATTTATTTTATTTAGTTGTAGTTGGACGTAATACCTTTATTCCATTCATTTACTTTTATGTGGTGCTGAGGATCGAACCCAGGGCCCCGCGCATGCTAGGCAAGTGCTCTACCGCTGACCCACAATCCCAGCCCAAACAATTTTTTTTTAATTATAAACAATAGTTGAGATAAAACAGTATCATAAAAAATATCCAATGAACACTGCCCCCCCCCCCAAAAAAAGGGGCAGAAAATGGGTTAAAGAAATAACAAAGCACAAGGGACTGGGGATATCGCTCAGTTAGCAAAGTGCTTGCCTCGCATGCACAAGGCCCTGGGTTTAATCCCCAGCACCACCAAAAAAAAAAAAAAATAACAAAGCACAGATGGAACAAAGAGAAAAGTAGTAAGATAGAAAATTTAAATCTAGGGGCTGGGGCGATAGCTCAGCGGTAGAGTGCTTGCCTAGCATATGTAAGGCCCTGGGTTCGATCCTCAGCAAAACATACAAATGAATAAATAGAATAAAGGTATTTAAAAAAAGTTCTTAAAAATATTTAAATCTAAGTATATCAATAATTACACTAAAAAAAATGGTCTAGAAAGAATTTCTACACTGGCCATGTATCCAATTACCTTACTAAATTTATATGCTAATTCTAATAGTTTAATAACAATTTTAAAGTTTTTACATGTACAAACTAATTTAATGTGTGAATTATGATAGTATTTTCTTTTCTTTTGAAGTCCTATGTACTTATTTCTTTTACTTGCTTTGCATTAACTTATGCCTGCAGGAGAATTGAACAAGTATTGAAAGTAGGTATCCTCATTCCACACTGCACCATTACATAAAGTTTGATGTAGTTTTCTCTGTTTTCAAATTATGAGAATGTCCTATTTGATTGTTTCAAGTATTTTTTAATCAAAATGAAGATTGGATATTATCAGGATTTTTCTGCATTTACTGAGATTATCAAAATTTATTTTCCTTTGTCTACTAATGTTATATATTAGATGGGTAGAAATTTCCATGCTAAACCACATTGTATTTCTGAAATAAACTGAAACAAACTATGAATAAAACAATACTAACAGAAAAGAATAAGATTATAGAACAAAAGTGACATTAAGAGCCAGTAAGTAGAAGATAACATTGCTAAAATCTAGAGCAAAAAGAAAGTGATAAAAAAGAAAGTAGAGCAAAAAAGAAAGCAGAGCTATATTTTTATTAGCTTAATAATTATTTATGTGTCTAATCAATAGTTATGAAATAAGATTACGTTAGAAAATAAATATAACAAAAGACATCTGTCCTGAAATAAGAGACAACTAAAATTTCAATTAAATTGAGAAAACACTGGACATGCTTTATTTCCCACTTTTGAACCTAGTAATATTAGATTCAAAGATGAAGAAGGAAATGAGAATGGTCTGAAATTGTAATGAGAAACAGGGGAATCACCTACCCTTCTACCTCCCCTTTCAGGTTCGGTGGTATAAGGTCTGAAAGAGAAAAACAGCCAACACTTAGAGATCTGCTATGAAATAAGTATACTTGAAGAGAGCCAAATATCCATTTGGTCAAGAAGAGAAAAGGGATATTCAGTTAAAAAGCTGAGGATTTAAGGGATTATTCTGAGAGGACACAGCAAAGGATTTCAAGAAAGGGACAGATAGAAAATGGAACAGAAGATACTGAGAGCCTTTAGGGGATTAGATAAGGGAAATAAAAGATGACCAAGAGTCTGGGTCTTGTGGTGGTACCCAATATAAAAAGGGATAAATATGGCACCAAAACAGGCTAACCCACAAAATTACAATTACCTTATATTAGACAAAGGTGTCAAAACCATGCACTGGAGAAAGGATAGCATCTTCAACAAATGGTGCTGGGAAAACTGGAAATCCATATGCAACAAAATGAAATTGAATCCCTTTCTCTCACCATGCACAAAAGTTAGCTCAAAATGGACCAAGGATCTAGGGATTAAACCAGAGACTCTAATAGAAGAAAAAGTAGGCCCTAATCTCCATCACGTGGGGCTAGGCCCCAACTTCCTTAATAAGACGCCTATAGCACAAGAATTAAAACCACGAATCAACACATGGGACAGATTCAAACTAAAAAGTTTTTTCTCAGCAAAAGAAATAATATGTGAGGTGAATAGGGAGCCTATATCCTGGGAACCAATTTTTACCCCTCACTCATCAGATAGAGCTCTCATCTCTAGGGTATATAAAGAGCTGAACAAGATAAGCACAAAAATAATAATAAGAAGAAGAATCCAATCAATAAATGGGCCAACAACCTAAACAGACACTTCTCAGAAGAGGATATACAATCAATCAACAAATATTCATCATCTCTAGCAATCAGAGAAATGCAAATTATAACTACTCTAAGATACCATCTCACTCCAGTAAGAGTGGTAGCCACTATGAAAACAAACAACAACAAGTGCTGGCGAGGATGTGGGGGAAAAGGTACACTCATACACTGCTGCTGGGACTTCAAATTGGCGCAGCCAATTTGGAAAGCAGTATGGAGATTTCTTGGAAATCTGGGAATGGAACCACCATTTGACACAGCTATTCCTCTTCTGGGACTATACCCAAAGGACCTAAAAACAGCATATTACAGGGACACAGCCACATCAATGTTTATAGCAGCTCAATTCACAATAGCTAAACTGTGGAGCCAACCTAGATGTCCTTCAGTGCATGAATGGATAAAAAAAAAAAAATGTGGCATTTATACACAATGGAATATTACTCAGCAATAAAAAAGAATAAGATCATGGCATCTGCAGGAAAATGGATGGCATTAGAGAAGATTATGGTAAGTGAAGTTAGCCAATCCCCAAAAAACAAATGCTGAATGTCTTCTCTGATATAAGGGGGGTGACTCAAAATGGGGTTGGGAGGGAGAGCAAGGGAGAAAAATTATCTCTAGATAGGGAATAGGGGTAGGGGGGAAAGGGAGGGAGAAGGGGAATAGCATGGATAGTGAAAGGAGACCCTCATCATACAAAATATATGTATGAAGATGTTAAAAAAAAAAAAAGGATGTTAAATCACTTTGAGAAGTGATGAATGAAAATAAATTGAAATGTGTGAGAAAAAGAAAAAAAAAAAGGGATAAATAATGAGAGAAGTTCCAGCAGAGTCAAGGTAGACAGGGGTGGTCAGGTTGTGTGTGTGAGCAGAAAGGGAACAGTCAATGCTTGGGGTGGTTTTGTTGTTGTTTTGTTTTGGGGTTTTGATGCTATCAATTGCAACAAGTACATTTCCAGAAAATCCTTACTTTTTAGTCCTCCCCTCCCCTAATACTGTAGACATAACTCACAGGAGCTGTACCACTGAACATATCCCCATCCCTTTCTATTTTTTATTTTGAGACTATAAATATTTTCAGGGTCTTGTTAATTGCTAAGCCTGACATTGAATGTGCAATCCTCTTGCCTTAGCCTCCAGAGTTGCTAGGATTACAGGTGTGTACCATCATGCCCAGCTTTAGTCTTTTTCTTAATTGATTCTTCCATGACATTTGCAATTATGGCTCAGTATCATTTTTTTTAATCCATTGATACAAAGACTTTATTCAGATTTTCCCAGTTTTACATTTGTAGGTGTGTATTCAGTTTTGATCAATTTATTCCATGTAGATTTGGCCAAGTTCATTTTTTGTGTGAAGGATTTTTTTTAAATTGTTCTTTTAAGTTATACATGACATAATCTATTTTGATATATCATATATACATGGAGTATAACTTCCCATTTTTGTGGTTATACATGATGTGGAGTTACACTGGCTGTATTATATTCATATATGTAAATAGGAAAGTTATATCTGATCCATTCTACTGTCTTTCCCAACATTCAGTGTCATTCTTGAATATCCTTCCCTTCACACCCTTCGTGAAGTTTTTCTTACTACCTCTCTTGTCATTAATTCTCTTCCATTGGGCCTTTTAAGACACTTTATATGTTGTGGTTCAGTCCTGTTTTTCTTTTCACTCTACATACAACTGAATGCTCCTTGGGTGATCTTATTTATATCCATATTTTCAGTCACTGCCTCCACTCAGCTTCCTATTAGGTATCCTCCTGTAGATAATCAGTGCAGATTCAATGACAATTATGTCTAAGAACTAAATACGTTTTTGTCCATATTAGCTATTCCTTCTATCTTCCCTCTCTAGACTAAGATATGAGATGTTTTCTCCTGTCTCAAAATATGGCTGAAGTAAGGCTCCAAAGCTGAGAACTACAAACTGTAAACTCCCCTTTACTCTAAAAAGAAGGACATGACATTCATGCCAGACTTACTAAAAGATAGCATCCCTATCACTTACCTTGTATTCTTTAAAAAAAAAAAAAAAAATTAGGAGAAGAGAATTCATAAATATAGAGAACAGTAGGGCTTTACAGCAGGAGTGAACCAAGAAAACGTCTAGGAATGGGTGATAAATGGAAAAAAGGAGAAACTGACTTATGAATCATCAGCTAGCAACTAAGATTAACAAACTCTCAAGCTTATCTTAGTCTAGCCACCAGAATTAAATGCAGTCAAAGTTCTTAGGAGTACCTAACACATATCTTCAGGAGTTTAGGGAATACGTGAACACAGAAACTGGTCCCAGCCTGGAAAATTCTGAAAGAAAGAAGATGGATGGAGCTATCACAATGGCAGAGGAAGGATACTAAGGACAAGCTGTCAGGCAAGCTGCACTTCTCTCATTGGGTTGTACAGGTTTCCCACTAGCCAACTAGTGCTGCAAAGAGCTAAGGCATCTTGACATTGACAGGATCCTGCCAAAAAAGGGCTTTCTGGAGTAAAACATGCAGCAGTAACAGAGTATAGGGTGGACTATAGGAGGCAAGAACTAAACATTACAAAAAATAGCTACATATGCTGAAGGAACTGGGCAATGTGAACATACCCATAGGGGGGACTAAAAAAAAATCATCCCACAGACACATCTCTAGAAGTCCCCATTAGATACCTCCCACAAAGATGACACTGGCATCTGGAGTACAAAAGTTACAGACATAAAAAACTGTGTCCTTTCTCTTCTAATCTTCCTTCCAATCATAAGCCAAAGTATCAGGGGAGTAGAAGAGTGAAGAAATAGATCATACTTCTCTCCTCCACTACAGATTCCTGAGCTAGGATTAGCCTGAGTTGAGGGGAAGAGAAGACTTAAATTGGATGTAAACTTTTGACAAAATTTCTCATACCTGTGAGTCACCAAAATCAGGCTTGTTCTTATGTTAAAAGTGAACTCTGGGGGCTGGGGTTGTGGCCCAGTGATAGAGTGCTTGCCTAACACATGTGAGGCACTGGGTTCAATCAGCACCACACAAAAATAAATAAACAAGATAAAGTCATTGTGTTCATCTATAACTAAAAAAAAAAAAAAAAAATTAAATTGAATTCTTGTTAAGGGTAAGGAAAGAAGACCCAGTATGGCATGGTTAAAATCAAGAATGGAGAAAAAAAAAAAAAAAAAAGCTAGCTTCTATTTGTATATCATCAGGTATAACCCATATTACCAATCACATTAGTCAACAGTGCCACCATCTATCTTGTTATTCAAGTCATAATCTAGGAGTCACCTTGGATTCTCCCCCTCCTTGAGATCCTGACATCTAGTCATTACTTCTTAAACCTCTTTTAACAAATCTTTCTCTCTACCCCTAGCCTGCTCAAACCTGAATTATTATCATAATCCAAATTAGTGATACTCTATCCTACCCTATAATCTGGAATTTAAAATATTAAATCTAATATCTAGATCTACTCTAGAGATCCTAACTTAAGTGGGGTCAGGCAGAGGTCAGTCATTCATTTTTTTTCAAGCGGACTCCAAGTATAGTCAACATTGAAAATCACTAATCTAGTTGGTCTCTCCCGGAATCCAGGTTTACCTTCTCCCAACACCATCTTTCACAATGCAGGAAGTTGTCGTCTTTTTTTTTTTTTTTTTTTTTTTTTGGTACCAGGGATTGAACCCAGGGGTGCTAAACCACTGAGCCACATCTCTTTTTCATATTTTATTTAGAGACAGGGTCTTGCTAAGTTGCTTAGGGCCTAAGTTGTTGAGGCTGGTTTGAACTCAAGATCCTCCTGCCTCAGCCTCCCAAGTCACTGGGAAATAGGTGTGCACCCAGCTAGAATCTGCTTTTTAAAAATATGAATCAACTTATTTAGAGTGTGGCTCTCTCAATCTAGGCTACCATTAGAACTACTTAGGGAGCTTTTAAAAATTCTGATATCAGGCCAAACTCCAGAAAGACTACATTAGAATTTCTGCATATGAGAACCAAGCATTAGTATTTATTAAAACTCCTAGGTCCAACATGTAGACAAGGTGAGAACTATATCCTATAAGCAATGAGAAGCCAAAGAAAGTCTTTATGAACAGGAAAATCCAAACATCCTTGAAAATAGTAATATCTCCCAACTAATCTTAGGATGGCTCTCACACTATTAAAACAACGTAACTCCTTGAAAGGGGCACACTTTTACATATTTGTGTAAAGCCTCAATCCAAAAAGCCCCTTCTGCTTGCTCATTCACAGCTAAGTCTTACCACTCATTAAGGTTAATATCTTTCAACAACAGACTTCTTCGCATAAACCTTCCCTAACACACACACACACACACACACACACACACACACACACCCCTCATCAATTCACCTGGAAATATTATAATTCTGTGGGGCAACTATTTATGTTTCAGTCTAACTCCCTTATTGAACTCCCTGAAATTAAAAACCTTATCTTATGTTTTTCTCCAGTGCCTATCACTATGCATAGCATACAGTAAGCACTCAAATATCTGCTGATTCATTCCATTTCAGAAAAAAAAAAATTGTCCATATGATTATGCAGGTAGATGCCTAGTTTAATAAACTGTAAGAGACGTCGTATTTATACATTATATTCAAGTTCCATTATAATAGAAGTCAACCTCTAGACTATTAAAAAATGTAAGGCAAATGTTTAATGTTTGTTCTATTTATAAGCAGTTGCAAATCAAGGAAGAAGGCAGGTACAAATGGTAATACATTTCCAGAGGCACAAGGGTGGCACCTTACAGAATAATGATGCTTGGCTTTCTACCTGAATAATATGACTTTAAAACATAACTTAAACTTTTTAATGTTAGTATAATGACATCTATATATTTTATAAAAATGAGTTAATTATTAAGAGTAAAATAGTAGGTACTTTATCACCTTAAAATGAAAACAAATTATGAAAATCTTTTGAATGTTCTGAATAAAATGTACTTTGTATTATGGTTACCAGCATCTACTAGCAAATTCTAGTACTCTGAGTCCTATTATCCAAAAAAGGCTCAAATCTCCATAAAAAAAGTTACATTTTATATTTACATAGTTTCTATATATGTAAATTCCCCAAAGATAATAATTTTGCTAAATATTAACTGAACAGAAACTGAATACTTATACAACAACTTCATTCAAAAGATTTTTTTTATGCCCATATTCATATGGGCCACAGAAACCAATTTAACATGCAAAATGATTACTATGTTACCCTGTATTTAAATAAGTGTTTATTTGTCAAAAATCCCTAATTACTTAAAGGGAGATCAAAAGAGTAGAGAAAAGGGATGGGTGAGTGGGGGAGGAAAAATAGAGGGAAAGGAGAAATATGAGGAATGATACTGGCTAAATTATATTCTTATATTATGTGCACGTATGTATATATAATAATGAACCCCACCATTGTGTATAATTATAATGTACCAATAAAAATATGGAGAAAAATCCTTGATTACTAGATAAACCCAGTATTCAGTGAGTGCCTATTACTTGCTTAGAAATATATGAAAATGGAAGTATGTAAGTGACTAGTAGAAAAAAAAATGCATAAACCACAACATTTGGCATTTGTGGTTATTATTATTTTTTTACCTTATTTGGCGATTTCAAAGGTGAGATGGCTATTTTATTTGGTGTCTGTGTTGTAGAATTTAAAGTTGATCCAATAACACCACTTTCTGATATTGTAATGGTCTTTGATGGAGTTCCAGGAGTAGACTGTGAAAGAACCCTACCTGCAAATGAGAGGCAGCACATCAGTTTGACTTTTTTCAATAATAGTATATAAATTTATGTGATGATCTATATCCACAAGGACTTCAGTATATGTTCACTATTTCATATGAATTACCATATGAACCTGAACACTTAACTAAATCCCTAATGCACTGTGGTGACCCTAGACAAAAACAAACAATGATTCTTAGTAATACTTAGTATCAACTTACACAAATCTATAAAAACAATTCTACTTATATTCTCATCAATTTTGTCAAACTATAGCCATCAGAAAGTAAGCTCAGGACAATTAAGCAATGTGCCCTGTGTAACGCAGCTTCTAAAAGTCAGGACTTAATCCCAAGTCTTAAAACTTCAAACCCTGAATTCCACTATCTTCAATAGCTATTTTCCTATTGGAACTTAAATCATGAGTGTATGATTTAAATCCACACTTCAGAAACAATTATTAGACAGACTAACTTGAACACTTTCAGGTTGAACACTGTCTGATTTCAGACTGCCAAAAGGGACTAAAAAGTTTCTCCTAGCTACCCTTGCCAGATTTCATACTATGGCTTAGGGATTGGTAGTTATATTGGAATAAGATGAAATATCAGGAATTTTTATTCTAGGCAAGAAACTAATTCAAAGACATGATCATCAAACATACAGAAACAGAAAAAAAATTCAGCTCAACATTAAGAAGAACTTCAA
Organism: Marmota marmota marmota; assembly: GCF_001458135.2. Lineage (NCBI taxonomy): Eukaryota > Metazoa > Chordata > Mammalia > Rodentia > Sciuridae > Marmota > Marmota marmota. The sequence continues at coordinate 2,997,503 of NW_026000119.1, read as the reverse complement.
ATTTCCAATTACAATGACAAACAAACTCAGAACAATTAAGTAATATGCTCTGTGTGACACAGTTTGCTTTAATATAATGTGTCTCAACACAGATGAATTCCAAGCAGATGCTGACTAATCAAATCTACTGGCTAAAGAGGGAAGTTAAGCATCTAAGAAGTATGTTGTGAAGGTAGATAACTAAGTAATCTCTAAATTCCCCTCCAACCTTTAGATGCTATGATTGAACTTTTAAGTACAGCTAAAGATGAAGGAAAAAGGAAGAAAGGGAGGGAGAAAAGGAAAAAGAAAGAGGCTTTCTCTTTAAACAAAATAGAGGACTGATACATAACAGCTTCTGAGTTAATTTTCCTATTAAAATGCTAACATATACATTGTTTCTTTTAAAGTGAATCGAGTTTTATTATCATTTATGAAGTTTAAGATACTTTAAATATAATTCTCAAAACTTTTTGCAGTAATTTATTGATGTTCCCTAATAAATTTCAGTTGAATGGTCTGTTGGAGATACATATAGATAGATACACACACACACACACACACACACGTATTTTGGGTGCAGGGTTACCGTGATTGAACACGAAGGCACTCTACTATTGAGCTACACCTCCAGCCCTTTTAGTTTTTGAGACAAGGTCTCACTAAGTTCTTCAGGCTGGCTTCAAACTTGAAATCCTCTGTCTCAGCCTCCTGAGTCATGAGTATTATAGATAATGTGCTGCTGCATCAGGAGTATATTGCTTTTTTTTTTAACCTGAATTACATCTTTATAAACCAAATGAATCTACATTAAATATTTTAAGAAAGTCAGCCTGAAGTTTGAGTCTGGCCAAAAGTAACACATTTGTCTTTCCAAAGTTATTACCTATAGGCTAAGCCTGAATCCTCAACAACCATTATTAAAAAATTATTGTACCAATAAAGACAGTTTCATAAAATGCTTTGTTTAAATATCACTTTAATTTCAAATTTGTCAGGCATTACATACCTTTCAGAAAATATTCTCATAGAAAATCCTTCCTGAGTATAATACCAAAAATAGGCCACATGAAGTAACTCACTTAAAAAACAGGGACAAAAATTTATTTTAAGTAGCAAAGAAAACTAAAACTTCACTTTAAAAAAAAAAATTCAGGGGGCTGGGGATGTGGCTCAAGCGGTAGCGCGCTCGCCTGGCGTGTGTGCAGCCCGGGTTCGATCCTCAGCAGCACATACAAACAAAGATGTTGTGTCTGCCGAAAACTAAAAAAATAAATAAATATTAAAATTCTCTCTCTCTCTCTCTCTCTCTCTTTAAAAAAAATTCAGTGTATAACTACAACTCTTATGAAGAACAAAACAAATAACCTGTTGATTTAGGAAGAGAGGTCTTTCTCTTTCTTTTATTTATGATATCAGAGACTGAACCCAGGAGTACTTAACCACTGAGCCACATCCCCAAGTTTTTTCTTTTTAATTAGTTATACACCTTTTTAGTTTTTGAGACAGAGTCTCACTAAGTTGCTTAGGGCCTCTCTAAGTTTCTGAGAATGACCTTGAACTTATGATCCTCCTGTCTCAGCATCCTGAGTCACTGTGATTACAGGCATGTGACTGGCAAGAGAAGTCTCTTCTGAAATTTTGTATGACAACACAATGACAAATTCAGTTACACAGATATAACATGATCCCAAAGAAGGTAATTTCCGCTAAATATTTTAAGATTTCATCAAATTTCCTTAAGAACCTTTACATCCTTTAAAATTCCAGCATTTCTGATTATCTGATTTCTAAATCCCGATTTATCCTTAACTCTGAAGACATATACAAGCAAGTATCCAAGTTACAATTTCATCTTGAAATCAATTTAGAAGACCTTTATCTTCTACTGTCAGGTGATCTCCAAGAATCAAAAGAAACAACACCAAAAGGCCTCGGATGAAATAGGATGGGATAGGCATATTTGAACAAGGACAAATTCTACATGAGATTAATTCACTAGTGCATATCTTAACATTGTAATGAAGTTTGCTGAATTCCACTATCAGGTTGAACACTGTATACAAATATGTTTACCTTGATTAAAAGACAGAAAAGAGATGCAACCTGGTACCTTGTGAGCTCTGATAATGCAGAAGTCTGTATTTCATTTAACCATCTCCAAAGTTTTGTATGGTGATTGGTATTTACATTTTACTGAAATAAGATGAAAAAACAACATACTTATCCAAGATCACAGAGAAAATTAACAGAAGAGCCAAGAAGAAAACCCAAGTCTTCAAACAGTTCTTACCATATCTCTATACTGCCTCCATGATATTCAATAATACACATTCACTGAACTACATCTAATTACCAGAAAGTGTACTAGGTACTGGAGAGACAGGGAGGGAGAAGGAGCAGGAAAGAAACACAAACTAGAAATGATCATCAATATAGTATGTGTGCACAGTACGACATTACTCTGCCTTAAAAAGGAAGGAAATTCTCTGACAACATACTATGATATGGATGCACTTAATGGGTATTATAGTGAGTAAAATAAGCCAGTCATAAAAAAACAAATATTATATGATTCTGTTTGTATCAGGTACATAGAGCAATTAAAACCGTAGAGACAGAAAGTAGTAGGGTAATTGCCAGAGGCTGAAGAGAGGAAGGAAGAAAGAATTACTGTTTAATGAATATAGTATTTCAGTTTTGCAAGATAAAAAAAGTTCTAGAGATGCATGGGAATGACAGTTGTACAATAATGTGAATATACTTAATGCCAATGAACTAGACACTTATAGTACATTTTTTAAAGTTCTGAAACGCTTTATCACTGAGCTATACCCCCAACCCCTTTTTATTTATTTATTTATTTTATTTTGAGACAAGGTCTTACTAAGCTGCTGAGGCTGGCCTGGAACTTGAGATTCTCCTATCTCAACCTCCCATGTAGCTTGGATTACAGGCATATGCCACCATGTCTGGCTTAAATTTTTTAAAAAATAAGTTCATATAAAAAAAAGAACTAGACGGCAAACAAAAAACTACAATCAACAAAAATCGTAAGTGGGGCTGGAATTGTGGCTCAGCGGTAGAGCCACAACTTAGCACTCACAAGGCACTGGGTTCAATCCCTGGCACACACACACAAATAAAGATACGGAAAAAAATGAAAAAAAGAAAAATCATAAATGCTACAGGGAAACAAATAAGAAAGCCAAGTATTGTAATATAGTGTGACTAAATGAACAAATTAAAAGCAAGTGTGATAAGTATTTGATAGGTAACACCAGGTTTTAAGGGGATACGTAAGATGGCTAGAGGAAGAATAACTGATCAACCTAGGTACCCTTCAAAAGATGAATGGATTAAAAAAAAATGTTATATATTGCTCAGCCATAAAGAAGAATAAAAGTATGGCATTTGCTGGTATATGGATGGAACTGGAAACTACCATGCTAAGTGAAATAAAACAATCCCAAAACCAAAGTCCAAATGTTCTCTCTGATAGGCAGATGATAACATGGTAAAAGGGGTGGGGAGATAGAAGTTCACTGGATTAAACAAAGGGGAACGAAGAGAAGGGAGGGGCAAGGAGAATAGGAAAGACAGTAGAATGAGTCGGACACAACTTTGCTTTTTTCATATATGATAACATGACCAGGGTAATTGCAAATCATGTACAACCACAAGAATGGGAAGTTACGCTCCATGTATGTATAATATGTGAAAATGCACTATACTATCAAGTATATCTAAAAAGAATTTTAAAAAGAGAGAAAGATAAGAGTAATTAACTAAGCCCAGGAATCAGACACTTTCTAATGCAAAAAACAAAATGGATAAATTAGCCAAAGGAAGAGCAAAGAAAGGTGTTCCATATAAAAGGAACTGGGAGCACCATGACCCCTAGTCCTGATAGAATATGATCATTTGGTGATCTCTCAAAATAGATAAATCAGTAGGCTTGGAGCTAATAAGATGAAAAGCACATATTAGATCAAAAATGTTTTTAATGCTAAGAAAGCACTATCATTTGAACTTAATCCTGATGAATGAAGGTCAAGAAATAAATAAGGCCAAGAAAATTTTAAGCAAGGGTATGGCATAAACAGATTTACATTTTAGAAAACTCATTGTATACAAATATGTTTACCTTGATTAAAAGACAGAAAAGAGATGCAACTTAAATAAGAAGCCCAAAAATCGTTTAAAAAAACAACCTTAATGTACTATGAAAGAATATTAGTTGAAATACAAAAATGATGAAACCTACAGTTCAATAGAACAGTTACATTGGTGGTTTAAAATTTGGCTTATATGCTTTTGCTTGCTGTGATATGATGGATTGAACCTACGGGTCCTTTACCACTGAGCTATATCCCCATCCCTTTTTATTTTTTATTTTTGAGGCAGGGCACAGCTAAGCTGCTAAGGCTGGCCTGGAACTTGTGATCTTCCTGTTTCAACCTACAAAGTTACAGTGTGTGCCACTGCCCAGCCAGCTTCCAGGAATTTTAAAAGGCTACACAAAATCAGTTAAAAGGTGAAATTATTCCCCCAAACTAAACTTTATGACAACAATTCTAGTGAAATTTAACAAAATTCTATCTCTGTACTAATTTTAGTGGTACTATGGTCTGTCTGCAATTAAAAGGTGAAGTTATATCTGCAATACATCATAAATGACCCAAAAATGGACATTCAAGATAGTCCATGATAGTAGTCAAGGTGAACTCTTGATATAGCCAAAAATTCATTCAGACACTCTGAAAACACTACAAATGTTGACATATAATCCCCCCACACAATAAAAATTTGAAGTGACTCTCAAACTCAAAATAGTTATGAGCCAGGCACAATGATATATACCTGTAATCCCAGACACTAGGGAGGCCGAGGCAGGATTGTAAATTCAGCCTCAGCAATTTAGCGGAGTTCTTAGAAACTTAATAAGAATCTGTCTCAAAATAAAAATTAAAAAGGGCTGAGGATGTAGTTCAGTGGCCAAGTGCCTCCAGGTTCAATCCCCAGCACCCAAAATGGGACATAGGGGAAAAGAACATTAAAGAACACTGCATGCAACAGTCCTTTTGTTTAACTCATTCAACCTATGCAAAACCTCCTAGGGGATTAGTGGCCATTTTTCATCAATATTTTTAAGTCTTACTTACTTTAAACCAATTATACCCTACTTCCTGAACCAGCCCCAAATCCAATTTCTTTCCAATCTTACCTCTGGGACCATATTTCACACCTACTTTAGCCCTCATGACATCAGCCAGCCTCCTATACCCTCACGAATCTCTACTGATAGCTAACAGAAAAATACTCTCTGAAATTATCCTTATACTATCATCTTTCCATCCCCTTTCATACTCACTAAAGAAGTGTAGGGAGAAGCCTCCATACATACAATTCAAATCCAGAAAAATGACAAATTACTGCCACTGACTTCAGAGTTGCCTATTGCTATGTCTTTAAATTTACTAAAGACTCTAATAAGTGGTTTAAGGTGGATTTTTTTTGGTTGTTGTTTTGTTTTACCTTTTTTCCCCCCTTTTTGGTTCTTAGTCCCCATAGCAAGTGGTTTAAATATTTATACTAGGATGATTAGTTAACAGTTAAAGTACCATCTTCAAGAATACACATGTCAAAGAATGGGTAATTAGCACTTAAGTCTTTAGTCAAAAGGCTACTATTCAGGTGTTACACTTTTTCATTAAAAAAAAAGCAAGAGTAATGTTAGTATAACTCTGAATTAAAGACCAGTCCCTCACCATGGTTGTGAGATTCTTTCTAGAAGAACGGAGCTGCTTGCACAGCAGAGTGAGAGTTGGCCTAACCAAGCCATTATAGAAAGACAGGTAAAACACAATTAATGGTGTCTGCAAGGGAGCTATAATGATGAGTCATGGACTCCATGTTGAATAAAGAAGAATTTAAGGACAGAAAATGTGATTATTAAAGAGAAAATGGAAGAATCAAGAGATCAGAGATTTCCAAGTCAAAAATAGCTGGTTTGGGAGTACAAAGGCAGGTAGGCTAAAGAAAAGACAAATGGAACACCTGAAGTCCAAATTTCTGAAGTGGTTCAGTTACTGGTGATAAGAAATTTTTAAGTACATAATAAAGGATAACTGGGTAACATTAAGGAACATGCTGATAAAAGTAATATAGCTAAAATCCTGTTATCACTTAAGTAATTACTACCACTGTGATAATTTTCTTTCCAAAGAAAACTGCATGTAGAGAATATTAAAATGCAAAAACCAAAAAAAAAAAAATTAAAACTGAAATCATGAAATACTATTTCTAATATGCACTAAATGAAATCTACTTGACTTAGTACATGTGCACTATAGACAAACTTAGTTCAAATTCCAGCTCAGCCATTTACTAGCTGAGTGCCTCCATTGCCACACAGGAAACGTCCATCATAGGATTGGCAGAAAACTACCTAAGTCACTAGACGTAAAAAGCTAAGAATGGCAAATACTAAATACTACATAAATGTTAGCTTGTATTTCTAGAGTTTAAGACTTTGTTATTTTCATGGTAAATTTCTAAACACAAAAGAGACTAAAATGATGGACTGATTTGCAGATAAGGCATTTTGCTTGAAGCACTCACTTAATAACATTTCCTATCAAAGTAGGTTGGTTTATAATAAGCTATACTTATTTCTTAAAACATTTTAAGGTGGCAGATCAGTCTTCTTTAAGTCTAAAAGAAAGGTAAATATACAACTTAATAAACTGTAAAGAAATATAACCTGCAATGACTGATGGTGATACTTGAGTTGTCTGTCCTGTAACTGCTTTACTATTAATTGGTTTTGCAAAGATCAGCTTCGTGATTACTGGACCACAGGTTGGTGTTCGAGGCTTCTTAGCAATCTGAAACATACAAATAACTATGAAGACCATTTATTTCTATAAAACACCTATTCAATCAAAATAGACAAAAGATATATATACAGTAATAGCACATGTGAAGCTAGCCCATTTAACAAATTTTATTTATGTAATGTTAAAAACATTTAAAATGCAGCCATTCACCAAAATATTAATATAATCCGATCCACAAGTCCATATATAATGCTTTTGCGTTTTATTATAAATCTTTATATTAATCTCTTAGTATATGATGAAAAGCAAATTAATTTTGCAAATTAATGTTTAACAACAATAATGTTTAATGTCTAACATTATGCACAGAAATATTCTTTTTCAAATTAAATTATTCAATAGTAATAAGATGGAATAGAATAAGTTAAGAAAGTATAGTGCAAATGATGAAGCCAAGTATATATATAATTACACTGGCCCCGGATGCAAAATATAAAAACATTAAAGACAATCTTATGATTAGCTTTTCAACTTTAGATCTATATATCAGTAGATAAAGAGAGAACTGAACAAATGAAAGTCCTAGGATACACAAAGAGACAAGTTTGGTAGAACAAAGACCATTATAAAGAAAAAGGCTCTGAAATACTGTTTACTATAACTAAAATTCCTTGAAGGGTGGGTCTTTTATTCATTTTGATCTGAAGTTATATACTGGATTGCTGACTTGGAACTAAAATTCTCCACAAATCAAGGAAGGTAGAGGTAACCAATGTTTTATACTGAAATCATTACCATACACAAAGACATAATGTCTTCTAAAGATACAGAAGCATAAATTTACCTATGATTGAAAATAACTATAGAACTTTAGTGCATGAAGGACATTAAATATTAATTTTATCTTTTGGCAAGTAAGAACATTGAGGCCCTGAAAATACTATTTTTTACTGGAAATGATGACTCAAATGAATAAACACAACCAACATGCATGGCAGAAATAGACCAGAAATTGTAAACAGATCACAGAACTAGATAAATATGAGCTCTTTGTGCTCAAATTATAAATTAAATAACACCTTATCTGACACTCAGAATAAATTACTTTACACTTAGAACATATTACTGACACATAAAATGTATGTGAAATATAAATCACTTTTTAAAAAAGAAAATTCATTAATGTTAAAAAATACTCAGCTTGAAAAACTATGACACACCCAAATAAATTCATAATTGTACTTTAGAAAGTTGATGCAATATAGACATAAGGTAGAAATATTTCCCAAATGTTTACAGACTGAAAACTCAAAGTCAGAATTTCTTCTGTATACATGGTATTAATGATCTTGAGAAGTAGATGTTGATGTTCTTAGACATACATACCTAGCAATAAATAACCTTATCTATAAAACCCAAAGTTTAAAATATTTCTCCCTTTTTTATCTGATTTTCATAATCAAATGACTGTAAGAATACTTACCAAGAAGGAAAACATATACACAATACAATAAAAAGTACACCTAATTATTCAAATGAAAAATCTTTCTCACCCATGTGGTTGTATTTCTTTAGTAAAATACTGCTGAAAATATCAATTCCAGTTCTGTTAAGGAACCATAATTTTGTGTATTATGAATTCTAACTACCCTAGAACAGAATTTCTTCACTAAGTAAAACAAAATATATGATTTTTTTTTTGATGGTACTGAGGATTGAACTAGAGGCACTTTATCACTGAGCTATATCCCATCACCAAGACCACCCTTTTGTCCTTAATTTTAAATAGGGTCTCCCTGTTATTGCTTAGGGCCTCACTTAATTGTTGAGGGCTGCCTTAACTTGCAATCCTCCTGCCTCAGGCCCCCACGTCACTGGGATTTTAGATGTGAGCCACTGCACCCAGCTAGGATCAGTTTTTAACAAGTGTACCTGGATTAGCAGATTAAGACAAAAATGAAAAAAAGAATGAAAGAAAATTTGGAAATAAGGTAGTCAGACCATCAAATAATCCATACAAGTAATTTTTGGCAGTGTGTTTAGCATTATTTAGGAGATAATAAATAGTTACAGATTGCTAGCTAGTTACTACTTTTATATCCTATGAACACAAAACAGGGAAAGTGTAAATATCTGTAACCGAGCATGACTACACCTCTCTTACTACATCTGACCTCAAGTGATACTTCTTTCCTTCACTTTTGAAGATGGAATTCTTCTTCAACTCTTACCTGCTATCCATACCCTAATAGTTTCAATACTCATTAAACTTAAGACAACACTGAGGACTGCCAGGGGGAAAAACAGAGAATCATATTTTATTTATATATATATATATATTTTTTGAAGTATAAACCCCAATATTCTGGTGTCTAAAGCAGAAAAACATAGATTTGTAGTTTTTGGGGGTTTTTTTTCAAAGTGCTTCAGAGTTTTGTAGGTTATTTCTGAGTTGGAAATATTTAAGTTGCCTAAAAGTAACTGGGTAAACATAACAATATTCTAAATAAATTTCTTCTGTTTTCTGTTGTTTTTTCAATTTTATTAATATATTTTAAACTTAAGTTCTTTTTAAAAAGAACTGAGTTCTATAAAAGCAACAACAATAAAATAAGTTACAAAAATATTTTTATTGTCAGGACTTAGTAAATTATAGTAGAAAACTAGAGGATACAAGTATATCAGTTTTTGAATGATATGTATAAACTTCTCTCATAAGTGAAAAAAAATGGCATTCTGATTTATGTCATTAGTTTCTTGTAAACATTATAATGAGGATCAACACTGCTAAAAGTCTAAAACAGATAAAATAAGTTTTGAAACTGAGGACAAGAAGCTTGATAAGATATCTCATCCAAGAGATCCTTGGCAAAAATAAGAAGTAAAAAGAAGTCAAAGATAAGTGAGATGACAATGAACAAGAAGTAAAAAAAAAAAAAATATGTTTAACAGTGGCAGAAAGGAAATGGGCAATTACAACATTCTTAAAAGCAAAGTCCATTAAATGCAAGTTTCTAATTCTTTGCTAACACAATAACTAAAACATTACTTCTAAATATCATTTGAGAGTCTAGAAAGAGCAAGTTCTCACAAACCTTCCTATTTCCTCATACACTTTCTTTACTACTTAAACTCATGCCTTCTCCTTTTCTCTAAAAGGCAAATCTTTCAAATAGGGAAATATTTTCTAGTCACAGATGAATCATTTTTTAAGAGTAGTAGTGGCCTTTTGGGGCATAAAAAACTGAAAACTATTAATGTATGTTCTATAACCTGAAAACTATTAATGTATGTTATTTAGGGTCCTAATCATACTAGGTACTATGTTGAAGAATCCTCAATGTTTTGAGAACCATAGAGTCCTATGTGATTCTTTATAATCAATAGCCATCTTAAGCTAAAATGAAAAACTAGAAAAGTAATCGACCTAAAATTCTACAGCTGGTAAGTAACAAAGGGCAACTCAAACCCAGTTGTTCCAACTCTAAAGCCTATGTCATCCTCCACCATATGCCACTCATTCCCACACTGCAAACATGAATGATGGCAAAGTGTCTCCAAGAAGAGACACTCATTGGCCAGCATACACTACTACTGGGTTTCTCGGAGCAGCAAACTATTTCTAGCCTTTGACAATCTGTTAACCCAAAAACAATTTTGACAGAATGATTTTTTGATAGCCCTGCAGCAAGTCCAGAGTCTTTAAACCAGCAAAACATCCTTGTAACCAAACTACCACTAAAAATAAAATATATTTTCAAATGAATAAATGGCTATAAATATACTAATTTGAAATTTAGCCAAAAATTTAGCTTGTTCTAAGTTTTCTGGAAATTTTTTCCTAAGCATTAGACATATCAAACATAAAAACAAAAAAAACTCACACAATTACTTAAAGCAACAGTCAAAAGAATTCAGTAATAGCTTTGCAATTAATAACCCTACATAAACACAACTATGAATCAGTTTAACTTTTTTAACATGCATTTTAATTAATACGCCCCTTTTTTTTTTTTTTTTTTTTTTTTTT
>NW_026000119.1:2983174-2986629 GCF_001458135.2 Marmota marmota marmota | reverse complement strand
TTTTTTTTTTTTTTTTTTTTACCTGTACCGTTTTTAACTGTTGGGTCTGTAACACAGAGGGCTGAGTTGTAGTATTAATCAGTTGACTTCCTGGGGTCAATGCTGAGACACCAATGACAGGTTTCACCTCTGGCCTCCCTCCAATGGTAACTACTTTAATTTGCTGCGGTGGTAACTTAGCATCTCCTGACTGGGACTGAGTTGTAACTTTCTGAGCTTGGGGTAGTTGACTATGGGGTAGAGCTAAAACAATTGGTGAACCAGACTTGCCCAAAGTTGTTAAAATTAACTTCTGTCCATCTGGTTTAAGGGTCTGATTGCCAAGTTTAAGATCAGATGTCTGTTTGTTTAAAATAATCTGATTGGCTGATATAGTCACAGGAGTCTGAGCACCAAGTTTTTGAAGGCCACTTGGAAAAGCTGGTTTCACTGTGGTATTAGAATCTGCTTTAGTAATTGTGGTATTCACTGCAACTTGGTTAGTGTGGTTACTGTACACTGTGATTGGTTCCGAGGAAATGGGCGTGGCTGTAGAGTCACCAGTAGAATTTATGTTGACAATTTCTTCCAGTTCTGTCTCCATGGGAATTGGGGATGAAACAATAACAGCCTCAATACTATCATCATCCACTAAAGTTATACCAGTGTCCATTATCTCCTCTGGAAGCAAACTATTCACCTCAGCTGGCACCACCTCCATGATCGTTCTCCTGCTAGAAAGGTGATCAGGTGCTGTAATAAAAGTTGAAAAATGATTAACTTACTAAGTTTCTAAACAGACTTAAGGAAAAATATTCAAGAAAAATGCAAATAACAAACCAACCATTTTTAAAATTGATATAAAATTAAATGAAGAATATTCCTGATACTTATTTGGATTAAATCATTTTAACACATCCTTAGCCTTCAAGAATCTAAAATATAAGCTGCATGGGGTGCAGACCTAGAAGTAAACATTCTTACTCACCATGTGTCAATGCAAAAGTAATCATGCATTCAGGCAACAAGTAACAATCACACCAAATACCTTCCCAGTGCCCTCTAATAAACTTTTTAATCTCTGACTTGCCTGATCATCTTACTTCTTCCCTCTTTCTTTATCGACTCATTGACAGACTTGAAAACTGCTGATTCACACAGAAATAAGGATGTAAATATTAACAAGTAAAAAAATATCTTCAGATTTCCAACTAGGTCCTATAGTCCCCCCCATGAGAATACTATACTGTTTATATAAATCCATTAAATGCCCAAGTTAATGTTAAAGGCATTTCTAGAATAATTCATCTCAGCAAATGTAGATCAAATGGCTTATGTGGCCCAAGCCTGGTCAATTAACTTCACACTGTGGAAACTTTTATCTGGAAAGATTCTTAAATCCTCCTCAGCCATTTAAAGTGTCAAATGGGGAAGGAACTGTTTAAGAAGTACACAGCCAGTCCCCATAGAGGAAAAAAAAGGTAATAAGTAATAAAGATTTCTGACAAATCAGAACAGTGACACTATAGTCAGAGGTCATGTAAAATTTCCAATCAATAAGTGTGTTCCATTATCTTCATATAGTAAAGATAGCACATCAAGTTTATAAAAGACTAAATAGCAATGCGCTATCTACTCAAAGAACATCCAAGATCCATTAGAGCCTAATAAACAACTCATTCATTTCTTCCCTTTTTAAAAAAAGAAATCTAAAATATAAGACCTATCCCAAGATTAACACATACAAGTCGCATATTTTACTTATTAGCATTGGCAAATATTACTACTGCCCAAATAAACCATCAATATTTAGCACTTACTATGTAGAAGTGATGGCATAATTTATCCTGTCCACAACTCTGATATGAGTACCATTATCATCCCCATTTTACAAATGAGAAAACTTGGAAATATTAATTAATCTTCTCAAAGTCACATAGAGCTAGTGAAAGGTGTGAAAGGTAGAGTCAGGATTCAAACTCAGATTTTTTTTTTCTTCTTCTTCTTTTTTTTTTTTTTGAATTACGAGGGACTGAACTCAGGGATGCTCTACCGCTGAGCTAATTCCCAGTCCTTTTTAAATTTTTTATTTTATTTTTGAGACTGGGTCTCACTAAGGTTCCCAGGCTGGCCTTGAACTTGCAGTCCTCCTGCCTTAGCTTCCTGAGTAGTGTAATTAATAATGTGCCACCTAGCCTGGCCACACTTATAGGTTTACATGATACCAAAGTTAAATTATCCTAAATTTTAAGAGGGAAGGAGGAGGGATGGAAAAAAGGAAATACTAGGGAATGATATTGTTATGCTGTTTGTAAATATGTAACAAACCCCACCGTTATGTACAATTATAATGCACCAATTAAAAAATATGTGAAAAAATTAACTTAAATGTTTACCACTAGTAGTTTAAAATGGAGGGAAAAAAAAAAAAGCCTTCTTTTTTAGAGTCAGCTCCCTATCCTGAAATCCTACGCTATACAACTGCTGCTTTATCCCCACAGACTACTTGCTTTTTTGCTCATACTAAGACTTCATATTGGGGCTGGGGCTGTAGCTCAGTGGTAAAGCGCTTGCCTTGCATATGTGAGGCACTGGTTCAATCCTCAGTGCCACATAAAAATAAATAAAGATACTGTGTGTTTATCTACAACTAAATAAATATTTTTTAAAAAAAGACTTCATATTCATAGAATCATAAACAGATGTTCCTCAACATCTGAAGGAGTTATGTCCCAATATATCTATCCTAAGTTGAAAATACATTATAAGTCATGACTTCAGAGTGACTCTGGAGGTTGAGGCAGGAGAATTACAAATTCATGACCAGCCTCAGCAATTTAACAAGGCGCTAAGCAACTTAGTGAGACCCTGTCTCAAAATAAAAAATAAAACAAGTGGGGATGAAGTTCAATAGTAAAGCACCCCTGGGTTCAAAATCCAGTAACAAGAGAAAAAAATACATTTAATACACCTAAACTACTGAACTCCACTTGGCAACACAGTACACTGTAGAGAACAGTTATTTTCCCTTTGGATTGTGTGGCTGACAAGGACTACAGATTGCTGCAGCTGCCCAGCATCACAAGAGTATGGTACAATATATCACTAGCCTGAGAAAAGAACAAAATTCACAAAGTAGAAAAATTCTAAGTAGAATTGGTGTTAAGTTGCAAACCCTATTATGTACTTATAACATAAAACAATCATATAATATGAGCTTTTTCTCTCAACATACTTGTGTGTGTGTGTGTTTGTGTGTAGTATCAGGGATTGAACCCAGGTATATTCTACCACTGAGCTACACTCCCACCATGTTTATTTTTTTATTTTGAGATGCTCTAAATTGCCCAGGCTGGCTTCAAACCTGCAATCCTCCTGTCTCAGCCGCTGGGATTACAGGCTTGTGCCATCACACCCAGTTCTAGCTTTTAAAATTTATCTTTTTTTTTTTTTTTTTTTTTTTTTTTTTTTTTTTT
>NW_026000119.1:2979967-2983159 GCF_001458135.2 Marmota marmota marmota | reverse complement strand
AAATTTTTTTTTTTTTTTTTTTTTTTTTTTTTGTGATGCTGGGGATTGAACCCAGGGCCTTGTGCTTGCGACGCAGGCATTCTACCAAATGAGCTGTATCCCCAGCCCTTAAAATTTATCTTAATTGTTATCCTTATTAGTACTGTTTCCTTTCCACTGCTAAATAATATTTTACTGTATAAATATATCCCAATTTGTATATACATTCACCTGAAAATGGGATATTTGAATTGTTTCTGGTTTGGAACTATCATGAATAATACTGCTATGAACAGTCAAGTTCAAGTTCAAGTATACTTTTTTCTTTTCCTTCTCTTCCCTTTTGCAGCACTGGTGATAGAACCCAGGGCCCTAGGCATGCTATGCAAGCACCCTACCACTGAGGTTACGTCCCAGAGCTTAATTTCTTTCAAATAAATACTTAGAAGTGGAATTGCTGGGTCAAAGTAAGCTCCTCCACCAGTCACAGGGGATCAAACCCAGGGCTTCAGAGATGTTAGGCAAGTGCTCTAACACAGAGCTATACTCCAAGCCCAATAAATATATATTTTTAAATTGTATTTTACTTTATATCACTGCCTTATAATTATAAATAATAGCTAGATTCATTATGCTATATTTGTACAAGCACATAACATAGTTTAGTAGATTTCATTCCCCAGTATTTACCCAGCTGCTCCATATCCTTGTCAATAATTGGTACTATCAGGAGATGGGCATGATCATGCATACCTGTAATTCTAGCAGCTTACTAGGCTGTGAGGCAGAGGACTATGAGTTCAAAACAGCCTCAGCAAATTAGCAAGGCCCTAAGACCCTAAACAACTCAGTGAGACCCTGTCTCTAAATAAAAAACAAAAAAGGGCTGGGGATGTGGCTCAGTGGTTGGGTGCCCATGGGTTAAAAAAAAAAAACAAAAACAGGTAATATCAGTTTTTTGATGGTCTTAATTTTAACCATTCTAATGGATGTGAAGTAACATTGCAATGTGCTTTTCTTCCTTTCCTTTTTGTTGCACTGGGGATCAAACCTAGGACCTCCTGCATGCTAGGCAAGCACTCTACCATAGTTGCATATCCCCAGACCCTCACTGTAATTTTTATTTATATCTTGCAAGTTGACTAATTGGGTTTTTAGTCTTATTGAGTTGGATTAGTTCTTTAAAAATACTGCAAAATCACCAGGCATGGTGGTACACACCCGTAATCCCAATGACTGAGGCAGGACGATAGCCAGCCTCAGCAACTTAGTGAGACCTATCTCAAAAAGTAAAAAGGGCCAGGGATATAGCTCAGTGGAAGAGTGTCCTTGGGTTCAATTCCCAGTACAAACACACACACACTGCATAATCATCAGTCATAAAACATGTAGTTCAAAGGAACCATTAGGGTTTGGAACTCCAAAGTAGAAGTGGCACTTCTTTAAATGAATGTTCATGTTTACACGTGACTCTTCATGATCTGAAGAAACCCTTTCGGCACTTATGGGCATTCACAGTACAGGCATATAAAAATATCAACATCAATTACACATTCAGCAGTGAAGTCATAACAGTATACAACAAAGGGCTCCAAAAACAATGTCAGGTTAACTTTCTGCCCCTACTACAAACCTTTCCCAAATCCCATCAGTTGAATCTGGATGCTCCACCCAGACCTACCAAAGTGATAGGTCTGTATCCATCAGAGCCATGAAAATCTGACTCCTTCCTTTTCTTAAGGTTCTCCCATCATATTTTAGGCACAGAAGTAGAGCCTTTAGTCCTCTTTAAGGATGGGGACACCACAGCCCAACCCCTATTCATCTTTCTCCTTAAAGCACCAGAAGTCAAGGAGTCAGATGAGGGAAAGAAAGATCAAAACACAGGGAGACAGTGACTCCACACTAGTAAGCAAAGCTTTGCATTTCTTTTGAGTTTCAAGCATTCATCCCTGGAGCTCAATCAAATTTCTAAGAATTTCAATCCATACTGAGTTCCCTATCCTCACTGCTGACACCATTTTCCCAGTTCTGAGGGCTTTTAACTCAGTAGCCACAGGTACAATGCCTTTCAGCAAGGGCCATGGAGCTGAGTTTCCCATGTTCAACAACCGAAGCATCATCCAGATGGCCTGTTTCAGTCCTCTCAGTTAAGCCTGTAAATATTCATTATCAGTAGAACAGTGGATTCTTACTTCCTCTGCCTCAACTGTCCTTGCTCACCAGCTGGATGAGACCATTTGCCACCAGATGCCAGAGTCTTTTCATATCTCTTCTCCTAGCCCACAAGGCCCTCACCCTTCCTCTTTTAGAAAGCCATGCCTCTATCAGAACTCCATTCTCATGGCCAAAACTGTCCAGAACTAAGAGGGGTCTGAGATCTTATACCCTCTTTGCAAGCTAACAAGTAGCCAGTTATTGTTTCATAAATACTAGCAGAAGACACAGTAACCTTGGGTCAGAGACAAAGGATATATTACTCACAGCATAGCAAGGGACACAAGCATCATATATGTATCACCCTTGGCCACCAAGTCTCACAGGAAAGACATGGAAGGGTCTAGATAGATCTGCACATGCAGTGGGGTTTGCATCATAACTGAAAAAACCTGAGCTTAGGGAACCCAAATCTTTTATAATGGGTTGAAACAAACCTTCCTTGTCCCCAGGGGAAGATATTATCTTTATTATACTGGATGATAAGCAAATATGCCTTTTGCTACAGTAGGAGACACTAAAAGGACTGTTACCGCCTCATTTGCAAGAACTGCAGAAATGCAAAGACCCATGGATAATTGTCTCCCAAAAGTATCTCTTATTTATCTTAGCAATGTTATGTACTTCATGTTATGTATCTCATGTTTTTGATATTTTATAAATGACTTTGTTTTCCGTTTTCTAATTGTTTGTCATGAGTATACAGAAAATTCACTTTTCTATATTGTCCAGGTATCAATACCTATCTATTGCTTCTGTATTTTTCTATACAGATTCCTTAAGATTCTCAAAAAAGACAATCTATGTTGCCTGCAAGTAACAACTGTATTTCTCCCTTTCCAATCTGCATGTCTTTTATTTCTTTTGCTTACTACACTTGCTTGGGCTTCCAGTAAAATGTTGACTTGAAATGGGCTGGGGATATAGCACTTGCCTGGAATGTGCAAGGCCCTGGGTTCAATTCTCAGTACAGAAAAAAAAAAAAAAAAAAAAAAT
>NW_026000119.1:2970563-2979949 GCF_001458135.2 Marmota marmota marmota | reverse complement strand
CCAAAAAAAAAAAAAAAAAAAAAAATCAACACTAATAATGATGAGGGGCTGGAGTTGTAGCTCAATGGTGGAGGACTTGCCTAGCACCTGTGAGGCACTGGGTTCAATTCTGCATATAAATAAATTAATAAAATTAATAAATTAAATAAATTAAATTAAATAAATAAATAAAACAAAGGTCATGGAAAGCATACACACACACACACACACATATTATATATTTTTTTAAATGATGAGAGCAAACATCCTTGCCATATTCCCAATCTTATCTATTAGTTGTTTTCCTTTACAAAGTTGAAAAAGAACTTCTATTCCCAGTTTACTGAGTTATTTTAAAAATCATAAATGGATAATTGTCATGCTTTTTCTGCAACTACTAAGATAAGTTTTCATATGTGAATTATATTATTTATTATTATTTGCAATGATAATTATTATTATTGAGCCCAGCAATGATAATTATTATTACTGAACCCAGTGGTAAGCACTCTACCACGGAGCTTGATCCCCAACCTCCTGGTTTTTTTTGTTGTTGTTTGTTTGTTTTTTGTTACTGGGGGCTAAACTCAGAGGCACTCGACCACTGAGCCACATCCTCAGCCCTATGTTGTATTTTATTCAGAGACAGGGTCTCACTGAGTTGCTTAGTGCCTCACCATTGCTGAGGCTGGCTTTGAATTTGCTATCCTCCTGCCTCAGCCTTCTCGAGCCACTGGGATTACAGGCATGCACCATGCGCCCAGCCCCCAGCCTCCTTTTAATTTTTATTCTGAGACAGGATCTTACGTTGCAGAGGCTGTCCTCAAACTTGCAATCCTCTAGCCTCAGCCTCCCAAGTAGCTGGAACTACATATGTGTGCTACTGAGCCTGGCTTATGCAAAGGTTTTTTAAACTATACATTCAAATTCTTTAATAGGTCCAGGGTTTTTTGGGTTATCTTCTTCTTCTTGAATGACCTTTAATATTTGATAGTCTGTGTCTTTTAAGGTGTTTATGTATTTCCCATAAGTTGCCAAATTTACTATCATAAAGTTATATATAATATTCTTTTATTTTAAATATGTAGAAATGTTCTCTCATCATTTGTCATACTGGTAATTTGTCTTTCTTTTCTTTTTTGATTAGCCTGGTTGGAGATTTATCAATTTTATTGACCTTTTCAAAGAGCTGTTTTTGGCTTCATTGATTTTTTTCAACTGTACATTTTTCACTTGACTATTATCTTTATCACCTTCCTTCTGCTTACTTTAGGGTTAAATTGTTTTGTTTTGTTTTTCCTAGAATCTTAAGATGAAAGCAGAGATCAGAATTCAGCAAACCGCAACCTAAAAGTCAAATCAGGCCTAGGGCCTATTTCTATATTGCTCTCCATCTAAGAATGGCTTTTTTACATTTTTAAATGTTTGAAGGGGAAGAACAATATGTGACAGATTTACATGGCCTGGAAAGCCTAAAATATTTACCATCCTGGCCCTTTACAGAAAATGTTTGTCAACCTCTGGCGTAAATTGATTTTAAACCTTTCATTTATACAATAAGTCTCTAATATTTATTTAAGTTTTTCCCGAAGCTGTTTTAAATACATTCCCTTATTTCAATGTTTTTATTATGATTCATTTCGAATGTTTTCAAATATTCCTTGTGATTTTGTCTTTGACATATGGATAAAAGGATGCTATTTAATTCCCAAATATTTGGAGATTTTCTAGGTATCTTATAATCATCAATATCTAATTTAATTCATTATTGTCAAAGAATATAATTCTCTATATCATCATTTGAAATAAGAGATTTATTTTAAGACTCAGTGTAGGCTCTATCTTGGTGACTGTTCCATGTATTAATTCAAAAGAACATGCATTCTGTAGTTGCTGAGGATAATGTTCTATAAATGTTAATTAGGTCCAGCTGGTTGATAATTTTTCATATTTTTCAATACTCATTTTTTATTGTTCTATCAATTACTAAAAGAAGGTGTCAAAATCCCAAATATGGCTCAGTTTGTGACACATACCTGTAATCCCTGACAATCTCTAAGGCAGAGGATCTCAAGTTTTGAGGCCAGCCTGGGCAACTTAGAAAAACCCTACCTCAAAATCAAAAAATAAGGACTGGGGAAGTAGCTCAGAGGGAGAACACTCCTGGGTTCAATTCCCCAGTACTGGAAAGGAAAAAAAAAAATCCCAAATATGATGGTGGTTTTGCCTGTTTCTCCTTTGTGCATTTTTACTTCATATATCTTAAAGCTCAATTATTAGAACATGGATTTTTTGTTTGTTTGTTTGTCTTGTTAAAAAAGACTAGGAGTTATATAAGTAGAAGTCTCTCTTTGAACTAGGAGCAGAGTTCAAACTTCTTACAAGAAAAGGTCTGATTGGTTTGGCCAGTCTCTATGTAACATAGGACTATGTAGAATTCCATAGCCAGGAAAACCCATATGCCATTGAACAGAACAGATGATTATTGCCTTATGATTAGATAGCCTTATCTGTTTCAATTAGGGTCACATGCAGGGTGGGTTTAGTGGTCTATGCTAAAAGAACTCTCAAAAGGAGTTTGTGGGCATGACAGGAAAAGGGTTTGGCTATTTAGTTACATGAATCATACCCTAATTTTATCCCTTAGGAATGGAAGCTGTGTATTAGCACATGCGTCCTCATCATCATTGTGTTGAGAAACACTCAAAGAAAACAGAGGATCTTCATACACCAAGATTGTTGAAAAGCTTTAGTTCACTTCATATGTGAGAGTTACCTGTAAAAGTACGGTGGAGGAAGAATCAACAACATTCAATGCACACTCCATACCTCCAATAATTTTAGTTCACAACATATAAGTTCCAAAGGCAAAGTACATTCTCAGAAGCAAGAAAATGAGTTTTTCTCCCTCACAGTTGAACATGGTTGAATGGTTTAAGCCTAATGAGTTAAAAAGTCATTCACTTTGAAAAGTTTAATGATTTCTAAACGTCTCAACTGTATTCAAAATCTTATCAAGCTGGGTGTAGTGGCACATGCCTGTAATCCCAGAGGCTGAGGCAGGAGGATGACAAGTTCAAGGCCAGCATCAGCATCTTAGCTTGATCCTGTCTCAAAAATAAAAATGATAAGGGCTGGGGGTACTGCTCAGTAATAGTTCGCCCTGGATTAAAAACTCAGTCCAAAAAAATAAAAATAAAAACACACACACCCTAAAAAATAAAATAAAATAAAATGGCACCTATGCTCATCTCCACTAGCCCAGGCACTCCATCCTACCACCCTGGTATTTCAATTAGAGCATCGATCATCATCTTGTTTGTTTATAACCTTATTATCCCTCCCTCAATTCTTCAGAATGCAAGCTACAAGGACAGTGACTTATTTGCCTTCATCATACCATACCACTATCCCCAGGGCCTAGAAAAGAGCTGGCAAATAGTGATCTGTCAATATAAATCCAAAGAATGAATAAATTAATCATGGAGAAGGGGTATACCTAAAACTCTAGAATGTTCTGGGCTTTGAAAATAACTTGGTTCATCATAATCCAGGACTCCCCAATACTTTAACAAATCCACATCATAAGTCATACTAAAAAAACTAAGAAATTCTTTTCAAATAAGTTTTCAGATTTAGCTTTTGAACAATGTCCTCTGCAACTATATTCCATTTAAAAATACACAAGTTTTTAACTAGTTTATAATTTTCACAGATATTGATATTTATTGCTTCCCAACTCTGTGGAAGACAGGAAAATTAATCAAAAAACCTTGCCCTGAAGGCTGGGGTTGTACCACTCAGTGGTAGAGTGCTTGCCTAGCATGTGTGAAGAACTGGGTTCAATTCTCAGCACCCCATATACATAAATAAA
This sequence comes from Marmota marmota marmota, assembly GCF_001458135.2. Classification (NCBI taxonomy): domain Eukaryota; kingdom Metazoa; phylum Chordata; class Mammalia; order Rodentia; family Sciuridae; genus Marmota; species Marmota marmota. The sequence goes on along the minus strand of NW_026000119.1, from coordinate 2,976,096 downwards.
ATAAAGGTCCAACAACAACAACAACAAAAATTTTTTTTTAAATTCCTGGCCCTGAAATAGCTTAGAAATTAATAGACAGGCCAATAGCATGACCACAGCTATACTTTGGGCAAATTAACCTCATCTCAGTGTTCTACTGTACTGGAGGCAAAGACTATCACAGTGAGCAGTCCGTGTTAAGGATAAACAAAAGGTCTGGTTTAAGGTGTTAACAATGAAAAAGTATTAAGTATAAAGTAAAACATAAGCCCAATATGATGATGCACACCTGAAATGTCAGCAACTCAGGAGGCAGAAGTAAGAGGAGCATAAATTTGAGGCCAGGCTCAACAACTTAGCCAGCCACCGTCTCAAAATAAAAAATAAAAAGAGCTGAGGATGTAGCTCAGTGGTAGAGCACCCTGGGCTCAATTCCCAGGACCAAATAAAATAAAATAAAGGACTGGGACATAGCTCAGTGGTAGAGGTTTGCCTAGTATGTGCGAGGCCTTGGGTTCAATCCCCAGTACCACAAAATAAAAATAATAAGATATAAATACAAATGCTCTATGCTTTTACAATTTTTAAAAAGAGTTTCTTATAGAATATAACCACTGTGGAAATACTGTTTTTAGTTACAGAACAATCTAGGATGATGGCTGTTTTGATTCTTACACATAACATGACATAGTGACCTATCACTGGATTATATATGAGCAAGGAATTTGTGAGATGTTGGACAGAAATAATCTTAAGTGTTTAAAGACTATACTTTTGTATGTAGAGTTTACCACAAATACTAATTGGTTAACTGTATATACCACTTAGATTTTAGCTTTGACTTCTGAAAGCATACATCAACAATTCAAAATGTAGGTTTAGAACTACATTTCTCAAATTAAACTGGAAACTGTGGACTATAAGCCATGAATTCTGATGAAGATTTGAAAGGTCTGCATTTTCATTCCAATAATGTTTTTTGTGTGTACTCTGGATCATCTGGATAACCACCTAATATTCAAAATCAATGATAAGAGTATTCTGGCAGGCTAAAGAGGCACAAAAGGGACATATAAGGTAAATGATATTAAAGCCAAATGAAAAACCAAACCACTTAACCTATTATTTAGTGAGAAAAGCTTAGCAGTGCTCAAACTCAGAAAAGTGGTGTAGGAATTGAGTCATCATAGGATAAATAATACATAGGATAAACTGCATACCTGTGTCAAGAAAGAAAGACATTAGTATATTCACTATGGAAAGTGAATTTATTTATATTCCTATGGAAAGATTTAGTTTCAGAAAAATCTCACCCATCATTCTAAGTTTAATTTGTTTTGTCGGTTTTATAATTTTGTATTTATTTTGTTAATAACTTACTTTTGGATTTTATGTTTTATCTTGTTTTGCGGATAGAACTCAGGGATACTTTACCTTTGAGTTATGTCCCTAGTTCCTTATTTATTTATTTATTTATTTTGAGGCAGGTTCTAACTAAATTGCTTGTGACCTCACTAAAGTTGCTGAGGTTGGCCTTGAACTTGCAATACTCTTGCCTCAGCCTCAGGAGTTGCTGGGATTATAGGCATGCACCACCACACAGCTTACTTTTATTTTATACTTACTTTTATATACATTTTTAAGTTGTCAATGAACCTTTATTTTATTTATTTATATGCAGTGCTGAGAATCAAACCCAGTGCCTCACACGTGCTAGGCAAGCACTCTGTCACTGAGCTGCCACCCCAACCCAGTTATATTTTTTAATAAAATAATTTGGACCAATTTTGGGAATTTACAATTTTTTTTCCTTTAAAAGAGAACTATACATTATTCATGTTTAAGATTAACACATGGACTGGGTGCGCTGGTGCATGCCTGTAATCCCAGTGGGTTGGGAAGATGAGGTAGGAGGACTACGAGTTCAAAGCCAGCCTCAGCAACTTGGCAAAGCACTAAGCAAGTCAGTGAGACCGTGTCTCTAATAAAATATTTTTTAAAAGGGCTGGGGATGTGGCTTAGTGGTTAAGAGCCCCTGGGTTCAATCCTCAGTATCAAAAAAAAAAAAAAAAAAAAAAGATTAACACATGGTGGAAAAAAATAGGAAGATTCAAATCAGAAAGACCCATTTCCAAATCTCAGTTCTCCTAGTTACTTATCAGATACTCCCAGGCAATAATATCTCTGAGACTCAATTTTACTTACAAGGTCACTGGGAAGTGATAAGGTATACAAAGTTCTTTTTTCTGTTTCTCTAACTGAATCAGCTTCCCTTTCTGATTTCTGTATTTTTGAGGGCATTCAAAAGTCTATCAAATACCAAGGCTTAAGATCTTGTCATCCTCACATCTCTCCATAGAAATATTAATCTGTCATATATCATGCAGACTACACCTTCACAATGACTTCATCCTACTGCAAACAACAGTAGCCACATCTCCAAAGTTTAGAGTCTAGTATGGTATTTTCCCATCTCCTTTTTCCTACAATATATTCTATATAAAAGCTACAGGATTTATCTCCTTAGGTGTATTACTCTTTTTAAAAATATTTTTAGTTGTAGATGGACACAATACCTTTTATTTTTTTAATGTGCTGAAAATTGAACCCAGTGTTAGGCAAGCACTCTACCGCTCACTGAGCCACAACTGGAGCCCTCCTTAGGTGTATTCCTGCAGCTATTGCTCTTCTACTCAAAAATTTTCTGTAACTCGTCAAAGTCTTTTCCACTAAGGCTCCACTCAACTATCCTTCCAACTTTACCTATAATGATTCCCCGCCCCCTAGTGCCGGGGATCAAACCCAGGTCCATGTACGTGTACATGCTATGCAAGTGCTGTACCACTGAGCTACTTCCCAAGCCCTCCAATGATTCTTTATTTTTTTTAATATTTATTTTTTTTTAGTTTTCAGTGGACAGAACATCTTTATTTGTATGTGGTGCTGAGGATCGAACCCTAGCCGCAGGCATGCCATGCGAGAGCGCTACCACTTGAGCCACATCCCAGCCCCCTCCAATGATTCTTAAGCTAAAAGCTGCCTGAAGCAATTGTATTGAGATTATTTTATCCCCTATTCCTAGCATAGTCTAATACCCATAATAGATACGCAAAAAAGGCTGAGTATCCCTTATCTGAAATGTTTAGGACCAGAAGTATTTCAGTCTTCAAAGCCTTCCAGATTTTGGAATATTTCCATAGACTTTTCAGGTTGAGCATCCTTATTTCAAAAATCCAAAATGTACCCAGTGCAGTGACGCGTGATCATCCATCCCAGCAAATTGGGAGGCTGAGGCAGGAGGATCCCAAGTTCAAGACAAGCCTCAACAAGTTAGTGAAAGCCTCAATAATTCAGCAAGATCCTGTCTCAAAATAAATAAATAAATGAGTTGGGTATATGGCTCAGTCCGTAGAGTTACCCTGGGCTCAATATCCAGTAACACCCTCCCCGAGTCCCAAATGCTCCCAAATCTGAAACTTTCTTAGCAAAGCATTTTGGAACACTTCAGATTTTACAGATTAGGATTGTTCAACCTGTAATAGTGTTTGGAAAAAAGTAATGAAAATCTGTAATGCTCCTAAAAAAACAAAATGGACACCATACTACCTCTAGGAGCAAAACTTTTCCTTCATTCCTAATACTTTTTAAAAAAATATTTTTTTAGTTGTAGATGAACACAATATTTATTTATCTATTTTTCTAAAGATGGACACAATATCTTTATTTATTTTATTTATTTATTTTTTATGTGGTGCTGAGGATCAAACCCAGTGCCTCACAGGTACAAGGCAAGCGCTCTACCACTGAGCTTCAGCCCCAGCCCCCCCTTCCTAATATACTTTTAATTATTAATAGACAATTGTTCCTACCACAATAATCTCAAAAATGGTCCTTAAAGAGAATCACAAAAGACAATTATCCCTGTAATTAAAAGAAAACTAATGAAAAAGCATTTTAACCTCCCTATTTTAATTATTTTTAAAATTCTTAGTCTTAATACTAAGTAGCTAGGTTGGCATGAATTAAATAATTGCAACATAAAAGCTATAATTAAAAAAAAACAACCAAATTCTTACTGGATAACACAAAATCATCAAATTACTTTTTTAAATTAATAACAATCATTAAGCAAAGCTTCTTAAGTACCTCTCAGGTATTCTCCCTAAAAAAATTTTGGTCCTTGATACTGTTGTGAATGAAAGTTCAAAGTTCAAACTATACATACACATTCACACAAATTTTTTCCCTCTAAATAAGATATATAGTGTATGCTATTGTATAACATACATATCTTTGTAGGAATAAGGAAATTTACTGCTAAGCATAAGCATTACTAGTGGGCATTTCTTAAATATTAACCTGTTTACTCCCATAAATTCCATGTTACTAACCCAACCTTCTACTACTAAAGCTGGGGAAAAGGGGGGGGGCCAGAATTAATGTATAAAAAAATTGATTCACATGTAACCTTTTAGTAACATTACTCTTGGGTGCAAGGACACAGACTGCTTAGGGGGTCCTGTAGCACAATCTACAGGATCTTTAGATAAACTAACAAAAGTAAACTATGGCCATCATAAAGTCAATCAATTTGATTCTCCTGCTCTCTAAACAAAAGGCCAAGAAGTCTAGCATTTAGAATATAACAGAGGTCTCAATTTAGCTTTATCAACAACCTACACACATATATTCAGTTCTTGCATCAAGCCGTCATAGCTCTCCTTAACAATGAAGGTAAAACTCATGACCAAAACAGAGCTCCCAGGAATGTTTTCAGTTGGATTATAAAACCTAATGTAATATCTTCCATCACTTCACTCTCTAAATTCATAATATTGGATGGGGCAGGAAAGAACTTCCCTCAAAAGCATGGGTATAAAATATGACTATCTCAATTGTTATTTTTCAGTTGGCAGAGGCAAAGGGGTTATTCTATGGGTAACAGAACAATAAAAGGAAAAAATATTTTTGATTGCTACAAAACTGGTCCATGCTCAGAAATGTGGGCATCCACACGCCAAGTTATAGACTATGATCTAAGACAGACTTAAATGTAGAAGAAAATGTCAATGCTCTGCTTCCTCAAAGAAACATACAACCCAGTCAACTGCTGAACACCATCTAACCAACACCTGCCAGAGTGGATATTTTAAATATTATATCAGGAAATCATGATAAGTACTAGAGGTTCCTCTAGGCCTCGGCAGCAGCCTTAGATATAAGAGCAAACTCGAGCCCTCTTAACACTCAAATAATGATGTTGATGTCATTACAAGGCTACTGATTCTTTGCACTCCGGACAAGTCATTCCTTCATCCACAACGCAATTCCTCCCTCACCCATCCCTATTTCCCCCAATAAAGAGATCTCTAGACAGAGACGCCTTCGGATACCCCCCTCCTCCTCTACCTCCAGTGGCTGCCGCTTTCTCCTCCCTCGGGCTCCGAGGCGGGGGCTCCGAAGGTCCCGGGCAATTCCGAACCCGGGCACTGCTTGTTTTGCCTGTGCACTGGAGCTCTGCCCAGCCGCTTCCTTTCCCAGTTTGCCCCCAACT
>NW_026000119.1:2954704-2968288 GCF_001458135.2 Marmota marmota marmota | reverse complement strand
TGCCGTCTTCCTTCGCCCCACCCCTTCCGCGGCGCCTTGCCCCTCCCCTTGGCAACCCGAGCTCGCGTCATTGCGCTAGGCTCGGTGAGTACGCTCGTGCTCCACGTGACTCCAAGTGGGCGCTCTGTCAAAGCTTTCGCACGGAATGTTCCATAGGACAGAGGCTGGCGGGGGGGTTGGGGGGAGACCCGGTTCCCGCCTGCAGTTGGGAGAGGCTGTCTCTTCGGCGGGCTACCTTTCCTTGTTAGGAAGTCTACGCTGTAGGTGCGATTTCCAGCATCCCCCCGGCTTTTTGAGGTTCTTGGGTCAGGAGGTGATCAATATTGACAAATACTCAATCTCTTCGACTTTAGACACAGATTTTGCAAGGGTCGCTAAAAAGACCTCAGGAGGATACCCAGTTAGAACTTATTTTGAAAGAGTCTTTTTTCTCTTTCTGCAATACAGTATTCACCTAAAACATAATCAAAATTCTTTCTTTACCTTTTCCTACTTTTATTTTCCCTGCTATTTATAAGGTAACAAGTGTGGAGTCAGATATAAAGGCACTGAGGTTATTCAGTTAACAATTATTTGTGAGACAAGAACGACACAACTAAACAATAGTGAAATACAGAAGTGTGTAAATATTAAACGTGGTACGGTCTATAATTGCTAACGGAGCACTAAGAATACACGGGTCAACGTGAGACTAGCTTGGGACCGCGGCGTGGTGCGGGGTGGGGTGAGACATTGAAATGGAAACTTTGGAATCCAGCAGCCCAGGTTGTAAATCCTGGCACCTCCATTTATTAGTGTTTAAAGTTTAAGTTTCTTTTCCCATCTACAAAATATAAATGCAACTTCCCAGGATTCTGAAGGCTAAATAAGTGTCAAGCACACTCTCTGCCTCAAATGATTAGTTCTACTGGACCATACTATTCTGTCCAGCCTTTATAAACTCAAGGATTAGGATTTAGTAATGGCAAATGGCATGGAATTGGGAAAGTCTGTAGTAATGCAAGGAAGGGAGAAAGTATAATGATATACACAGATTTTGTTGGGGATCTGTAGTGTGACCCTAGTTTGTGAAGCACCTTGAGAGAAATCCTCATGGTGCTAGTGTGGGACATGTCTGGAATGAAGAAAGTACCCAGGCTACATTGGGTTTTTAGGGAGACAAAGAATCCCCAAAAAGGAAGAAAATTTTCCTTATTTTTTTTTCTTCTTCTCCTCCTCCTTTTGTGGTACTGCAAATTTAACCCAAGGTGCTTTACCACTGAGCTACACCCCAGCCCTTTTTTTATTTTTGAGACCGGGTCTTACTAAATTGCTGAGGCTGGCCTTGAACTTGCAGTTCCCCTGTCTCAGCCTTCCCAGTCACTAGGATTTCAGATGTGTGCCACCGCAATTGGCCTAGGCTGATATAATTCTGATACCAAAAAAAAAAAAAAAATACCAAATAATAATAATAATGATGGAAACTTTTCTGATTTCATTGAAGACAAAACTGAATATTAAGATTTTTATCAAATCCAGCAATGTATTAATAAAATTCACTTCATGTCAAAGTATGGTTTATTCCAAGAATGTAGTTTAACATTAAGAAATCTCACGTGACTTATTAGAAAAACAAATGGAATCTCAACGTCATGTACATCCACAAGACTGGCATCCTAATTAAAATAAGATATATTCCATGTTTGTATAAATTCTCAAAATAGGCCAGACTCATTGGCACAGGCTTGTAATCCCAGCAGCTTTGAAGGCTGAGGCAGGAGGATCGCAAGTTCACAGCCAGCCTCAGCAATGGTAAGGCACTAAGCAACTTAGTGAGACTCTGTCTCTAAATAAAATTCAAAATAGGGCTGGGGATGTGGCTCAGTGGTCGAGTACCCCTGAGTTCAACCCCCAGAACCCCACCAAAAAAATAAAATACTCAAACAGATTCTACTATCATGTATAACTAAAAATAATAATAATAAATAATGACATTCTTTAGAAATTCACTGTATAACATTTAACAGCTATTCTGAATTTTAAAAATTTTGTCAGAAACCTGACAAAAATGTAGAGAAACAGCAGCCATTATTTTACATTTTTCAGTGTGACCAAGCTAAATGCAATTAAATTTTTTTTTAAAAAGTATCTATTACTGGAAAGAAGAGACTAAACAGTTCTAATTAAAAAGTCATAAATAGCTGGGGATGTAACTCAGTCGTAAAGCACCCTGGGTGCAATCTCCAGTACCAAAAAAGAACAACAAAGAACAGTTATAAAGAGTTCAGAGTTCAGGTTAATTGGTTGGCCTCTGGAGCCAATCTGACAGGGTCCACATCCTGGCCCTGCAAATTAATAGCTATGAGTACCTAAGCAAGTTACTTTCCCTTTCTGTCTTAGAGACCTATCTGTAAATTGGGAATAGTGCATACATCATAAGGTTGTTGTGACAATTAAGGAGGTAAAATGTGTAAAACACATAATGTCTGGCATGTAGTAAGCACTAAGTGGTTGAAAGCTATTAATAAACCTATAACACAGTCTAAAAGAGAATCCAGTGTAATAAAATCTAGTCTAGGCCAGGCACGATGGCACACATTTGTAATCCCAGGGATTCCTGAGGCTGAAGCAAGGAGGATCATAAGCTTGAAGCCAATCTGGACAACTTAGCAAAACCTTGTCTCAAAATAAAAAATAAAAAGGACAGGATGTAGCTCAGTGGTAGAGCACCTTGGGTTCAATCCCCAGTACCAAAAATAAATCAATAAATCTAATTTTTTCAAAGAAAGCATTTAAGTTCCTAAGAGCCTTTGCTATTCAAACATCCATATTTCAGAAGAGAATCTTTCTTTTTACATTTGCATGATGGCTCTTCCAAATGAACAAGATAAAGCAGCTCTAGCCAATGAACATGGGATGTGGTAGCCACTATCCCTGATATGTAGCCACTAGCCCTGTGTAACATCAACTCAAATGTGGCTAGTGTGGATTTAGAACTGACTTTTTCATTTTAATTGCCATTAATTTAAATTTAAATAGCCACATGGGGCTAATGACTATAATATTGGAGCACAGAGGAATTGAAAAAAACTATTTAAAAATAAGGACAAGAGTATGGAAGTAAGAGTTGGGTAGAATTATTAGAAAACAAAACAGAATGTTATGTTATGTGTCAGATATACTGCTTGGTACAACAATATACACTCATTAATAAAGTTTTCTTAAAGTTCTTAAAATTGGTTAGTTTCTAAAAGATTAATCAGAAGTTCCTTAGTTCATGAGTTCATTTGTCAGAAGTTCAGAATGTCTGGGTTCAAGCAATTTACTTTAATTCTTTTTATTTTATTTCTTTTTCTTTATCTTATGGGGTTCCCCCACCACCAACAACGGACCCATAATCCCTCATTGCCAATTTCAAAATCCAAAATGTTTTAAAAATGAAAGGTTTGGGGCTGGGGATGTGGCTCAAGCTGTAGCGCGCTTGCCTGGCATGCATGCGGCCCGGGTTCGATCCTCAGCACCACACACCAACAAAGATGTTGTGTCCGCCGATAACTAAAAAAAATAAATATAAAAAAAAAAATGAAAGGTTTCTGGAAGATTATCACAAACCCATATAATAGAAAAGCCTGGCCCTATATAACATGTTATAAATAAGCTTTAGTAAAACCATTTAATGTCAATATTTACATATGTCAGTATAGAAATATGAATGAATTTAATTATGGGATTTGATACTTGACCATACCAGTTGGAAGGTGTTTTCTGAGATAATGGAAATGTTCTTTCTTTCAGACTCTTCCTGTTGCCCATGCTGATCTTGAACTCTTGGACTCAAGTGAGCCTCCTGCCTCAGCCTCCCAGTACTAACCGGGACTACAGGCATGGGCCACTGCCCCCAGCTTATGGGAATGTTCTTTATGTGGTGGTGGTGTTTTTTATTGTTTGTTTCTTTGGTTTTTGGTACTTGGGATTAAACCAAGGGATGCTTTACCACTGAGTTACATCCCCAGTCCTTTTTATTTTTTAGTTAGAGATAGGGTCTCACTAAGTTGCTTAGGGCCTTGCTAAATTGCTGAGACTGGCCTGGAACCTGAGAACTTGAGATTCTCCTGCTGGTAAGCACCACTACACCCAGCTGGGAATGTTCTTGACCTTGATTATGGTGGTGGTTGTGCAAGGTCTAAACTTTTCAGGTAAAATTAATAATAGATTAATTTTATTAATTATACCACATTAAACTTGGTTTTAAAAGAAAAAAATGAGTTTTAAAAAATTTGTGCATGTTCTTTAAAATCCAAAATATCCTCAATTTTCAAACATATTTGAACTCAAGGGTTTTGTATAAGGAAATTGATAACACTTTGAATACAAGTTTTTTCACTTATGGTACATAGTGTGATTAATAATGTCAAATGATCCCCAAAATAAAATAAATTCAACCACGAAAATCATCTCTTAGTGGCAGAAGCTTTCATTTACTTTTCCTTTGGCAATAATATTTTTTCCCTATAATAGTTATTTTTGCTTTTCTACTTAAAATGAGAGAAGTATTCTCTGTAATTTTCTGATGCACTAGTCCTTCCAGGGGTATAAACACCCCAATGGGTAGGACTGGGGTTTCCCACGTAAAGAAATATAATGCTAATATTAGTCATCCTGAGAAGAGGCATTGTCTTGAGACAGGATATGGGGACTTGAAAGAAGGGCTCAGACTGATAGAGGGGGAGTGTGTCCCCTGAGGCTTTGCTCATTTGGACTTGGACATACATTATTTCAAGGAATGTACCCATCTTCTTCCACCCAATAGAAGGAAGAAGACATCTACTCCTAAAGATACTAGAAACTAGGCAGAGTTTTTATTGCAAAATATCTGAAAATTCTTCATGGCTTATAAAGGCAGGCATTTATTTTTCTCATGAATTAGCTGGGTTCACAGATGTAGACTGGGTTTAGTTAGTCCAAGTTGGAACCCAGGCTGATGATTGGGTTCCCATCAGTTTCCATATATCTTAATTCTAGGGCCCAAGCTGATAGGCACTAGTTACCCAGGGCAAGCTCTTTTTCTAGTGAATCATTGGAAACAAGGGTATTAAGGGAAAGGTACTCAGTTTATGACAGGGATGGGGGCCAGAGAACAAGATGTAGTCCTGAAGGGCACAACCCCAAGGAACTACTCCCTTCTACTAATCCCATCTTCTACAGTTTCTACCACCTCCCAATAATGCCATCAGCTATAGACCTATCAATGGATTAATCAGCAACAAGGTCAGAGTCCTCATAATCCAGTCACTTCCAAAGAACCTCATATCTGAATATGGCTGCATTGAAGACCAGACCTGCAACACATGAGCATTGGGGGGACATTCCAGATGCAAACCATAACATGGCCAAGCCCAGCAGTAATGAGGTGGAAGGAATATATTTATTGTACTCTAGTGAAAGGTTCTGCAAAGATATATGGCAAAGGATACACAGACATACATTTCTAGTAGAGAGGAGGAATAAGAAACTGGGAGCAATGATCCAAAACACCACAAAAGATAAATAACCATGAAGACCCCTGGAACATAGGTCTGCATAGTCGTAGCATACTAGGAGAAGACTGGGACACTTTAACATCTTATAATCTCAATGAAAATATCTCTTTGCCACAAAAAAATGACTCTTGGTCTTATGTAAACTGTTATGCCCACACAACATTTACCTCCTACTTAATCAAATTGTGACTAAAGGCTTGGTCCCCAGGAGCCAATATTGGAAGTATAGAACTTTTGGGACATGTGACCTAGTAGGAGATCTTTCGGTCACTATTCTTTGTTCCTCTAAGGTAAAAATTCTAGAGCTGCACACTGGCCTGGGATCTGTGAACTCATAAAACTGCCCACAAAAGCTATCTGCTACATAGTTGTAATTTACTATCTATAGTAAGTGGTCTGCTTTCAGCTGCAAGTCACAGAAAACCCAAGTATAAGTAGCTTATATATCCTACTAATATATTTGTACCTTAAAAAATAAATACTAGCCAGGCATGATGGCTCACACCTATAATCCCAGCAGCTCAGGAGGCTGAGACAGGAGGATCTTGAGTTCAAAGCCAACCTCAGCAAAACCGAGGTGCTAAGCAACTCAGTGAAACCCTGTCTTTAAATAAAATACAAAATAGGTCTGGGGATGTGGCTCAGTGGTTGAATGCCCCTGAGTTCAATCCCTGATACCCATAAATAAGTAAGTAAGTAACTAAATACATACATACATACATACATACATACTATAAAATACTATTCTTGTTTAATATTATAAGTTTGTCTAGGGTAATTCTACAAAGATGTCATTTAAAAAATCCAGCTAATTCCTCCTCTCCATTCCACCATCTTCAATGTTTTATTCTTGGATTTGGTCTCTCATGGTTGTCAACTAGTAGCACACCAGCATAAAACATACAATATACAGCCAGGTTTGGTAGTATAATCCCAGGGATTTGGGAAGCTGAGGGAGGAGGACCACAAGTTTGAGGTTAGCCTTGGCAACTCAGACCCTGTCTAAAATTAAAAAAAAGGACTGGGGATGTAATTCAGTGGTAAAGTGCCCTTGGATTCAAAGCCCAGTACCCAAATCAAAACATATAATATACAAATATCAGCCACAGAAGAAGGATATTCTTCCCAAGTGCTTTTTCTTTTTAATACCAGGGATTGAATTTGTGATCTGCCTGCCTCAGCCTTCCAAATTTCTGGGGTTACAGGCATATGCCACTGCACCCAGCCTAAAAGTTTTTTAAATTTTTTCAATACTGGAAATTGAACCCAGGACACTCTACTACTGAGCTTCCCCCCAGCCTTTGTAATATGTCTTTTGAAAAACTCTGGATGTCTTTAAGATCTTTCTCCTTATCTTTGGTTTTGGTTTCCAATAATATGAATATGTGCTATGTGTATAGTACTTCATCCTTTTGAAGGTTCTCTGAGATTCCTTGGATGTACAGTTTGATAGCTTTCATAATTTTGGAAAACTCTTTTATTATTATCTCTTCAAATCTTTTTTTTTCCTGACTTATTATTTACTCTCTTCTCCTTGGATTTTTCTGTGGTTTGGGTATGGTTTGAATGTTCCCCAAGGGTCCATCGTGATTAATGTTTGGTCCCCAGGGGGCAATACTGGAGGTGGTAGAAACTTTGGGACATGGGACCTAGTGGAAGATCTTGGTAGTTCTCATACAACTCCTTAAATTCTCAAGAGAGGAATGTTACAAAAGGAGCAAGTCTAGCTGGGCATGGTGGTATATGCCTATAATCCCAATTAGTCCTTTAGCCCAGGAGTTCAGGGCCTCATTGCTTTAAAAATAAATAAAAGAAGAAAGTCTAACTCCTTCCATCGTCTTTCTGCTTCCTGACTTTAAATGTGAGCGGTCCCTCTGACACATACTCTGGGCATTGCCCTTTGCTATGAGGTCACACCACCAGACTGAGTGATGCAGCTACCATGTCTTTAAACCTCCAAAACTGTGAGCTACAGTAAACTTTTCATTTTTATAAAGTCAGCTGCCCCAGGATTTTGTTGTAGTAACAATGTTGACTAATACAAGTTCCATTACATCTATGTTGGATTATTTTGTTCCATAACTCTTGGATGCTCTCTCTCCTCTATTGCCCCTGATTTTTTATTCCCCCCACCTCAACTTTGGTTCTTTATTTGAGTTCTTTCTATTGACCTATCTTTAAGTTTTCTGATTATTTACTTGGCTATGTTAAGTCTACTCATAAGTTTGTTGAAGATATTCTTCATTTCTGTTGATGTGTCTTTATTTTTAGCATTTTGTTTTTAAATTTTTCTTTTGTTTTCACCTCTATTTTGTTCACTCATGTTATATATATTTTCTATTGAAGCTTTAACATATTTATCATAGTTTTCTTACTTTCCCTGATAGTTCTGACACTTTTAGATTGCTCTTTTTTTTTTTTTTTTTTTGTACTGGTGATTGACCCCAGGAGTGCTTTACCACTCTACATCCCCTGTCTTTTTTATATTTTATTTCAAGTTGTTGAGGGTCTTCTTAAATTACTGGGGCTGCCCTTGAACTTGCAATCTTCCTGCATCAGCCTCCCAAGTTGCTGGGATTACAGGCATGAACCATTATGCCCAACTGGATTGCTTTGTCACTTGATGATGGGGGGTGTTAGTGTGTGTGTGGAGAAGGTATAACACATTTCTCATAATTACTGACCGACTTCTGGACTCTTGTATGCGTAGAAGAGACTGAGGTAAATAATATTTACACTTGGAAGTGGGCATGCATCTCTGCCAGGCTGTTGATGTGAAAGGTTGAGTTTTAGTTGAGCTTGGTTTGGGTTTTGTTGTTACTATGGTTACCTCCAGTGAACTATCATTTTCAAATTCCTTTAGAGTTATTTTGTACTTAGGGCGAGGGCTGGTTTGTTTACTCAATGCTGCCCTTCCACTTTCAGATTAAGTTTTCTGTGCTCCTGGGACCCAGAGTCTCTCTCCAAGCTCATGCTCTTTTCCCAGCAGTAAACTGCTTGTTACTTGGTGCTTACTAGACTGGTTGGGATTGGTGGGGGAGCGAGTCAGGTTTTCTGTGGTCCTGTTCCGACTTCAGCCCTAGGTAGGCTCTGTGTCCCTGGACCTTGGATGGGGCTTTACCCCTCATACTGACCCTCCTCCAGATTAAGATCTTTAATAGTCAGGGTCCAAGACAGTTTCCAGTCCATCCTCCAGGGGCAGAAGGGTTTTTTCCCCTTTTCCTTTTCCATCAGTTGCAATGGGTTTCCACCTGTCCCTAGGGAAACAACAGAGTATTCTGTTTCAATATGTTTCCTCATCAATATAAGTCTTGCTCCTTAGGGAATTAAGGTCTGGGATGTTTATTGTCTTTCCTGCAAGAGCAACTAGTCTTCTCCTCTAGGCCAATAACCTCCTGCCCAGAACACTTTCTCTTCCACCCTGCTCCTAATCTTTGTCCTGAGTGTCCAGGGCAGGTTCATGGAGAAAAGCCTGTGAGTGGATGTGGATTTCCTTGATTGTGGCTCCCGTTGAGTTCAGTAAGCATACCAGCACACATTTAGTCTTAGCAACTTATTTAATAATTTAGTTGATTTCTCCTTTGCTGTTTGCATGGCTTCCATATGTCCTTTCCCATGCTCTGCCACAGATTAGCCATTGCTTGCATCTCATCTCTTTTTAGAGGCACCTTTCCTTGTATTTCAAGCCAATTTTGAGATCCAAAATTAAGAAGGATCTCAAAGTTATGATTTTATAGATTATCTAGTTTATTGTTGTTGAAGTGGCAATGATGCTTTTTCTAGCTTTCTGTGCTTAGACAAAACCATGAAGACATCCAGGTGTTATTTAACTACGAGGCTCTGAGGATCTCTATTGTTGGACCCCAGTGCACAATGCTTATTTGTTTTTACTGAGAACAGCCACTCTTACTCTCTTAAATCACCCTTTCCTACTTATCCTCTGGCTCTCGGAGCCAACCCAAGGTTTACTATCTGCTTCTCATTGTTCCCACAGTTGGCATATCTGGAACATCTTTTCCAGTTTACCAGGATTAATTCCTACTCAACCCTTGATTTGTGTGCATCTTGATTTTAGTAGCAAACACAGAAAGGGAGATTTAGATAGAAACATCAAACTTAGTGATATGGATATTTTCTAGGTTTCCTATCTTTATTCAATTCAACATACATTTTTCTTTTCTTTTCTTTCTTCCTCCTTCTCCTCCACTTCTTTTTCTCCTCCTCCTCCTTCTCCTCCTTTTTTTCCTCCCAGTACTAAGCATTGAGCCTAGGAACGCTCTACCACAGAGCTCTTTTTAAATATTTTTAAAATTTTTGAAACAGAGTCATGTTAAGTTACCAAGGCTAGTTTTGAACTTGTTATCTTCCTGCCTCAGCCTCCTGAGTCACTGGGATTACAAGTCTGTGCTACCAATCTGACTTCACATATATTTTTGAGTGCTTATTAGGTACAAGGCTTAGACTTCTAGGCATCAGATGGTTTATAAAAATGAATCAGATGCTGGGCATGGTGGCACATACCTGGAATCCCAAAAATTTGGGAAGATGAGGCAGGAGAATTTAGAGTTCAAGGCCAGCCTCTGCAACTTAGTGAGACCCTGTCTCAAAATACAATATAAAAAAGGGTTAGGGATGTGGCTTAGGAGTTGAGTGCCCCTGGGTACAATCCCTGGTACCAAAAAAGAAAAGAAAAAGAAAAATCAGCCTATCACATGTCTTTTACCCTCCTTTCCCATTGCAATTTCAACTATGTAACCTGTTGGAAATATGAATAAATGAGAGTCATCAGACAGACACAAGTGGCCACTGGATGGTATAACAAAGTCTCCGGTTATAGTGAGAAAGAGAAGAGGGTCAGAACACATGGATTAGACAGCACTATGGCACCTGTGATCCCAGCAACTTGGAGGCTGAGGCAGGACGACCACAAGTTAGAGGCCAGCAAGACACTGTCTCAAATTAAAAAATAAAAAGGGCTGGCAATGTAGCTCAGTGGTAAAGCTCCTCTGGGTTCAATCCCCAGTACCAGAAAAAAAAAAAAAAAACAGAACACAATGGATAGGAATGAGTGTAAACTATGAAGATCCATGAACCTCCAAATAGAAAGATGGTATGGGCTCTGGTAGTATTCCTTAGAGGACCTGCTGGGCATCTTGACACCAGAGCAGCTTTGAAGAAACACAATAGTTGTGCTGAAACTTCTCTTGCTCTGTAGATTAAAGGCTAATTTTTCTTTCCTTTTTGCTTCCTTTTCCTTCTTGCTCTTTTATCTTTTCTTTCTGTTTTGTTTTTACAGCACTGGGGATAAAACCTAAGGCCTTGCACATGCTAGGCAAGTACTCTACCACTGAGCTACAACCCCAACCCCATTAACTGTTTTTTTCCTTTGTAAAAAATTTGGTTATTTTTAGATATACATGATAGTATATCTAAATATAGTGTATTTTGACATATTATACATACATGGAGTACAACCCATTTCAATTAGGATCCCATTCTTGTGGTTGTACATGATGTGGAGTTACACTGGTCATGTATTCATATATGAGCAAAGAAAAGTTATGTCCCATTCATTCTACTTTCTTATTCTTATCTTTCTCCCTTCCCTTCATTCCCTTTTGTCTAATCTACTGAACTTCTATCCTTCCCCTCCCCTCTTATTGTGAGTTATCTTCCACATATCAGTGAAATATTTGACCTTTGGTTTTTTGGGATTGCCTTATTTCACTTAGCATGATAGTACCCAGTTCCATCCATTTACCAGCAAATGCCATAATTTCATTCTTCTTTATGGCTGAGTAATATTCCATCGTGTATATATACCACATTTTTTTATCCACTCATCTGTTGAAGGGACCTAGGTTGGTTCCATAGTTTAGTTATTGTGAATTGAGCTGCTATAAACATCGATGTGGCTATGCCTAGTAGAAGAAAAAGTAGGCCCAACTCTCCATCATGTCAACACAGGAACCGATTTCCTCAATAAGACTCCTAAAGCACAAGAAGTAAAATCAAGAATCAATAAACCGGATGGTATCACACTAAAAAGCTTCTACACATCAACCACTAAGTTTTGAAGTGAGAACCAGAGAGGCTATTTCCAGGTACCTCAACAAGGAGTCACAGTCTCCACAAGACAGGAAGTACTGTGACTTCCACTACCCATGACACTGTCACTTAAGGTATTCCTGCAGTTGGATCTGAGCTCTAACAAATAGGCAAAGGAGATGGAAGTCTACATTAGGGAACCCAGAAGCCATGAAGAAGCAAGACAGAACCCTGAGAACAAGTGGCTTCTAATAAATTAAAACTTCTGAGAAGACAAAAGACAACTTAAACTATAAATAAATATGTAAGTGCATAAATATAAGCACTCAGACTAAATTCAGTACAGTTCAGTGGATTAGACAAAGGAGAATGAAGGTAATAGGAAAGACAGTAGAATGAATTGGACATAACTTTCCTATATTCATATATGAATACATGACCAGTGAAACTCCACATCATGTACAACCTCAAGAATGGGATCCTAATTATAATAAGTTATACTCCATGTATGTATGTCAAATTATACTCTACTGTCATGTATACCTAAAAAGAACAAATAAAAAATTTTAAAAAGACTAAATTCAATACATATATATTAGAGTATGAAACAAAAAGCATAATTTTATTCCCTTTTAAATTAAGGCTTTATATTCAGTGAAATGCACAGGTCTTAAGTACATAGTTTGCTAGATTTTGATAAATCCATATACCTATGTAACCCATACCTCCATGAACAATGTAGAACATTTCTATCACTGTTTCCCATTGTCCCCTTCCAGGCAATTCTCATGTTATACTACCATAAATTACTTTTGCCTGATTTACAACTTCATGTAGATAGACTCCATTGTATGTTTTGTTTTGATTTTTTTTTTGTACCAGGGATAGAAACCAGGAACACTTAACCACTGAGCATCAGCCCTTTTTTAAACATATTTTATTTTGAGACAGGGTCTCACTAAGTTGCTTAGGGCCTTGGTAAGTTGCTGAAGCTGGCTTTGAATTCATGATCATCCTGCCTCAGCTTCTGGAGCCACTGAGATTACCGTGCCCAGCTAATAAAAATGTTTTGAGGAAAGGTGACAGGCAAAAGAAGATCTAACATATGAAATATATATAAAATAATTATTTCTGAAGAAAGAAACCAAAGGAATAAAACAAGTACAAATAATTATAACTAAAGAAAATGTTATAAAAAATTGAAACTCTACATTGAAAGAGCACACTGTGACCTGAGAACATTAGCCCAGCATGACCAACTACTAAACTTCTGGACTTTAGAGAGAAAAAAACTGGGGCAGCTAGGCAGAAATTATAAGTGAAAGAAAAGAAAACTCTAATGGAATTTTTTTTTTCCAGTGCCAGGTGTGGTGGCTCATGCCTGGAATCCCAGCAGCTCAGGGGGCTGAGGCAGGAGGATTGCAAGTTCAAGGCCAGCCTCAGCAATTTAGTGAGCTGTAAGCAACCTAGTGAGACCCTGTCTCAAAATAAAAAGTAAAAAGGGCTGGGGATGTGCCTCAGTGGTTAAGTTCCCTTGAATCCAATCCAATACCTGACACCAAAAAAAAAAAAGATTTTTTTTCAGCATTACTTATTCAGAAAAGAATGGAGTAAGTACCACATTAAGATTCACAAGAAGGGTCTGTGGAGATTGCTCAGTGGTAGAGAGCTCATCTAGGATTCACAAGGTCCTAGGTTCCATCAGTGCAAAACAAAACAACAATAACTTAAACAGATTCTCAAGAAATTTAAGTCAGTTTACTATATCTAACAAAACCGATTTTGAAACATAAAAGTATAGCACAAGCTAATTATTAATGTACCAGAACATGAAGGAATTTGGTTTCCATGAGTCCTTCCTGAGGAATTTAATAAAGAACTTGTTTCAGACAATCATAATAACTATAGAAATATTATTAAAAGATGGGCTGGTATATAGCTCAGTTGGTAGAGTGTTTGCCTCGAATGTACAAGGCCCTGGGTTCAATCCCCAGCACCACCACAAAAAAAAAAAAAA
>NW_026000119.1:2910921-2952041 GCF_001458135.2 Marmota marmota marmota | reverse complement strand
TTTTTTTTTTTTTTTTTTTTTTTTTGTGGTACTGGAGATTGAATTCAGGGGTGTTCTACCACTGAGCTATACCCAGCCCTTTTTGAGACAGGGTCTTTTGGGCTGGGAATTAGAACCCAGGGCCTTGTGCATGCAAGGCAAGAACTCTACCAACTCAACTCAGCTATATCCCCAGCCCTTGAGACAGGGTCTTGTAGAGAGCCTTGCTAAATTGCTGAAGCTGAACTCAAATTTGAATTCTCCTGCCCCAGCCTCCCAAGTCACTGGGATTACCAGTGTGTTTCGCCCTGCCAGTCGCAACACCAATCTTTAGCCAGACAACTCTCTGGAATTGTTTAAGAAATCCTGGAGGAATGTCCAGTATGTTGGCTGAAATATTGATGGCTTCCACCTTCATGACATCATGGATGATGTCAATACTGGTGCAGTGGAATTCCTGGCTAGCAAGTGTCAAGGAAAATATTTCAATAAAGGAACATCTGATAACAAAGGAAGGGGAAAGAGTAAGAAACAGAAACACTCCTGCCCTCCTGACAAGTTGTGCCCTCTGCCACATTCTAATCCAGCAGGAAGGCTCTCTCCAGATGTCAGTATCTTGATAATGATTCTCCAGTTTATAGAATTGTTAAAAACAAATTTCTTCTAAAAAAGAGAGGGCTGGGGATATAGCTCAGTGGTTGATCACTTGCCTACCATGCACAAGCCCTGGTGTTCAATACCCAGCACTGCAAAAACAAACAAAAAAACTATAGAAGAAAGAAAAAGAATGCATTGAGCATTGGAGCCAGGAAATAGGGCAGGTTTAACAATGACTTCTAGAAAGAACATTGGGTATCATTACTGGCACATTAAGTCAAAGCTTACTGAATTTTAATGGAATTATGTTAAAAATAAACACACAGAAAAGCCTGGTTTACTAGAGCCCTCAATTGTTCAATCCATACTCATCCCGAAAGAGGGAATATACTCAACATCTATTTAACTTGTACAGTAGTAGATACTTATCTGTGGCTTCACTTTCAGTGGTTTAAATTACTTGTGGTCAATTGTGGTCTGAAAATATCAAGTAGAAAATTATTGAAATAAAAACTTCACAAGTTTAAACTTAAGCACCATTCTGGGCAGTATAATGAAATCTCTTGCTATTCTGCTCAAGTTTTGCCTAGGAAACAAATCATCTCTTTACCCAGTGTATCCACAATATATGTGCTACCCTTCCATCAGCCACTTAGTGGCTATCTTGGTTATTAGATTTACTGTTGCAGAATCACAGTGCTTGTGTTCATGTAATCTTTATTCTACTTAATCATGGCCCCAAAGTACAAAGGGCAGTGATATTGACAATTCTGATATGCCAAAGATACATTGTGAAGAACTTCTTTTAAGTAAAAGGTGAAAGTTCTCAACTCAGTAAAAAAAATAATCATATGCTGAAGTTGCTAAGTTCTACTGTACAATATTTTAAGCAAGACCACATTTGCATGACTTTTTTTTAATATTTATTTTTTAGTTTTCAACGGACACAACATCTTTGTTTGTATGTGGTGTTGAGGATCGAACCCAGGCTGCACGCATGCCAGGCGAGCACGCTACCGCTTGAGCCATATCCCCAGCCCCGCATGACTTCCATTACAGTGTTCAGTTATAACAGTTCTTCTTTATTAGTAGTTACTGTTAATCTCTTACTTTGCTTAATTTAATTTATAATTTATAATTTTTGCCTTATTTAATTTATAAATTAAGTTTTGTCACAGGTATGTGTATGTAGAAAAAAATCCCAGAATTAGGTGTTGATAGTGGTTTCAAGCACCAGCTGGGGATCTTAGAACTATCCCTTGCTGACAAGGGGGAACTACTGTATTCAAAGGGCAAAGATTGGGCCTAAGAATACAATGGAAATCCTCTTAGCACTACCAAGGTCTAGCCAAATAACTTATTCTAACACCAGGGCAGTAAGTTGTTCATAATTCCTGTCCAAGACCCTACCATTGCTATGGACCAATAATTGCTGTTTCTCTTATGCTTCCTTTTTCTAGTTTTAACTATGGTTGTCCTGTTTCTACTCTACTATAGTTTTGTATTACATGTGTGGGCATGGGGCTGATATTTGTTTTACAGTCTAAATGCATGTCTCTGGATAATAAAAAGCCACATCCCAACTGATGGAGAGGACTGTACATAACCAGAAATCCTGGATGTAGAGCTGTTGTTAAAACTGTCAAATAAAAATTACAGGAGACATTGCTTTGAGCTAAACTTCTGCACTAGCCCCCAAAAGACCAGGCTGAAAATAAAAATAGAGTTACTCACATTTAAATTCTATGTCACCAAGCTGAAACTAAGCTGTTTATTTGATCTTCTGAGAAATCAGGGTTAGAGAGATTTCCCAAGTAGGCTAGTTTCAGTTGGCATGACGATGAAGTTCCCTCTGTCTTTAATCCTTTCATACACACACACAAAAAAGGTAACTTGAAGTAAACTAAGGTTAACCTATCAGCTATTCTTCAATTGTTCTGTCTCCCTGTTTCAGCCTCACAAGAAAAAGTAAGTTTGAAATAACCAATCCACTTTCATTTCTTGTCTGTGTACTTTAGCCCTTTTCAGTCTATAAAACCAAGTTCCACTGGGTGTGGTTGTGCATGCCTGTAAGCCTAGCTACTTGAGAGGCTGAGGCAGGAGGATTGCAAGTTTGAGGCGAGCATAAGCAATTTAGCAAAACAAAACAAAACCCCCTCAAAACCAAAAACAATGGGGATGGGGAGGGGATAGGGATGTAGCTTAGTTGTAGAGCACCCCTGGGTTCAACCCCAGCACTGCCAAAACAACAAACAAAACACCAAGTCCCTTTCTTTGATTCACTAGAACATTTGTTATTTGTGGAATGAAGTGTTGACTGATTATTAGATAAAATGTAAAGATAATTAAGCCGGGCATGGTGGTCCATGCCTGTAATTCCAGCTACTTGGGAAGCTGAGGCAGGAGAATCACAAGTTCAAGGCCGGACTGGGTAATTTAGCAGACCCTGTCTCATAATTTTTTAAAAATTGTGGATGTTGCTCAGTGCTAAAGTGCCCCTTGTTTTAACCCCCAGTACGGGGGGAGGGGAAGGAGCCAATTATGATCTTTAAATTTTTATAATTTTGTCTTTTGACAAAACTAAATGGGAAATTGAACTCTACTCTTTATGAATGAAGGGAGTATGTTCTGTGAGAAGAACACATAGATAATTAGGTGGTTGGAGGGACAGGTTTTAGTAGACACTGCTGATTGTCTCACTAGCTCCGTCCTTTCTTTTGTGTGGGCACAGGACTGTCCAACTGGAAACTGACATTCCAGTCTCAGTGTCACTATGCATTCTTGCCAATGGAATGAGGTCTAAATTAATGTGGGCAATCTCCAACTTACTCTTGAAAAAAGGAATTTCTAGGGCTGGGATTGTGGCTCAGCGGTAGAGCACTCACCTAACACGTGCGAGGCCCCAGGTTCGCGATCCTCAGCACCACATAAAAATAAAATAAATACTTAAAAAGAAAAAAGGAATTTCTTGCTAAGTCTTCTTTTCCCTTTCCTAAAGAGGGAACATGCCAGTTTTCACATATCAAGATGGAAAAAATCCTGAAGTTTAACATCTTTTGTAGGTAAGCCTGTATGAAATTGCACTCCTATATTTTCTGATTGGAAAGCAAAACGATAGCATTCCTATAAATTGCAATTTGGCAATCTCTACCAAAAATTGTGTCTATTCTTTGACTCACGTATGGATTTCTGGGAAACTGTATGTGTGTGTGTGTGTGTGTGTGTGTATTTCCGGAATATATATGCTATATATATTATGTATATAATATTTATATATATTTGTACAAAGTTACTGATTTCAGCATTGATTTACTAAAAATAACAATTGTCCTAACAGGATTAAACAAATTATGACATACCTTCATTAAGTAATACTTTCTAGCTCTAAAAATAATGACTTTTTAAGACTGGAGTTATATGGTAAGATCCCCAGGAAAAATGAAATATAAAGGGCAGAACAGTAATATGGTGTTTTTAAAAAAGGAACAATTTACATTTATTTGCTTGTAATTGTAGAAAAATTCTATATAAGGATAGAAGAGTAGTGAGTGTAATCCCATATAAGGTAGGGTAACTGCCGCAGTCCGGCTGCAGCAAAATAATCGGGGGGTGACGAATAACTTGTGTACGTTGATACAGCAGGAGTAGGAGCCATTTATTGCAGGACAGGAGCAGTATTTATACATTCCACACAGCTTATCTAATTAGCATAAACTAGATACATCAGTCAACCAATAAGGAATCTCCACACTTAATGGCTCGCTTTTGTTACTTCTCAAACCACTCCCTCTGGCATTTTGCCAGGCACCATCCAGACTTGTTTACGAACTCTAACATTCCCCTGGCAAAATGCCAGGTGTTATTTTGACTTGTTTACAGACTCTAACATTTCCCCCTTTTGTTTAATTTAAATAACGACCATAGTGGTTTTTACAGAAACACCATAAATAACCTGCTACAAACAGAAAGGGAGGATACAAAATGCCACAATACCAAGCCAATTGATGGCTCCATGCAAGAAGCCCTTGGAAAAATTATACCAGCAATGACACCGTTAGCAAAGATACCGAGTTACAATTTGTTGTAGATTACAGTTTGTTGTCTCAGTCCAGGTAAAGCAGTGTCTCAATAGATTAACTCACAGTCCAGGTAAATCACAGTCCAGGTAAGTTCTGCAGGCAGCTAGCTTAAATCACAGTCCAGGTAAGTTCTGCAGGCAGCTAGCTTGATCCGAAGTCTCGTCTGTTTCTCAGCCAAAGTCTTGTCCGGTTTTCAGCAACACTGGAAATTCTTCCACCTTGGTCTTTACCGGCACTGGGACGAAGGCAGGAACTCCGGATGGCTAAAGAAAATCCTGTAGCATTCTACTAAGAAAACAACCTTCTGAACAATTTAGTACATTATCTCAAGGTTTTTTTGCATTTGAAATAAGCATTAATAGTGCTAATTACTCATCAGCTTCCAGGTGTGGGAGAACCATTGTAGCTTAGTTATTGGCATTGAAAATGACCAAACATCAGGGACACCAGTAGCGTCTTCTGCTGGCTGTAGTGCCTGGGCAGCCCCAGATGGCCCTGGGGAGTGTCCCGGACTCAAACTGCTACTGGGCACAGGGAGCAAGAGCCTGCGAGACTGTGCCTCCAGGTCAGGTCTAGATTTGGGCTCGCGGCAGTGGAAGAGCCAGCTCCCCGGCCAGGAGGCGGGGAAGGGCCAGTCGCCGCCGCCTCTTGGAAAATCCTTGCTGCGCTGTGACTGGCTTGCACACTCGGCAGCCGCCTCTCCGCTTCACGCACCCTCCGGTAACGAAAAGTATTTAGTAATAGCCTTTTGCTGCAACTTTTTTCCTGATAATCCTTCTTCTTCTGAACTTTCTTTTTCTTTCTGACTAGAGTTCCTGGGCTCTTATCAACACATGCCCTAACTATTCTTGGTTCCACTGGGGTGCCTTCTTCCCTTAGTAATTTACTTCTCACCCCTTCCATATTTTCATCACAAAGACAATACAATACACTGAGACAAAACAAGACACAAACATACTGTATCAATCTTCTCCATTTTCTCGAAATGGCCATTTTTCCTCTCGCCCTATCTGCCTAGGGACGAGCAGATTGCCCCCGTCCTATCTATGGACGGGCAGCTTTTTTTCGTCACTTACCCCCGAGTGTCCCGGGGCTCCCCGTAGCGGGCCACCATCTGCCGCAGCCCGGCTGGCTGGGCAAAATAAGCGGAGGGTGACGAATAACTTGTGTACGTTGATACAGCAGGAGTAGGAGCCGTTTATTGCAGGACAGGAGCAGTATTTATACATTCCACACAGCGTATCTAATTAGCATAAACTAGATACATCAGTCAACCAATCAGGAATCTCTACACCTAATGGCTCGGTTTTGTTACTTCCCAAACCACTCCCTCTGGCATTTTGCCAGGTACCATCCAGACTTGTTTATGAACTCTAACATGCCCCTGGCAAAATGCCAGGTGTTATTTTGACTTGTTTACAGACTCCAACAGGTAACCATAAAATTTGTCATTCAATTGCAACTGTTTCTAAAGAGCAAGGGGGTGTTACTAATAATTATTTCAGGACAACACAGAAAATGCCACTGTCCTGGACAAAGTGGGATGTACGATGAACTCTTTAAAAAGATTTAGTGTGGAAAGGGGAATGTGGATTTTTTTTTTTTTAATTTTTAAGAGCTTCGGACTGTGATGAAATGTAAATAGAAACATGTCATTCTTTACCACAGGTAGTTTAACGGCTGACTTTAAGAACGACGAACAGTCCACCACAGATTTGAGAAACGGAACTGAATGAAAACACAGTAGTTTAACGTACCCGGCCCTTGCTGAAGTTGCACAAGCGACACACTGCCTTGAAGTTCATTAGCCAATCCCAAATCGGAGCGTGAGCGACAGTCTGTGGGAGAGACCTGGGCGGGTCTCGGACATGAGGAAAGGAGTTTTGCGTCATCAACCCTGGGGGCGGAGCTAGCTCACCCGGCTCCCACACACGGCGCTCTGGCTCACAAAGCCGTTACTCTGTGGTATCTCGGGTTCCCTCTAGCTGCACTCTGGAGGACCACACTCGTTTTCTTTCTGACTGCAGGAGGCCCAGCCGCCTTGGCTGAGCTGGAGAAAGATGGCGGCAGCCGTGCGACAGGATTTGGCCCAGCTCATGAATTCGAGCGGCTCTCATAAAGATCTGGCGGGCAAGTGAGTATTTCTCTGGAGCAGAGGAGTAGAGAGGTTGGAAGGGAAGCCATCGATTTGTTCTTCTTGAGGTGACCAAAGATCTCGGGTGTGAAGCTAGGAGCGGGCCTGAAGACCAAGGGGGCGGGCCTGAAGTCCGCTGGGGAGCCAAATGTTGGGAGCAGCAGAAAGCTGGAGGGGGACCTTGTGCAGGGGCCCTCAAGTTCTTAGTTTTGGGATGACTGTCAACTTTTTCAGTCCTTGTTAACATCCCTACTGATTCCTTTGGATTTTGGAAGCGTGGTAAAGAGGAGATTTTCCCTTGGCCTTCACAGCCTTCCCTAATATCTCTTCTTATCCCTGGTCAGCCAGTCACCCGAAATCTACTTCTTTTTTGACGCTCCCCATCTTTTGGTGCAGGGAATTTTATATTTTGGGGTCTTGGTGCAGAGTTTTCCGAGTTGATGGCTTCTCAGGGTTGACGGAGGCTGTGGAGGTATGGCTGCTGTCATGTCGTTCTGAACCACTGGTCCATCATCTGGGTATCCTTGTGTTTTGAATACTTTCACTCCTTCACCAACTCTAAGGAGGGGCACATAGGCAAACTGTACTTGTGCGAGTTAGGATATATAGAATACTAATGTTTGCAGGAACCATTTAAAATGCTTAGATCCACTCTAAGTTAAAATTTGTGACATGTGCCTGTCCTGCAGGCAGTTGTTCAGCAGTGTTGTAGGTAGGTGGGTGGATAAATAGTTTCTTTACAGATTTTGCATTATTTCTATTTTTTGATGAACTTGTTTTCTGTTTAAAGTATGACTCTCAAATGATCCTAATATTCACATCCTGACAGCTGGGATCGCTTTGATCTATTACTCTAACCTGGACATTGAAATCATGAATATGTTTCATATGGACTGTGCTCCCTTTTCCCTGGTGTTAAATGTAAGCTAATTTTACCATTGGGAAATTTAGCTGTATATCTTAGGCTTAATTACTTTGTGAAATATTTTGCCACCCAGGGAAATTGGGATAATAATCGGACTTATTCTTGTCTAAGGTTGTTTGAGGACAAAATGTGTGTGTGTGTGTGTGTGTGTGTGTGTATAATTTAGTTCAGTACTTGGCACATAGAAAATACCATAAAGGTTGTTGTTACTATTTTTTAAGTGGCCAATAAATGCATACTGATTTATTCGATGGGTTGGGAATATGTCTTCATGGCTCAATCCTTTTTGCACATAATTTTTATAGATTTGGATGAAAGTAAAACCAGCTTATATATTTCACCATACTTATTTTGCTTTTTATTATGTTGGACAACAAATAAGTACATTAGTTCATTTTTGTTGTTGTTGTTTTTTCAAGCCTTTGCAAAATTCTGAAACTTCAGCTTAGAATCTACTTCTTCAGGGGCTAGGGTTGTGGCTCAGCGGTAAAGTGCTTGCCTAGCATGTTTGAGGCCCTGGGTTCGATCCTCAGGACCACATGAAAATAAATAAATAAAATAAAGGTATTGTGTCCTTCTACAACTAAAAAATAAATATTAAAAAAAAAGAATCTACTTCTTCAGATCTGAATTGGAGATAAACAATGATACCTATCCTATGGGGTGCTTTTGTTACAGATTACTGTTTAATAAACCAAAAATTGGCTAGGGATATAGCTCTGAGGTAGAGCACTTGCCTGGCATACTGAAGGCCCCAGATTTGAGCCTCAGCACTGCAGACAACCCAAAAACTTAGTGGTGTAAAACAACTATTATTTCTTAGGATTCTGTGGGTTGACTGGGTTGTGCTGATCTTGAGTTGGTCACTCATGCATTTTATGTCAGCTGGAAACTTGGCTGTAGATTTATGTGCATATCTGACTGTTGGCTGAGTCTCTTATGTCTCTTCATATAGTCAATTATTCAGTAGTTTAGCTGGGGCTTTCTTCATGCAAGTGTTCCAAGAGGGTGAGAGTAGAAGCTCCCATCATCAGTTCTCTAATACTGATCAGGATAAGTCACAAGACCAGCCCAAGGGGAAGGAAAATGGAGTTTACCACTACCTATTTATTTATTTTTGGTACTGGGGATTGAACTCAGGGGCACTCAACCACTGAGCCACATCCCCAGCCCTATTTTGTATTTTATTTAGAGACAGGGTCTCACTGAATTGCTTAGTGCCTGGCCGTTGTTGAGGCTGGCTGTGAACTCACGATCCTCCTGACTCAGCCTCCTCAGCCACCAGGATTATAGGCATGTGTCACCGTGCCCAGCTCACTACCTCTTTAGTGGCAAAGTGACATTGCAAAGGAACATGGACAGAGGGAGGTGTGAAGCCATTACTATAACAGTCTACCTCGTTGGTTACTGTAAGACTAAATGAAATAATTTGGTTGATAACTGATAGCTAGTGCAATGTTAGTCCACAACTCCTTCATAGCTGCTGAGAAAAGTTTTGTCCTTGCCTACATGTATATATCTGGTTCTCTCTTGGCAAGAATGTGTCAGGGTATTTATCCTCTTAACAAAACAGTTCATTCATCTACATATTTTAGGAGCGAAATATTCTTGAAATAAATCAGTTGTAGGGTTTTTGTTAGAAGCTGGGTAATAAGAGATTCTATCCTGAAGAATGATGGAATACATTGGTTTTCTAAAACTTATATTGTGTGATCCCGTAATTAGCAGCATATCTATAACAGTAGTTGTTCAAAAAATGTTGATTGAGTAGGGCTGGGGTTGTAGCTCAATGGTAGAGTGCTTGCCTAGCATGTGTGAGGCACTGAGTTCGATCCCCGGAACCACATACATACATACATACACACACACACACACACACATAAATAAACAAACAAACAAACAAATAAAAAATGTTGGTTGAATCAATGAACAGCTAGAAAAGGACAGAGCTTGTATTTGAACCCAGGTCTGCCTATTTTAAAAAGCTCTTTTCTGATGGGGTTGGGAGCTGGGGTATTACTGGGGATTGAGCCTAGGGGCACTCTACCATGGAACTGCATCTTCAGCCCTTTTTATTTTCTCTTTTGAGATGAGGCCTCACTAAATTGCTGAGGCTGCCCTCAAAATGTGATCATCTTGACTTAGCCTCCTGAGTCACTGAGATTATAGGCATGTGCCACCATCCCTGGCTTAAAAAGCTCATTTTTAACCTACCAGACTATACTGCTTTTCTTGTTAAAAATTCAGTTAGAAGTGCTTTTCTATAACTCTGAATTAACACAGCTGTCTAAAGTTGGTATAAGAAATAAGCCATACAAAATGCACTTTTGCAAATATTATAGGCATATTTTTGTATATGTCATGCATTGTGTTCATTATCTCATATCAAACTTTAGAAGAGAAGGAGGGCCTTCAGAGGGAGCATTTAAATAGATAGCTGTTGTGGTGGTCTGTCTTACTTGGCTAAAACTGATTTGATTCTTTAAAACCCAGGCAGATGTTTCTACTTTTTTTTTTTTTTTTTCCAGTCTTAAGGATTGAACCCAGGGGTGCTCACCACTGGTAACAATCCCAGACCCCCCCCCCCGCCCCCTTTTTTTAAATTTTGAAATTGGATCTTGTTGCTTGCTGAGGTTGACCTCAAATTTGCAATCCTTCTGCTTCAGCCTCCTAAATTGCTGGGATTACAGATGCGTGCCACAGCTTCTGGTGCCAGATATTACTTCTTCCTGGAAACCTTCTCTGAACAACAGCAAACTTACATACTCATATCCATCCATACACACCACCTAGTTAATTGTTCATCCTATGCTTAGTGGCATCCTATATTGATCTCTATATAACACTAATTCGTCCATCTTCTTCCCTAACTAGAATGTAATTTCTTTTTTGTGTGTTTTAGAATGTTATTTCTTTGAGGGCAGGTGTGAGGTCATGGATTATAGATCTTTGTTGACTTAATCCTATGGAAATATGTCCTTTTTTTCCCCTTCCCAGTTCTGGGATATAGAGGGTTCCTAGAGGAGGATAGTAGGACTTCAGAGTCTAAACATTTTATTTTACAAGAAGCTATTAGTAGTGGGACACCTCTTAGCTGCCTTTGCCTATTAGAAAATCTATTTTTCAGAAAATGAAATAGATTGTACTCTACTCCATATAGGTAGACTTTGAATCAGAACTTTCTAATATAAAGTGAAATAAAACTGTTAAAAATGGAGAATACAAAAATAAATAAATATATAAATTTTTCTAAATGGTAATACACACACATATAAAATGAAGGATAAGATTGGATGACATTCTAACTCTGGTTCTAGTCTCTGATTCTCTGTTAATCCCCATACAATAGTTTTGTGACTCCTATCTGTAGTGTAAATGTTAATAGCTAGGGACTTCTGTCTACTAAGCACAACTGTACTTACATTTTAAAATACTTAACTCAGTTTTTTTATATGTAATATTTATATTTATTTTATAATATATTTATATTACATTTAAACTGAGACACAAAGATGGAATATAAGGTCACATAGTGGTGGAGCTGGAATACAGCCTGTCTTGCTTGTCTCAGAGCTCCTAACTAAACATATCTACCTTTATGTGTTATTTTCATCAAACTGGACTACGTTTTAGATAGTGATTTTTTTTCCCCCAGGAATGTATGCTTTTCCCACTGTCATTAAATTGAAATATTTAGAACTCTTAAAAGATGAAGAGGTTACTAGAAATTATTTCTCTGTCCTAAATATTAGCTCTTAACCTCTTTAAAAATTTTACATATACACTGCAGATTGAACCCAGGGGTGCCTAACCAATGAGCAATGTCCCCAGCCCTTTTATTTATTTATTTATTTATTTATTTTGAGACAGGGTTTTGCTAAGTTGCTGAGGCTGGCTTTGAACTTGCAATCCTCCTGCCTCTGTTTGAACTTGCAATCCTCCTGCCACTGTCTCCTGAGCCACTGGGATGACAGGTGTGGGTCCCTTTGCCTGGCCTCGTTTTTAATCTCTGGCAGCTTTATTTTGATATGTGTATATGGATTTTCTTTTATTTATCTATGCCCCTTAGCATTTGCTGTGAAATAAGCTACCCCACTTATTTAATTCACAATTCTGTAGGTTGACAGTTTGGTTTGGGCCAAGCTGGATAGTTCTATTCCAAATTATCTTGTCTCCCAAATGTTCCCTCATATTGTGTTGAGCAGCTCTGCCTTTGTGCATTGGCTGGCCTCTTGACAGGGCCACATATCTCATCAGCCAGTAGGTTAGTCTGGGTCTTTTTTGTATGACAACAGCAGGGTTTCAAAGGGACATTTAAGCTATGTGTGGTTGCTACACACCTGTGATCCCAGTGACTTCAGAGGCTGAGGTAGAAGGATAGCAAATATGAGGCCGGTCTAAGCAATTTAGCGAGATCCTCAGCAATTTGTGAGAACCTGTCTCAAAAATAGAAAAGACCAGAGATGTAGTTGCTAAGTGGTAAAGTGCCCCTGGGTTCAAGGTCTGTTGAGGTCTAGGCTCCAAACTGGCATTTCACTTCTACCATATTCTATTGGTCAACCAAGTTCAGAGTCAGGGACAGGGGAAAAACTCTGCCTCTTGATTTGAAGAGCTACAAAATTACATTAGAAAGGGGAGTAAAAGAATTGTGGCTACTTGTGTAAATACCAACTTATCCTGGCTCAGCTTCACTGGGTTTCTTGAATCACTGGATTGTATTCTTTCAGCAGTTCTGAGAAGTTTTTAGCTGTGTCTCTCTCAGCTATGTTACTTATGCACCATCTTGTATTCTCTTCTATGCTCCAGTGAAATCCCTGTTAGGCCCACCTACCATAACCTCTTACGTCTCTTATTCTTTTTTGTGTATTTTCATTTCATTGTTTTATTCTAAATAGTTTCTTCAGATTTGCCTTCTAGTTTATCAGTTCTTCAACTGTGTCTAATCTGCTAAGTACTTCACTGAGTTTTAAGTTTGGTTATATTTTTCAATTATATGATTTCTGGCGATTCTTTTTCTAAATGATACTTTTTTATGGTTCCCAGTGTCTTTTAAAATTTTTTTAATTAAAAAAAAATATACATCTACATATTTTATATATATATATATATATATATATATATAAAATGTGTATATTTATATATATATATATATGTATGTATGTGTGTGTGTGTGTATATACACACACACAATACCCTTATTTTACTTATTTATTTTTTTATGTGGTGCTGAGGATCGAACCCAGTGCCTCACACATGCTAGGCAAGCACTCTACCACTGAGCCACAACCCCAGCCTGGTTCACAATTTCTTGCTGAATCTTAAAAGCTTGTCTTTATCTCCATGAAATGGTAAGTATAAATGTATTATAATCCTTCCAATAACTTCAGTATCTGAATTCCCTGGTTGTTGCTACTGTCACTTTTGTTGATTCTAGCTGTATTATCATGTGCCTTATTAATCTTTGTATGTTGGGTGAATTATTTAAAAATACATTTTTAGGGGTATTTGGAGGTCTAAGATGCTATGTTTCAGAGAGGATTTTCATTTCTTTCTTCCAGGTACCTGAGGACACTAATAGTCTAGGAAAAAGGCTTCAGAATTTTTTGATTTACCTAGATGATCCTTGGAATAGAATTTATAACTTTACTCCCAAAGTGTTCATGTTTCCAGCTCTATTAGTTGGCCAAATATTGCAACTTGCCTGTCAGTGTTCCCAGCAAATTTGAAAGGAGTCCCAAAGCAGAACCCATACCCTTGTCTCCACCAGAAATGCTATTCTGTACCTTTTAGCTATCTTGCCATTATCAGCAAATGCCATCAGTGCCATCATGCAGAAGCTGTGGTTCACCTTTGTGTTCCTGTTTTCTTTTTCTTATTGGAATATTTTATGCTATTAAACTTTATTTTGGTACTGGGGATTGAACCCATGGCACTAAGCCATATCCCTAGCCCGTTTTATTTTGAAACAGGAACTTTATTTTGAAACAGTTGAAGAATGATAAGCATTAGAGCCTCATTAAATGCTGGGGCTAGTCTCGAACTTGCAATCCTCCTGCCTCATCTCCTGAGTCACTGGGATTATAGGCATGTGCCACTGCCCCTGGCTTCTTTCAGCATCTTATATTGTTTTTGTTATTTTTTGAGGGAAGATTAGTGCAGTCGTCTGCTCATCAAGTGGAAGAACTATTACTACATTCAGTCAGCACTCATTTTGTTCTAAATAATGACTTTGGTACATTTTAATGTTTGTTTTGTTTACTTCTAAATCCTTTCAAGAGCCAAGAAACCAGGAATCAAAGTGTACTAAACTTTGTTTCATATACATAATAGATGCTTAATAAACATTTGGTAGTGGGGATCGAACCCAGGATTGCTCTACTCCTGGGTTGTTATATCCCCAACCCTTTTTAATTTTTATTTTGAAACAAGATTTCACAAGGTTGCCAAGATTGGCCTTAAATTTGCGATCCTCCTGCCGCAGCCTCCTAAGGATTGCTGGGATTATAGGTTTGCACCACCATGCCTAATAATATATGGAAAATTTTAATTTATATGTTCTATGTTTGTATGTGTGTATCTGTCAGCAACCCTTGTTATTTAATTTGTTAAACTTAGAGATGGTCTCACTGAATTGTCCTGTCTGGCCTGGCATTTACAATCTTTCAGCCTCAGCCTTCCAGTAGCTGAGATTACAGTCCTTCCCCATTGCATCCCTGAGAAACATTCAGGTTCTAATGTTTGGTTCTGTGACCTGGACAATAATATTTCTATTGTTGATGACCCTAGATTCATTAGGTCCATAAAAGAAAAACGTTCTGGATGGCCCCAGATAATGTATCTATATAATATATAGTTGAAGGAAAATATAGCTTATTTTTTTCTTTTTGACACTCTGATAGAACCCAGGGCCTTGCACATGCTAGGCAAACCTCTACCACTGAGCTACATCCTGGTCCATTTTTCATATTTATTTTAAAATTTTGAGATAGGGTCTTGCTAAGATGCCGAGGCTGGTTTCAAACTTGTGATCCTCCTGCCTCAGCTCCTGAATGGCCGGGATTACAGGTATGCCTGACATTTGAAACTGACTTTCTAGTTTGAATTCAAAACTAAAAGTTTCAAGAAAAAATGATATCTTAGAGTTAATAACATAGAGTTATAGAGTCAGTCTTTTGATGGACTTAAAAACTTCTTAAAAGTATGATATATTGTACTAAAATCTAGAAGTGACATCTTAGAATTATAGATTTAGTATTGTCTTGGACTGGAAACTTAAACTGATGTATGGTAAAGAATACTGCAAATTAGAGTACTATGAAAGAATCAATGGGGCTGGGGGTTATAGCTCAGTGGTAGAGCGCTTGCTTCTCATGCTTGAGGCACTGGGTTTGATCCTCAGCACAGCATTAAAAAAAATAAAATAAAGACATTTTTTAAAAAGAAACAATCAGGTAAATAGAAATGAATAAACACATCAAACTTAGCATTAGAAATGAATAAATATATCTCAAAGTTTCCATTAAAAAACACAGTAACTTCTGAACATTATTTTTGTTTAATATTACTTTAGGTATCGTCAGATTCTGGAAAAAGCCATTCAGTTAACGGGTGCAGAACAACTAGAAGCTCTGAAAGCTTTTGTGGAAGCAAGTAAGTGGGATGAAAATTCAATTTTGCCTTGTATTTTTGAGCTAGTACTTTAAAACTTTTTAAAACCTTGTTTTATATCAAAGTATCCATGTTAAATATGCATTGATATTGATTCTGATTTTTTTAATCTGTTTACAACTTGTTTATTGTTCAGTGAATTATATTCTAAATTACCATCCCAGTGAAGGTTTTATGTAGTTTTGATATAGTACCTGATGAAAGACAGTCTAACATAATGTAAAGAGAATGGTTTGGATTAAATTTCTGGTGTGCTATTTTATGATCTTGAATAAATTGTTTAGCTTTTTAGTGCCTCCTTTTCCTCAAAAATGAGCATATGATAATTATTTTGTAGAATTGTTGGGAGATTAAAAAAGTTAATAAACATAATAAAGTGCTTAGAAAAGTACCTATCAAGTAGTAAGTCTTATGTACTAGATATTGTTTATTAATGTTACAAATTTCCTTTTGAATTGGAAACTAGAAATTTTCAGTCTTTGAGATCTAATTTTCCCCACTCCCTGATTTCAGACATATCCATTTATCTTGACAATTACTCAAAACTTAAGCTGGAATTTATAATGACTTAACAATATTAATAGTACTTGGTGGTACTTTATAGTTCACAATATGTTTTCACTTACATTGTCCATCATTTAAGAGTCCTTTTAATAATCCTGTGACTAGACAGTATTAGTATAGATATGCTGTGTATAATATAAAATGAATCTCAGGATGAAGTGATTTTTCTTTTTTTAGCTGCTCATAAGAAACTAGGTTTTCTGACTTTGTATCCTCATTTACTTATATTTCCCTGAGTCATACTAATTTGTGTAGTAATTTCTTTCTGTTATAAGTGCATAGTTGCGATTATACTGAAAGTGTTTTAAGTCACATCCAGTATTATCTAATAATGAATTCCAATTAATATTTTGTAAGCTAAATAATTATAAGTGCTGTAAGTTACTCTCTCAAAAAATCAGAGCCTGCAATGTGAGAAAGACTGGCAATGATTTCAGAAAATTTCAGAGTGACTTTATTGAGAACATTGAATGATAGTAGTAAAAGAATAATGCTTTTTATAAACTTAAATCTTTACATAAACTTTGAATCCTGGGTCTGGAGTTGTGGCTCAGCGGTAGATCACTCGCCTAGCACGTGCGAGTCCCTGGGTTCGATCCTCAGCACCACATAAATATAAATAAATAGAATAAAGATATTGTGTCCAACTACAACTAAAAAATAAATATTAAAAAAAAAAAAACTTTGAATCCACTGATCCCCCAAGAAAAGGAGGCTACTGTTAAAATCATTCATATCATTTGAACAACTTTGAATCATCATTTATTTTCATAGTAACTTGGATTATTTAAGCAGTGGTTCACAAGCATGATACATTTAAAAAAATATAATAGTCTGCGATGTAACTCAATAGTAGAGCCCTTACCTAGCATGGGCCTGACCCTGGGTTCAACCCCCAATACCACCAAACAAAACAAAAATATAATAATGTTAATAGTAATTAACATTTGTGAAGTACAATGTGCCGGGTATTGTTTAAAGTGCTCTGCATATATTATTGAATTCAAGCTTCATGAAGTAGGTAGATGGTATTATCCTCATCTTACAGATGAGAAAACAGAAGCACAGAAAGAAGTTTCTGAGGTTATATAATCAGGAATGATAGAAACAGTGTGGCTTCAGAGCTTTCATTGTTTATCACATACAGGAATATCTCATAATTATTTATAATGTTGATACATCTAATGCTGACTGAAGTTCTTTCTGTCTTTATTTGGAAAGTACAAGTGGTGTTAACTGTACTGCAATACTTGCTTTATTTAAATTTTATGAAAATTTATTTATTTGTTCTAATTAAGTAAATATGACAGCAGAATGCATTTTGATTCATTGTACACAAATGGAGCACACTTTACATTTCTCTGGTTGTGCACCATGTAGCGTCACACCATATGTACAGTCATATATGTACTTAGGGTGATAATGCCCATCTCATTCCACCATCTTTCCTGCCCCCATGTCCCCTTCCTTTCCCTCCCTCCCTCCCCTTTGCACAATCAAAGTTCCTCCATTCTTCCCCCGCCCGACCCCCCCATTATGGATCAGCATCCACTTATCAGAGAGAACATTCAGCATTTGTTTTTTTGGGACTGGCTTACTTCAATTAGCATGATATTCTTCAGCTTCATCCATTTACCTGCAAATGCCATGATTTTATTCTCTTTTAATGCTAAGTAATATTCCACTGTGTATATATACCACAGTTTCTTTATCCATTAATCTATTGTAGGGCATCTGGGTTGGTTCCACAATTTAGCTATTGTGAATTGTGCTGCTATAAATATTGATGTGGCTGTGTCCCTGCAGTATGCTGTCTTTAAGTCCTTTGATATAGACCGAGGAGTGAGATAGCTGGGTCAAATGATGGTTCCATCCCAAGTGTTCTAAGGAATCTCCATACTGTTTTCCGTATTGGTTGCACCAATTTTCAGTCCCATCAGCAAAGTATGAGTGTGCCTTTTCCCCCACATTCTCACCAACACTTATTCTTTTTTAAAAATATTTTTTTTTTAGTTGTAGCAATACCTTTGTTTTATTTATTTATATGTGGTGCTGAGGATTGAACCCAGGACCTCACATATGCTAGGCGAGCGCTGTACCGCTGAACCACAACCCCAGCCCTTGTTTATAACGCCCGTTCTTACTGGCATAAGATGAAATCTAGAGTAGTTTTGATTTGCATTTCTCTAATTACTAGAGATGTTGAAATTTTTTCATATATTTGTTGATCAGTTATATATCTTCTGAGAAGTGTCTGTTTAGCTCCTTAGCCCATTTATTGATTGGGTTGTTTTTTTGGTGTTAATTTTTTTGAGTTATTTATATATCTTGGAGATTAGTGCTCTATCTGATGTTCGTGTGGCAAAAATTTGCTCCCCAAATGTAGACTCTCTCTTCACCTCATTGATTGTTTCTTTTGCCGAGAAGAAGCTTTTTAGTTTGAATTCATCCCATTTATTGATTGTCAATTTTATTTCTTGCCCTTTAGGAGTCTTGTTAAGGAAGTTGGGGCCTAATCCTATGTGGTGAAGATGGGCCTACTTTTTCCCCTATTAGGTGCAGAGTCTCTGGTCTAATACCTAGGTCTTTGATCCACTTTGGTATTATGTTTTTTTTTTTTTTTAACATCTTTTTAAGCTATGTGGGATATAAGCACATACATTAAAAATATGGGTGTTTCTATGCCTTTGCTTTGTAGAAAAATAAAAAAAAAAAAGGAAGAGAATAAAATTCTTAACCACTAAACAAAGCTTCTTTCAAACATATCTGTTTCTTTGAATACTCATGGTATCTTTATTGTTTGGGTGTATTCATTTTATAATCAAGTAATTCAGCAAAAGGAAAACTGATTGTATAATATAAAATAAGGGTATGGAAATCCCTGAATAATGCATTGAAGGGTGCCCTAATGTAGATTTGTCTTAGTATTAATTTTAAGGAAAAGTTGATTGCTTAATGAAAATTTATGAATTACTCATTTTTTTCTCTTATTTTTTAAAACAAGTGGTAAATGAGAATGTCAGTCTTGTGATCTCGAGACAGTTGCTGACTGATTTCTGCACACATCTCCCTAACCTGCCTGATAGCACAGCCAAAGAAATCTATCATTTCACCTTGGAAAAGATCCAGCCTAGAGTCATTTCATTTGAGGAGCAGGTAAAAATCTATAGCAGTGGAGTTTGAATTTCAGATAGCAGAGATTACTTTAGAATCTGATGTTACTAGATTCTTAAAGGAGGCAATCATTTGTTTTCATTTTTGACAAAACAGTATGCCAAACATTTCGCAATGCAAAATCAAAAAAAATTAGTATATTGTAACTCCAGCTGACATTTGCTCATGTATTAATATTTTATTTTATGAACTAAATATTGTTCTTTAGGCAATTTTTAAAATCCATAAAGTTATTAGGCCCAAAGCAGGAAAACTCCAGCATCATGTATGTAGTAACAAAAGCAAAATTTAACATTTAAATTAAAATATTGCCTTAATTTACTTGCAGAAGTGTGTTATTTTAGCTCACTATTTGTAATTCTGTGAATGCAAAATTCATTGAAAATTTTGGGTGGTCTAGATAAGCTTTTATTATTTACTGGTCATCTTAATATGTTGAATGGCAGCATTGTTACAATAATGTATCTGTTTGATTAGTTACTAATGTCAGCCAAAATAATTTAACATGTGTACCTACTGTTCCAGGTTGCTTCCATAAGACAGCATCTTGCATCTATATATGAGAAAGAAGAAGACTGGAGAAATGCAGCCCAAGTGTTGGTGGGAATTCCTTTGGAAACAGGACAAAAGTATAGTAAATAGTGGATATTGGATGAAAATATATACAATTGTTCGCCTATACTTTTTCTTATATTCTAGTGCAGAAAGCAGACAATTTAATAAATTTTATAGTATGTTAGAATGTGAAAAGTGCTACAGAAAAATGAAAAGTAAGGGGGCTAAGTGGGAGCAGGTTATGTCTATCACTAAATAGATGACTAAGATGGTATGTTGGTCCTGATATCACTTTCTCAAAGACTTGGAGGAGATAAAGGAGTAGCATTTGTCTGAGGGAAAAGTATCACCAGCTACTCTTGGAAGGGGTGA
This sequence comes from Marmota marmota marmota, assembly GCF_001458135.2. Classification (NCBI taxonomy): domain Eukaryota; kingdom Metazoa; phylum Chordata; class Mammalia; order Rodentia; family Sciuridae; genus Marmota; species Marmota marmota. The sequence goes on along the minus strand of NW_026000119.1, from coordinate 2,931,994 downwards.
TTAATATAAAGGCTTTAAGGGTGGGAGGTTTCTTGGAGTGTTTTCCTAAGAGCAAGGAAGCCAGTGTGGATAGAGTGGAGTAAAAAAGGGTAGAGAGATAGAGGATGAGATCAGAGAGTATTGGTGACCAGAGTATGTGGGATCTTTATAGACCATTGTAAAACCATTGGCTCTAAGTGAAATGAGGGGGAGCCATTGGAAGATTTTAAACAGAAGAGTGACACGTCCAACTTAAATTTTAAAGAATCACTCTGGTATTGGGTTGAGAAATAAATTGTAGACAAGCAGTTATCAAAGTAAAAATATTAGTTGAAGATTGTGTACTACTACAGATGAGATGGAAATTCTAAGAAATGTTGGATTCTGGACGTGTTTTTAAGGTTGAATGTATATTTTCTGGTGGCTTGGATATGGAATGTTCAAAACAGAGTCAAGGAGCTGGGGCTGTAGCTCAGTGGCAGAGTGCTTGCCTTGCACAGGTGAGGCACTGGGTTCGATCCTCAGCACCACATAAAAGTAAACAAAATAAAGGCATGCTGTCCATCTGTAACTACAAAAAAAAAATTAAATGACAACAACAACAACCAAAAACAGAGTCAAGATAAGCCCTGGTTTTGGGCCTGAGTAATTGGAAAGATGGAGTTGCTGTCTCCTGAGTGGGGAAGAATAAGTCTATGAAAAGATCCAGAGTTACCTTTTGTACATATGATAGCTAAATGGAAATATCTAATAGGGAGCTGAATATATTAATATAGAGATATAGAGTTCTGAAGAGAGGTGTGGGCTAGAGGTATACATTTGGGAGTAATTGGTATATAGATGAAATTTAAAGCCATTAGATGAAATCCCTAGAAGAGGGAATGTAAAAAGAGAAAAGGACTGAGTACCTAGGCTGGGAGCTCTCCAACAGTAAGAGATCAGGGGCAGGAAGATATAGTAAATGAGAATTGATCATTGGGATAAGAACAGAAGAATGTGGAGTGTGCTGTCTTAGAAGCCAAATCAGGAATTTGTATCAAGAAGGAGCAAGTATTCATATATGATGTTGAGGGGTGAGGGTTAACCATTGGCATTAGTAATATGGAGACCACTGGTGTCCTTGACAAAAGTGAAAGCCTGGAATTGTTTAAGAGAGAGTGGAAGAGCTTGAGATCCATAGTTCTAGGCTAACCTTATCAACTTAGCAAGACCCTGCCTCAAAAAAAAAAAAAAAAAATTAAAAAGGGCTAGGAGTAAGTACTTCTGAGTTAAATCCCCCCTCCCCCACTCTGCCCCTCAACACATACACTATCAGAGAATGGAAGAGAAGAATTGGAGACAGAGTATGGGTTACTCTGGGGTAGTTTTCAAAAAGGAAGCAAAGAAATAGGGTAGAAGATATTAGTATAGATTAGGCTAAAAAGCAATTTTTTTCTTTTATGATCTAGTGGAAAGCAAAAAAATTGATATTGAGGAGTTGGGGAAAGAGTTCTTAAAGAAATAGCCAAAAGGGGAAGGGAATTTAATAGAGGAATGGGTTCACAGAGGGGCATAGATAGTTCATCAGTGGCAGCGTTTCTTTAGCTCTGCACTATTGACATGTTAGATTGGGTAATCCTTCATTGTGGAGGCTGTTCTGTGTATTGCAAAATGTTTTGAAGCATCTGGTCCTCTACACCCCAGATGCCAATAGCACTACTATCTGTAATCAAAATGTCTGTAGACATTGCCACATGTTCCCTGATGGCAAAATTGCTTTCCAGTGATGATAGTAACAGATAGGGACACAGAGTATATGGATGCAATTGCTATTGATGTAATCAAGTTTGTGCAAGTACTCCTTGCTTCAGTTTTCTTAGGGAAGTCAGAATCAGAGTAATCAACTGTAACTGTGGGTAGGAGATGGGAATTATGAAATTAAGAGACAAGAATATAGACTGGATAAATGAAAATTTATTTCTTTGTTTTTCTTTGGTACTGAATATTTAACCCAGGAGCACTTAACCACTAAGCCACATCCCCAGCCCTTTTTATTTTTTATTTTGAGACAGGGTCTTTTTAAGTTGCTGAGGCTGGTCTCGAACTTCCTCCTATCTTAGCCTCCTGAGTTGCTGGGATTACAGGTGTCCACCACCACTCCCAGCTTGGAAACTTTTTTCTTTAAAAAATGATTGATTCTGGCTCTGTGTCACACACCTGTAATCCCAGTGGCTTGGGAGTCTGAGGCAGGAGAATTGTGAGTTCAAAGCCAGCTTCAGCAAAAACGAGGTACTGAGCAACTCAGTGAGACCCTGTCTCTAAATAAAAAATACAAAATAGGGCTGGGGATGTGGCTCAGTGGTCAAGTGCCCCTGAGTTCAATTCCTGGTACCCTCACAAAAAAGCACTTTTGCTTGTCAGTAGAAAGGGTAAATTTTCCGTGAGAATTAATCTTAAATTTTGTGAATTTTGAAGTATGTAAGATTTTTAGTTATATATTGTCTGCATAAAATGTGACCAGTAGGATAAAGAAGAAAATAAAACTACCTATAATCCTACCTGCTACCATAATTGCTATTATTGTTTTAATATATGTATATAGAAATACATTTTAATGGTATTTAAAACATACTGTTTTATTTCATTTTTTAATTTAGCAAAAAGCATATGGTGACTATAATCAGAGTAATTATTTTAACTATATTTATGTTATAAAAGTATTCTACCTTTTTATGTACCACAACTTGACTACCATAAATACTGTAATAGGTGATGTCCATTTCTTTTCAATTACAGATATTTATAAATAACTGTACAAATGCATATTCTTGTATGTCAATGTGTGGGTTTGATTATCTTCTTAGGATTTTTTTTTTTCTGGAGATAAAATATAGTGGGTTAAGAGCATATGTAATTAAAGGATTAAAGGTTAGAGAACATATTGCCAAAAATTGTTCTCTAGGAAAGTTATGCCAAGTATAGTCCCACTAGTAGTATATGATATGCCTCAGAATTGGCAGTTGTTCTTTCAAGATCCTTGCTTTATGAAATTATCTGAGAATTATAAGCAACTAAGATATAATGTGATCAATATGATGAAATAAAACTTATGTTAAAATTTTCTATAAGTCAGTAAAAAGTTTGATTTCCTTATATTAACAGTATATATAGGAAAGGAAAAATAGTGTTTTTTATTATTGTTAAAAATTTTCTTTATAAAATATCGAATCATTCTGTATTTTTTCTAGACAGTACAATGTAGATTATAAACTGGAGACTTACCTGAAGATTGCTAGGCTATATCTGGAGGATGATGATCCCGTCCAGGCTGAGGCTTACATAAATCGGGCATCATTACTTCAGAATGAATCAACCAATGAACAGTTACAGATACATTATAAGGTAACAGATAAACTTTTGTATTGGAGAATCATACTGTACTAAGATGTTCCAGATCATCTGATAAGAGCTTTTATTTTAGAAATTCTCTTTGTGTATGTGTCATTCTTTATTGCTTTTGTTTTTTAATTTTGCCCCTAATTGGAACATTTTCCCACTCTCTAGGTATGCTATGCACGTGTTCTTGATTATAGAAGAAAATTCATTGAAGCTGCACAAAGGTACAATGAGCTTTCTTACAAGACTATAGTCCATGAAAGTGAAAGACTAGAGGCCTTAAAACATGCTTTGCACTGTACCATCTTAGCATCAGCAGGTAAACACATAATTTATGCTTAATGAAGTTAGTTATCTTTGCTTAATAATTTTAGGGTGAATACTGTTGGAAAATTTAGCAAGGAATGTCTTTTAAGTGGTGTCTTAATATAAATATGATAAATTTAGCAGGTATTTAAATAAGTCAAAAACAGTAATAAAATGAATTGTTAACTTTAAAAATTTAATATGCATGTTTTAGACTTGGCATTCATACTTTTTTTCTTTTTTGTATTGGGAATTAAACCCAGGGGTGCTTTACCACTGAGCCACATCCCCAGCCCTGTTTTGTGTATTATTCAGAGACAAGATCTCAGTGTGGTGCTTAGGGCCTCAATAAGTTGCTGAGGCTGGTTTTGAACTGGTGATCCTCCTTTCCACACTGGCTTTTTCTTTAATAAATACAATGAATTAACTTTTTACTCAACTATAGCAGGTAAATCACTCAAGTACAAAGGACTCTTAAGACATTAGGAAGAACATTAAGAAGGAATGCCTGCCAGGTACGGTGGCACATGCCTATAATCCCAGTGGCTTGGGAGGCTGAGGCAGGAAGATCACAAGTTCGAAGCCAGGTTTTAGTAATATAACAAGACCCTGTCTCAAAATGAAAAATTAAAAAAAAGGACTGGGGATGTGGCTCAGTGGTTAAGCATCCCTGGGTGCAATCCATGGTACAAAAAATAAAACAGAGGAGAAGGAATGCTTATTCTAGGAATGGGGATACAGCTCAGCAGTAGAGATTTTGCCTTGCATGTGTGAAGCCCTGTTTTCTATTTCCAGTACTTGGGAAGGGTTCAGGAGAACCATAACTTTTCTAAATCCTTCTGAAATCTTCAGTCTTGGACCATATTCATTTGAGAGCCCAATGACAAATTCAAGCCACTCATTTTGTTCTTTATGAAATAGTAGTCTTACTTACTTTTTGTTGCGAAAATGATAGTACATAAACAGGTGTTGCTTCATTTTCTAAAGAACTATCACTTCTTCCTAGTATTTCTTGCAATACAGAAGTACTTTTTATACCCAATTAATAACATGATACACAGTTTTGCAACTTCTTTTTTCATATGATTAAATAGTATAGTGATCTTTGTGTCAGTACACACATTCATTTTGATTTTCTATTTTCTGGCTCCATCATAAAGTATATAGTCCGTGACAGACAATGTTATAGTAATTATGCACATGGTAAGTATATGTGTAGGTTAAATTCCCAGGTCCAAAGGAACATACTTTTAACTTTTTAATATATACTTTAACTTTTTAATATAAGTTATTCATTGCCCTTTAATATTACACTAAAAAAAAAAAGTTCATGAGTACCTGATTCCTCACATAGGTATTACCAAGTTTTTTTTTATCTTTGCTAATCTGATAAATGAAAAATTGTGTCTCATTTTAGTTTTAATTCACATTTCATTTGTTATGAATGTTCTTAAGCATTTTTTTATGTGTTTAAAAAAAATCATTGTTGAAAAACCGGTATTTTCTTTCTGAGTGAATTATGTATTTATGTCCATTGGCCATCCATTTTTTGAATTGTTCATCCTTTTCTTGATAACTTGTGAAAGCTTTTTATATATAAAAGGTGATTAACAAAAATATTTCAAATTTGTTTTCAAATTTTTTGGCTTGGTTTTTAACATCCCCTCCACCACCCCCCAAAAAAAAGTTCCCTAGAAGCTTATTTTATATGTGTATGTGTGTGTGTGTGTGTGTCTTTTTTTAAAATATTTTCTTAGATGTCAATGGACCTTTATTTTATTTATTTATATGTGGTGCTGAGAATCAAACCCAATACCTCATGCATGCTACGCAAGTGCTCTACCACTGAGCCACAACCCCAGTCCCAAGCATGTATTCTTACCACTGAGCTATAACCCTAATCTCTAATTTTTATATAGTTAAATTTATTAATCTTTCTCTTATGGTTTCTAGGTTTAGTTGTGTTGCTTAGAAACGTTTTTCCTACTCTGACATTTATATATTTATATATTTGTATATTATGTATTTAAAAAAATATATGTATATTACATATATAAAATATATACTATATAATATTTATAAATGTATGTTTATATTATATAGTTAAAATATATGTTATATGCACATACATATATTTTTAACTATATATTATATATAATATATTTAATATATATTAAAATTCAGTTTCCTCATGTTTTCTTTGAATACTTCTGGTTCTCTAATTCTTGAATGTTAAGACCTCTTTACTTTCTGAAAAATTGAGAACCCTAGAGAAATTTTGTTTATAGAACATAACTACTCTGATTAATGAGGATTGACTGTATTTTGATAGGAAAAAATGAGATCATAAATTATGATTGTTTTTCATTGAAGAAACATTGTAAAAGTATTTGATGCTTATGTTTCCCTTAGGACAGCAGCGTTCTCGGATGTTAGCTACTCTTTTTAAAGATGAAAGGTGCCAGCAACTTGCTGCATATGGGATCCTAGAGAAAATGTACCTAGATAGGATCATCAGAGGAAATCAACTTCAAGAATTTGCTGCCATGCTGATGCCTCACCAAAAAGCAACTACAGCTGATGGTAATGATCATGTCTTGCACATATGTAGGTATAGCTAATGGAAAGTGTTAAATTAGAAGCATCTTACTGTCTTTTCATAACATTTCATTATAACTACTTTATGATTAAAAACAGGAATATGCCGGGTGTGGTGGCACACGCCTATAATCCTAGCAGCTTAGGAGGCTGAGGCAGGAGGATTGTGAGTTCAAAGCCAGCCTGAGCAAAAACAAGGTGCTAAGCAACTCAGACCCTATCTCTAAATAAAATACAAAATAGGGCTGGGGATGTGGCTCAGTGGTTGAGAGCCCCTGATTCAATCTGTGGTACCACCCACTCCCCACAAAAAAAGAGGAATACTATATTTACTGAAGATGAATATGATACACAGACGTGGGCTTGACATATATTTTTAAATAGCTCCTATTGGAAAGCATTTTGTGAAATAATGCAGTTTTTGGAAACTCATGAATGCAAAAGAAATTATGGACTATACTGATAATGCCTGAGTATGTGTGTGGTGCTGGGTATTGAACCCAGGGCCTTGTGCATGCAAGGCAAGCTTTCTATCAAGTGAGCTATATCCCTAGCCCAATACCAATGCCTATTTTTAAAGAAACTTCAACCAATAACGTAATCTTAAACATCAGATTGTAACAACGCATAATTATCCGATCCTATTTTAGGGCAAAATTTGGCACAGTAGCTTGCCCAAGGTTACACAAGGTGTAGTATTGCCAATAAGAATAGAACTTGGTGTCATATTTCCTAGTAATGGGATGTATCTGCTTAAGTCAGACTGCCTTGCCAGGAAAACTGTTTTCAGTAGTTGCTTATTGAAAACATAAATTGTTTTATGTGCATTTGCATACAGAGGTTTTAAAGTAGCTTATAATGGTAACATATATGATACTAAAAAACATAGGTGTAGACAAGTAGAAACATGGAAAAGATCAAGAAAAGCATGCATATTGTTATAGAACATAACTACTACTTGCTGCCTTGAATTCACTCTCATCCTATATCAAAGAGAAATTAGCTGTAAAGAGTCAGCCATAAAGCTGACTAGATTTAGCTGTATAAGGGTTAATAGTGACTAGCTGAAAGATGCACACTTCATCCAATCTTACTGCTCTGAGTTAAACCAGATCAGTGAAGGGATTATATTGACTTCATTGAATTTCTTTTGTTTAATTGCACTTAAGCAACTCAGTTCATTCTCATTTACTCTCTAGAGGAGATATTTTTTCTATAGAATTTACTTTATGCAGGTCTTCAGGAAAAATTTCCTTTAATGTTTTAGAATTAGTTCTAGTTCTGAGCATTTAGTTTTTAATCTTATTTAAACACATTGGGAATAGATAAGCTGATTTTCTTATTTTACTTGGCTGCTAGAAAACTTAAAATTAAATTTGTAGCCTATCTATCTGTCAATGTACGTATGTGCTTTGATGGGAGCTGTTCTTTCTTTCTTCCTTCCCTTTCCCTTTCCCTTTCCCTTTCCCTTTCCCTTTCCCTTTCCCTTTCCCTTTCCCTTTCTTTCTTTCTTTCTTTCTTTCTTTCCTTTCCTTTCCTTTCCTTTCCTTTCCTTTCTTTTCTTTTCGGTATTGGGGATTTAACCTTAGGGTACTTTACCACTGAGCTGTAACCTCAGCCCTTTTTCTTTTGGACAGGGTGTCAATAAGTTGCTCAGGGCCTTGCTAAGTTGTTGAAGCTGTCCGTGGAACTTGGAATCTTCCTGTCTCAGCCTCAGGCCTGTGCCACTGAACACAGCTCCTTTTTTGGGGGGGTACTGGGGATTGAACTCGGGGCACTTGACCACTGAGCCACATCCCCAGCCCTATTTTGTGTTTTATTTAGAGATAGGTTCTCACTTGCCATTGCTGAGGTTGGCTTTGAACCCGTGATCCTCCTGTCTCAGCCTCCAAACTACTGACATTACAGGTGTGCACCACCATGCCCAACTCTTTTTTTCTTTTTAAATTCTCTTTTTGGTGTATTCTGCGCAGCTATAGACTCTTTAAGTTGTCTGACACACCACTTAAAAGCTAGATAAGGGGGCTAGGTTGTGGCTCGGTGGCAGAGCGCTTGCCTCACACATGTGAGACACTGGATTTGATCCTCAGCACCACATAAAAATAAACAAACAAAATAAAGATATGTGTCTATGTATAATTTTAAAATATATTTAAAAAGCTAGGTAAAATTTTTAGAAGTTGTTGAAATTGATATAGTTGAGCTTCAGGTATAACTTTGACTTTAATATGTAATTAATTAGATAGTTTTTTTAGAAAAGAAGAATATTCCCCCAGTATCTCTGAGGAACAAATGATTCTCATGTGTGACTATATACAGAGAAAATATGTGTCTTATTTCTCTTTCTTTTTAGACCTCATTTCTTTCCTTATTTATCTTTTTTGGACATTTTTGTTTACTGATATTCCCACACTAAGCTTACAATCTTGATTTTGGAACTGGAGGTTGAACCCAGATGTATTGTATCACTGAACTACATCCCCATCCCTTTTAATTTTTTACTTTGAAACAGGGCCTCATTAAGTTGCTGAGGCTGGACTCAAACTTTCAGTCCTCCTCCCTCAGCCTCCTGGGTGGCTGGGATTATAGGCTTGCACCACCCATGCTCAGCTCTTAACTTGCAATCTTTTTTTTTTTTTTTTTAAAGACTTGGGCAGTTTCTTTTATTTCTTAATTTTTTTTTTAAAGAGAGAGAGAGAATTTTAATATTTATTTTTTAGTTTTTGGTGGACACAACATCTTTGTTTGTATGTGGTGCTGAGGATCGAACCCAGNTTTTTTTTTTTTTTTTTTCAATGCTGGGAATTGAACCTAGGGCCTTACATATGTTAGGCGTGTGTTCTACCACTGAGCTACACCTCTAGCCTTCTTCACTTTTTTTTTTCACTTTACTTTTTTGATGGTGTCCTTTGAAGTATGAAAGTTTTTAATTTTGATGAAGTACAGTTTATTTGTATTCTTTTTTTCTTGTCCTTTGGTGTCATGTATAAGAAACCATTGCCTAATTCAAGGTTATGAAGATTTACTCTATTAAAAGTTTCATGGGAATAGCCCTTACATTTCGGTCTTTGATTTATTTTGAATGAATTTTTTTATATGGTGTGAGGTAGGGATCTAACTCAATTCTTTTGCATGTGTATATCCAGTGGGCCCAACAACATTTGTTGAAAAAACTACTACTTTTCCCATTGAATTGTCTTGGTACTCTTGTTGACCACCAATTGACCATAAATGTGAGTGTATTTCTGGACTCTTTAAGTTTTGTTCCATTGAATAATAGTTCTGCCCTTATGCCAGTACTACAATGTCTTGATTGCTATGTCTTTGTAATAGGTTTTCAAATTGGGGAATGTAGATTCTACAACTTTGTTCTTTTTAAAGATAATTTGTTTTTAAGATGTTGATGGACCTTTATTTTATTCATTTATTTATATGTGGTGCTGAGAATTGAACCCAGTGCCTCACATATGCTAGGCAAGCGCACTACCACTGAGCCACAACCCAGCCCTCAAGATTATTTGGTTCTTCTGGGTTTTTTCAATTTTCAGATGAATTTTAGAATCAACCTATCAATTTCTACAAATTAGCAAGCCAAGGTTTTGATAGGGGGATTGCATTGAATCTGCCTTCTAACTATATCAGCCTTTCCCACTTATTCAGTTATTTTTTAAAAAATATTTTAATTAGGTGTGACAGAAGAATGCATTTTGATATATTACACACGATTGCAGCACAACTTTTCATTTCTCTGATTGTACACGATGTAGCGTCGCACCATATGTGCAATCATACATGTACCTGGGTAATAATATCCCATCACTATCCATCATCTTTCCTGCCCCCATACTCCCTCCCCTTTCTTCTCTACCCTTTGCCCAAAGTTCCTCCATTTTTCCCATACCCCCTCCCCCATTATGGATTAGCATCCACTTATCAGAGAGAACATTCAGCCTTTGGTATTTTGGGATTGACTTACTTCACTTAGCCTGATCTTCTCCAATTCTGTCCATTTACCTGCAAATGCCATAATTTTATTCTGTTTTAATGCTGAGTAATATTCCATTGTGTATATATACCACAGTTTTTTAAATCCATTCATCTATGGAAGGGCATCTGGGTTGGTTCAACAGTTTAGCTATTGTGAATTGAGCTGCTGTAAACTGTTCAGTTATTTTTAATTTCTTTCAGCAGTGTTTTATAAACTATAAGTTTTATATTTTTTGTTCCTAAGTACTTTGTGTTTTTTGATGTTCTTTAGACACAATTGTTTTCTTAATTTTATTTTGTTTGTTCATTAATGATATATATAAATACAATTGATTTTGTGGATAAATAGACTTTTATAAGTTACACCATTAGAAGATTTCAGTTCTGCCTCTATAAAAAATATTGTCCCTATTTCTTTCTTTCTTATTTTTTTAAATTTATTTTTAGTTGTAGATGAACAGAATACCTTTATTTATTTATTTATTTTTATGTGGTTCTGAGGATCAAACTCAGTGCTTCATACATGCTAGGCAAGTGCTCTACCACTGAGCCTTAACCCCAGCTCCTACTATTCTTAATTCTCAGCTGTTACATTATCACAGTAATGATTATAAGAGAAAATTTTAAGAAATAAGATTTAAAAATTACTAAAACGTGTTGTATTTTCCCATTTGCAGTTATACTTTTGTTTGTTTTTATTTGTTTGTGGTACTGGAGATTAAACCAAGGGGCACTCCACTACTGAGCTACATTCCCAGCCCTTTTTATTTTGTAATTTTTAATCAAACAGTTAAATTCATTCACTTAGTAAGTACTTAGCAATCGCTAATTTTGCAAATGCTGTTTTATTTTTATTTAATTGTATGTTAATCAAATTGTATCAAATAAAGGAGTATTGGTTACTTTTAAAATACTGATCAGAGGAATAAGGGTAATGATTTTGAGCAGAGCAGAAAATCAATAAAAGGTCTAGTTATTATACCCTAGAAATTTTCAGAAAAAAAGATGCATCTTTTTAAAGTTTATGATATGTAACTACCTTATTTATATTTAAGGTTCTAGCATCTTGGACAGAGCTGTTATTGAACACAATTTGTTGTCTGCAAGCAAATTATATAATAATATTACCTTTGAAGAACTTGGAGCTCTTTTAGAGATCCCTGCAGCTAAGGTATTTTCTTGATTCTAACACATAAAAAGGAAGTTAAGACTCAGAACTGTTGAAGTAATGAGGAAATAAAATACATAGTTGGTAAATATTGTCAACCACTGCAGCAAAAATAAAACTACATTATAACACATAAAAACCCTCAAGTAAATGAAAATAAATTGTTTAAATACTAAAATGCTATTGTAATGGAATTGCCTTGGTACTTTTAGTTTTGGTTTTTTAAAATTGTGTTTTATGATAAAGTTATCTAAAATGGAAATCTATAGACTTCCAGATTATGACACCCATTTCATGAGGATATCTTTGTTTAGTATTTATTTATATCTGCTTCATAATGATTTCTGATTTTTAAAAAATTGATATTGATACATGCCTTCTTTTTTCTGCACTAGATTAACTTGAAGGTTAAATATTTCATCTTTTTTTTAATATATTGTTTTTAGTTGTAGTTGGACATAATACCTTTATTTTATTTATTTATTTTTATGTGGTGCTGAGGATCAAACCCAGCACCTTGCACATGCTAGGCGAGCGCTCTACTGCTGAGCCACAACCCCAGCCCCAAATATTTTATCTTTTTGAGAGAATGATATGGCAATGCCTCAGGCTTTTCTGTTGCAATTTCTGTGATCAGTTTTAATTTAAAAAATGTGTCTTAAGTATATATGAGGAATTTACTCCTAAGGAATTTAATTTCATTAGGATTGAGTTAGCCATATATAAATTTAATTTCATTCTTAGGATTGAATTACTAGGGAATTTAATTTCATCCTTAGGATTTACTAAGGACTTACAAGAAAATTTAATTTCACTCTTCCAAGTTGGTTGGTCATATATAAATTCCAACAATATACCAATGGTATGTAAAGGGTGTTTCAGTTATTTACAAAATGTTCTCTCAATTTTAAATAGTATTAAAAGTAAGCAACTTTAACCTTAAAGTCAGACAATTTATGGGTCGAATTCCCCTTTTATCTGATAGTGAAATTTCAATTTAGGATTTTCTAACAATTTCTTTTTGGGAACCAAGACTTAAGTTACCATTTAAAAGATGCTTTCTTCTTAGATTTTGAGGTATAATCCCCTTGCTGATCCTAAAAGAAATGAATGTACTTGAAACAATAAATGATAGTTGTAGTCTGTTAGGAGTGATTTAATTGCTTTTGAAGTAATAAATGGCTTCCAATGCTGTTTGCATTCACATACTAGACATTAAATATGTCTTCAGGAGCTAAGATGGAAGATCCTTTGCTCCCCTTTAATTGTCTTAAATCCTTTTGAATATGAACATCTATTCCTTCTTTTAAAATAGTTTTTTAAATATATAACTTTCTTAAAGAGTTTTTGGGACAATAAACACTGTGGAAATTGAAATGAAATAAAAACTAGTTTGGCTTTTTTTTCCTCCAGGGGAAGATCCTAGTGAAAAGAAAATAGTTAGTTTGATTTTGAGAAGAAGAGAAAATTGGTCAGAGGGTTAGATTCTTGTTTAAAATCTGACAAGAATGTATCCAAATTTACTTAAAATAATGTAATGCCCACAAATAATTAGGAAAATAAGCAGATTTATAAGACATGTTTTTCTAATGGTTGACAGATGAATGTATATGTAAAGCTTAGAGATAGATAAACCAGAAGTTTTCAATTCTCTTATATATGAATAACTGTTAGATGTAATAAGTTTGAAGATTTATTGGTTTTTTTTTTAATAGGCAGAAAAGATAGCATCCCAAATGATAACAGAAGGACGTATGAATGGATTTATTGACCAGATTGATGGAATAGTTCATTTTGAAAGTAAGAAGTTTTGTGTATCTGTTTTATGAAATGGCAGTGAATTTTGCACATGTTTGATTAAAATATATTGAATAATTTCTTTTGACACAGAATTTTACTACTGGAATAAGCTTATTTCTAAGAAATAATTTTAAATAACTTTATATTCATGAATCTGCTTAATGCAGCATTTGCTAAACTAAGGAAAAATTGAAACTTGAATTTTATCAGTTTACTCAATTACTTATCAAACATTTATCGACCTCATAAGATGTATTGGGCATGTGGAAAAGCCAGTTGCATTTTCTATTCAGCAGCTCCTTAAACTAATGGAAGCCAGCAGGTAAGTGGATCCCTTGACTTTGTCTGATATCTTTTCTGCTCTTTATTCCCACATCCATTACACCCTGGTCTTTGTTGTATCCAGAACTGTTCCACTCTGACCATAACCTTTTCCCTTTTTCTCTGTTGATCTGTCTCAGTTACTCCCATTCTACTTACTCCCATCCCACAGCTCTTCCTTGACCACATGGGAGCTGCTGATTGACTGTTTTCTTCCTTCCAGTCAGTGAAACCCTTTTATTTGTCTTTACTTTTCTTTCTAATTGGCTTGGATTCCATAATCCATTAGTTTAATTACTTTTTTACAGGTGCCCTAGAATACTTACTTGCCTGTTGACTTTTTATTCCAGCTGTCCAGGAAACTTCACCTTGAAAGACAGAATGTCTTTTCCAAACCTGCATATGAATAGCTAGCTAGTGTTGCTGGAGGAGGATCAAGTATCAGACAGGTACACTGAAAATTTAAGATCACACGTCCTCAATACTACCTGGGATTCATGGTACATTTTTCTAGTCCACCACTGTGCAATAACTATTTTGGATTTGATTTTTCTTTATCCTATGACTTTTTTCCTCTCTCTGAACAAAAACCCTTATTTCCTGTTTCACAAAATAAGAAAAAGAAAATGCATCATTGTGAAATTATTTTAACCTCTTGATCAGATTTAAAACCTCTAAATTTTAGGTATAGACCTAAATATTTTTTTGTCTTTCTTGTTATATTGGAGATGTTTTCCATCTCCCTGTCCATTTCTTTTGCCCGTGCTTCTCTAGCCTCTACTTCCCCACCCACTCACTTAAGAAGAAGAAAAGTACTGTTTTAGGAACTTGAAGTTAGCAGTTAAAGTTTTGTTTGTTTTCATTCTTTTTTTTTACTTTGTTGGCTTTTTTTTCATTAATATTTAAGTGTACACAGGTCTCTCCCATTTAAAGAAAGATCCTTTTATCTTTGAGGCTTCATCTTGACTTTTCAACAAAATGAATGGTGTTGCTCACTTTCCCTTCTGGACACCTCACTACTGTCACTGATGCTGCCTTGATTTCTTTCTTCTCCAGCCCATTTTTCTGCTTTCCTTACTACTTCACCAGGTATTCTTTGCAGTCATTGTAGATTCTGTGGTACCTTTAAATATTGGAGTTACTTATGGTCCCCTTGATTCAGCTACCATCTCTTTGTAGACAGTGGCTACATTTACTTTCATGTCAATCTTTGATTCTCAGCCCATGGCTTTAGTTCATTATTACAGTGTTTGTACTTGACTGCTTCATGGGCATCTTAGAATGAACACATATCCAAAACTGAATTCATTATCTCTCTTTCTTGTGTGATCCTAGCCATTCAAAAACTGCATTGTTCACTTTCTCCAACATTCCTTGTTCTTAACGTCCTCTTCTTCACTGCCTAGAAACATGCCAGTTATTCCTTTTAATGGCATATAGAATCCTTTTGCTTTTCTTCATTTTGTACTACTTGCCAACCTATTCTTTTTTTTTTTAATATTTTTTTAGTTGCAGTTGGACACAATGCCTTTATTTTATTTATTTTTATGTGGTGCTGAGGATCGAGCCCAGTGCCGCACATGTGCTAGACGAGCGCTCTACCGCTGAGCCCCAGCCCCAGCCCTGTCACCTATTCTACTATTCTAACTCTACTATCCTAACCTTTTCTGCTGTAGAGACAGAAGCCTTTCCCCTACTTCATATCTACAATTGCTCCTTTCTAATCTTCTTTCCTACTAGCCAGAGTGATTGTGATCTTTTAAAAATGCAAACATAAAAAAGAAATTTTAAAAAACTCTTTAACGATTGAATCATGTTGTTTTTATTTACACTCTGATGAATGACTTCCCTGTTGCTTGTCAAAACTCTACAAAGTTTCCAAAATACCCTTCCTGATCCTCTTTAGCTTTCTCTCACCAATCCAGCCACATAGTTCTTTGTATTTTTTTCAGCATTGTAAATTTTTGCCTCTATCAAACCTCCTAAATATTCACCCTCTTTAGCCATCTTTGTTTTGTCCCATGTCTCAATTTGAACAGTGTTAATCAGTAGTGATCTTCTTATCTCTCCAGATTAGGGGTAGCTTTCTGTGTTCTCATGTCATCCTGAATTTCTTCCTAACATTAATCTTAATTATTTTCAATTGTATATCTTTGTCTAAATGTTTCCTTCTGCTTCCAAGCTGAACTTCCTGATGGCAGATATTAATACTGTCATATTTTACACAGTATATTCAACATCCAGTGACCAGTGCACTGAAAATGAGAAATAAACACTGTAGATGATGAGTAGCATGGCAGAGGTATCACCAAGGAAGGGTCATTCAAATTAACTTATATTAAGTTAATATATAAAATATTTTCTAAGATCTCAAAAAATAATGGTAAATATGCTCATAACAAGTAAAGCATTACAATGGTAAATAAAGGAAGCATTCATAATATTTTCCCACTCCCTATTCTTTTCCTCTAAGGTCTCCGATGTAACTAATGATGTCTGTGAACCTTGTGTGTCTTTCTAGATGCTATGCAAGATAATGTAAAAACATAGATGTCTTTTAAAAGTGGGATTACAAGTATTTTAAAGTACATAGTACTTAAAATTGCTTTTCAAATTTATTATACTATGGATATATTTTCAAGTTATAAAATAGCAATCTAATTTGTTTTATAGCTATGTAATATTTCATTGAGTTCAAATCTTTACCATTATCAAGTGGTTGCCTTTTTTTTTTTTTTTTTTAATTAGTGGGGTTTGAACCTGTGGGTGCTCTACCACTGAGCTACATTCCTGGTCCTTAATTTTGGGATAGAGTCTCATTAAAATGTCACTGAGGGCTACATTAAGCTGCTGAGGCTGGCCTGGAACTTGTGATCCTCTTGCCTCAGCCCTGTGAGCTAGTGGGATTATAGGCCTGTACCACCTTGCTTGGCTTCCTTCTGTATTTATGTACCAATACACTTATTTCTATAGAATACACTTATTTCTATAGAACAGGCTTAGAAGTAACATTGTTGCATCAAAGGATTTGTTATTGTTGTTGTTTTGGTGTGTGTGTGTGGTGCTAGGGATTGAACCCAGGGCCTTGTGCATGCAAGGCAAGCACTCTTCCAACTAAGCTATATCCCCAGCCCTCAAAGGATATGTGTATTTTTACTTTTAAGAGATACTACCAGTTAGCTTTCCAGAAAAGTATAGCTGTTTAGAATTCTACCAGAATGAGAAAATGAATCTTCAATAGCTGGATATCATGGCTTTCTAAATCTTTTGCTATTTAACGGGGGGAAATGACATTATTATTTACGTATGTATTTTTTTAGCATTAATGAAGTTTAATACCTTTCCATTTGTTTGGCATTAGCATTTTCAATTCTGTAAATTAATGTTATTTTTTCTTGTCTATTTCCTTCTTTCTACCACACCTTTCCTGACCTTTCAGTATCTATTTTTTATAGTTTTTGGTATAATGATTGTTTTAACTTTGTTATATGTATTACTGATTTTTCCCCATCATATCAGGTTTTTTTTCTATCAGGGAAATGCATATTGTAAGTGTGTTTTCTTAAACTTTTTCACAGCCAAACATGTCAATTTTATATTTTATGGTTTATCTGTGCCCCTTGTTGGCAAATTTTGCTGCTCTTCTGAATGAGACTGTATTGAAAAAAAAAATTGAAAATGTTTCTATCTTACCTTAGGGTAAAGCTAATGTTTTCCTAAAATTTCTTCTAATATTTTTATCTTTCTTTTGTTTTATATGTAGAAATTTAATCTATCTATATTTCATTTTTGTGGATGATTTAGGGTATGATCTAATTTTTCTAGGTGAATAATCAATTATGCAAGTATAATTTATTAAGTAAGCATTCTTTCTGATTTGTGATCTCTGATATGTGGTGGGTTCCACATACATGATTGCAAGTACTTCATTCACCTGATCTGCAACAATGTGATAATAAGTTTATTGTAAATGTTACTGTTGGTAAAGCACCCTACCCACCACTGCTTTTCACTTTACGGGATTGAAATCGCATAACATAACTAACCATTTTAAAGCAAACAATTTAGTACCACATACTCCCTCCCTATCTAGTGTACTTCCATCTCTATCTAGTTTTGAAAAAATTTTTGTGCCCCAAAAGGAAATCCATACCCATGAGCAGTTATTCCTATTCTTCCTTCCCCCAGCTTCTGGTGCTACCCAACTTCCTTCTGTCTCTATATTTTCCTATTATGAAATTTAATATAAATGGAATCATCTAATATGGGACCTTTTTGTTTCTTTCATTCAGCATAGTAAGTTTGAGGTTCATCCATGTTGTGGCATATCACAATTCTGCCCTTCTTTTTCATTTTCAAAATTATCTTGGCTAGTCTTAAACACCAATCTTCTATATATTAACTTAATGACTTTGTCCTGGTCATAAAACAAAATAGAAAGGGATTTCATTACATATCTATAACACAGGGAAAAATTGATATTTTTATGATATTACATATTTCCGCTTGGAATATGATTTATATCTACCCAATTTATTTTGTGTCTTTTATTATGATTTTTTGTTTGTTTGTTTGTTTGTTTGGTATCGGGGATTGAACTCAGGGGCACTTGACCACTGAGCCACATCCCCAGCCCTATTTTATATTTTATTGAGTTGCTTAGTGCCTTGCTTTTGCTGAGGCTAGCTTTGAACTTGCGATTCTCCTGTCTCAGCCTCCAGAGCCTCGTGGATTATAAACGTGCACCACCATGCCCGGCCTTTATTATGATTTTATATATCTTTTTCCATTAAATCTCTGCCCCTTATTGGTAAATTTTGCTGATCATCTGAATGAGACTTCCCTTCATTTTTTCATTTCTAACTACATTTTGCTGACATAGAGAAAAATCTGGTGGATTCAAGGTAGTGTTTTGGGTGGTTGTTATTGGGTTTGTGTTTAAATGTTATTCAGAGTCAGAGGCAGTATTAGACTATATAAGTAGATTTATTTTCCCCTGTAGATGGCAGTGTTGTACGATTAGTTAAAGGAAAAAACGGCTTTAATAAGGGTGTGTGTGCATGCGTTCATGTGATTGAGGTTGTTTAGTTAATGACTTTATTTTGTTTTCAAGAATTCATAATAATAACATTTATCTGTGTGCATATGTTTTATGTTATATACTCTGTTAATGGTTTGAGTTCTTAACTATTGCTTAGTTAGCTCACCTATTTTAGCTAAGATTTTTGGAAAAAACTTTACAAATAAATGTTATTATATTTATCTTTTAATTCCCATTTGCTATAAATACAAAGGAGTCATTTCAGATTTTTTGCATTATTTACTTTTTTTTTTTTTTTTTTTTTTTTTTTTAATTTTAGCACGAGAAGCCCTGCCAACATGGGACAAGCAGATCCAATCACTTTGTTTCCAAGTGAATAACCTCTTGGAGAAAATTAGTCAAACAGCCCCAGAATGGACAGCACAAGCCATGGAAGCCCAGATGGCTCAGTGAACCCTTACGGAACTTCTGTACACACTACATCTTTTTCCATGTTGTGCAGATTGATTTCACTTTCCCTCCAAAGCATTTGCATCGTGACCTTATACATTTCAATCCCTTTTATGCTGGATTCCACTTAAAGAAGACATTAGAGCAGGAAGTACAAGCATTTAAAAATACGTAGTTCCCGTATATTCAGGGTGTATTGAGCTAACTCAGATGTTTTGAAAGCTTTTTCTTTAAACAAAGGTAAAAATATCTATGGCTAAAAAGTTTGGGATTTGTGATAACTTTGTAGTCATGTAAACTTAAGTGCTTTGTGCCTCTAAAATGTGGTTATTCTAATAAATTGAGAAATGAGCCAAATAAAAGTAGTTCTTTGTTTTTAATTAGTGAAAAGTATTTTTTCCTTCAATTCAGCAGACATTGATTTATATTATATGCTACAAAACGAAGAAAAGCTATAATGCCTGTTCTCCAGAAATTCAAAGTGTCACCAAGCCAAGAGATAGTAAATTTAATCTTTGGAGTTGTATCAAGTACTAGAGCACACAAGGAGAAGCTGCCTCTTTGAAGCTGGGCCTATAGAGAATATGGTGAAGGACTTTAATAAAAAAAAATGTGAGTGACTTTCTATCTCAGCTCCAATATGTAAAAATCTCAGAAGTTAGCATGACATCCTCACAGCACAAAAACCACTAAACAGACTGTTTAGAGAAAGTGTAGAAAATTCTAGCCTCCTTTAACCTTTCTGTCATGTGAGGGGAGGAACAATAAAGAAACACTACTGAGCGTAACAACCAGGGATTAAACTAAAAAACAGAAATATATTATAGAAGGCTTCCCAAATACCATATAACCACATCAATAGGAATCCAGTATAATAACTGGATAATGAAAGCTACAAAACACATTTAAAAAGGAATTTAAGAAGGAATTCTTAGGAAAACCCAAAACAATGGAGGAGGGAAGAGAAAACAAGTCTTATTCAGTTATAGGTATAACAAACAGTCTGGGCCCTGCTCGGATTAACAAAAGCTTCAGTTAGAAGTCTAATTATCTATTGCTTGATATATCATATCTGGCTTTCAACCAAAAAACTAGAAGACTGATAGGCCAGAAAACAATCTGAAGAGGTACATGAAGGATCAGAACTAGATTAAGAAATGGTAAGGATATTGGAATTATCAGACCAGGAATTTAAAACAACTATGATTAACATATCAAGAGCTCTAATGGAAAAAGTAGACAACATGCAAGAACATAGGGTAATACAAGTGGAGAGATGGAAACTAAGAATCAAAGTGCTAGAAATAAATACTACCACAGAAATTAATGCTGTCAATGGGCTCATCATTAGGAGGTGAGGAACAATCCATAAGTTTAAACGTATGTCAACAGAAACTCCCCAAACTGAAAAACAAAGAGAAAAAAGAATGAGAAAAGTGAAACAATATCCAAGAGCTGTGGAACAATTAGGAAAAGTGTCATATGTAAATGCGAATGCCAGGAGGAAAAAAAAGAGGGAAATAGAAGAAATATTTGAAATAAAAATTGTTAAGAATTTTCCAGAATTGATATACACCAAACCACAGTTCTAAAAAGCTCAAAACATCAAGTAAGAGTTGGGGATGTAGCTCAGTGGTAGAGTTCTTGCCTATCATGCATAAAAACTCAGGTACAATACACAACTCCAAGCCAATCAACCACCCAAAAAGGCCCAAAGCCAAAAAGAAAATATCAAGTAGAATAAATACCAAAACAAAACAAAACAAAACAAAAAACCCTACACCTAGTTATATTCAGACTGCAGAAAACCAAAGAGAAAATCTTGAAAAAAAAAGCCAAAAGAATAAAACACCTTATCTGTAGAAGAACATGAATAAGAATTACATTGGATTTCTCATCAGAAATCATACAAAACAAGAGCAGACTGGAAATATTTAAGGTGTTAAAGAAAAACGCCCTACCACCATAGATTTTATATAGCAAAAATACCCTTCTAATATCACACACACACACACAAAAAAAAAAAAAAAAAAAAACAAAAAACCAAA
>NW_026000119.1:2883826-2910910 GCF_001458135.2 Marmota marmota marmota | reverse complement strand
ATTAAAAAAAAAAAAAAAAAAAAAAAAAACTAAGAATTTTCTGCCAGGAGGCCTGTCTTAGAAAAATGTTAAATTCTTCAGAGAGAAGGAAAACATAGGAGTTAAAAACTCAGACTTACATAAAGGAAGATTAGAGCAGAAAGAAATGAAAGTTAAAGCAGTATTTTCTTTTAAAAATTTGTAGTCAATCTAACAGATAACTAACTGGTCAAAGAAGTAATAGCAACAATGTATGGGTGATTATAACATATGGATAAGTGAAATGGTGTTTTGGATGGGAGTAATGAATTGAGAATACTCTCTAGTTACCTATACTACCATGAAACAATAGTGTTCTTTGAAAGTAGAATTAGATTGGTTGGAAATGTATATTGCAAACACGAGGGCAACCACTAATTTTTAAAAATTGCCATGCTAAGAGAAAATTGAATCAAAATGCTTACTTAAAACCAGACACAATAATACAGCATCAGGCTGGGGATATAGCTCAGTTGGTAGAGTGCTTGCCTCGCATGCACAAGCCCTGGGTTCAATCCCCAGCACACCCCCTTCCCCCACACAAATACAGTATCAAAATATGTCAGGTAAAAAATATATATACAAGGTAAACCAGAAGCTGGACACCATGGTACCCACCTAGAGCCCCACGGACTCAGGAAGCTGAGGTAGGAGGATAGCAAGTTCCAGGTTTGCCTCAGCAATTTAGCAAGACCCTATTAAAAAAAAAATAATGTGTATATATACATATATATATATATATATATATATATATATATATATATCTCACCCTAAGCCAAAAAACAGCCATAGGGCTAAAACTCTAAAATTGCAAGAAACAGTTTTAGACTTCAACATCCTCTGTCGCCAATAGCCAGCTTTAGTGGACAGAGAATCACTAAGGACATAGTTGAGCTCAACCTCTCAACTAACTAGACATAATTGACTATATAGATTGCTTCAAACAATGGGATCCACATTCTCAGGGTCACATGGAACATTCACTAAGACCACAAAACTAACTAAAACAAACAAACAAAAAAACTCATCCTAGTCCATAAAACACAACTTAACAAATTTAAAAGAATAGAACCCACACAATGTATACTTTCAGGTCACAACAGAATGAAACCAGAAATTAATAACATAAAAACAGCTGGAAAATCCTCAAATACTTGGAGATTAAATATCATGGTTCTAAACAATGCATGACTAAAAAAAGAAACCTTCAGACAAATTTCAAAATGTTTTGAATACAATCAAAATACAACTTGTCAAAATTTGTGGGATACAGTACTAGAGAGATATTTATAGCATTGAATGCATTAGTAGAAAAGAAAACAGAATTAAAACAATAATCTAAGCTTCCAATTTAAGAAATTAGAAAAAAAGAGAAAATCAAATACCAATTAAGCAAAAGAGAGAATAATAAAATTAAAAGCAGACCAGATAAGAAATTGATAAGATTGAAAGTTGGAAATTAATAAATAAAAATCAATGAAAACAAAAAAACTGATGCTTTAAAAATAAAATTGGTAAACTGCAAGCTAAGCTAAGATAAAGAGAAAAGACAAATTACTAAAATCAGAAATGAAAGAGGGGTCATCACTACAGATGCCATAAATAATAAATTTGAACGGCTCTGTCCCTACAAACTCGATAATCTATGTGAAATGAAATTCCTGAAGGACACAATCTGCTATAATCCACACACAAAGAAACAATCTGAAAGGGCCTATATTTGTAGAAGAAACTGAATCAATACCCAGGCATGGTGGCATTTGCCTGTAATCCCAGTGGCTCAGGAGGCTGAGGCAGGAGTCCAAAGCCAACCTCAGCAACTTAGTGAGGCCCTGTCTCTAAATAAAATACAAAAAAGGGCTAGGTCTGTGGGTCAGTGGTTAAGTGCCCCTAAGTTCAATTTCTGGTACCAAAAGAAAAAAAATTGAATCAATAATCAATAACTTTTCATAACAGAAAGTACTAGGCCCAGATGGGTTCACTGATGAATGCTACCAAATATTTAAGAAAGAAATACCAGTTCTCAGGGTTGGGGATGTGGCTCAAGCAGTAGCGCACTCGCCTGGCATGCGCTGGGCACTGGGTTAGATCCTCAGCACCACATAAAAATAAAATAAAGATGTTGTGTCCACTGAAAACTAAAAAAAAAATAATAATAAATATTTAAAAATTCTCTCTCTCTCTTTCTTGAAAAAAAAGAAAAGAAATACCAATTCTCTACAGTTGCTTCCAAAAAAAAGAAGCAGCAAAATTGCTTCTTAACCCATTCTATGATGACAGTCTTACCAAACCAGATTGAAAACACTATAAGAAAGAGAAACTATAGACCCATATTTCTCATAGATGCAAAAATTATTAATAAATAATAGCAAATCAAATCCAACAATGAGTAAAAAAATATGTATATATTTTCAAGTGGAATTTATTCCAGGTATGCAAATATAGTCAACATCAAAAAATCAGTTAATATAATCCATTACATCAACAGGCTAAAGAAGAAAAATCATATATCATACCAATAGGTACAGAAAAAATAGACCTATCATCCTTAAAGACTCCATACCAAGTCCCTCAAATGCCTCTCTCAGTTCACAAGGACCTAGCCGGGCCCAGGAAACCATGAGAGCAACCAGAGCCAGAATGCCTCTCTAGAAGGACACTGACTCCCTCACTATGCTGGGACCTAGGGCAAGTGAATGTTGTCTGTAGAAAGCAGCTTTAATTGCGTATATGCCATGACAGCTGCTCCTTGGGATGCCGGTCATGTAAGGAACAAAGCAAAGGAAACAAATTAATGATGTCACTGCTTCTGTGGCCTGGCAGATGAAACCCCCTAATAATCAAAACCAAAACAAAAGCTCCTCAAACTAATAAGCATTTGTGGCAGATCACAGGAAACTAGGCTAATAGATGAAAGTCAATTGCTTTCCTATATACCAGCAACAAAAAATAGGAATTTGAAATTTTAAAAATGTGTGCAGTGGAGGCAGGAAGTATTGGGAATTTTGAGAGCAAAAAAAGTAGCAGGAGGGCTGGGATTGTGGCTTAGTGGTACAGTGCTCGTCTTACATGTGTGAGGCACTGAATTCGATCCTTGGCACTGCATAAAAATAAATAAAATAAAGGTATTGTGTCCATCTACAACTAAACAAATATTTAAAAAGGAGAAGCAGCAGAAGAGTAGATTAAAGAGGTAAACTGAGGCTACATTTTTCTAGAAAAATGTTTTATAGAAAATTTGCAAATTAACTCATGCAACACTAAATAGGATGGATTGGAGAGAAGGCAAGGGGAGCTGGCGTTACCAGAGGCAGGCATACTGGTTCAGAGGCAGTGAACATCATTTGCCAAAGAGATCACAAGGACAGCATTTATGGCAATGGAGACAAAGAGGAGAGGACAGATTCATCCCCTTAATAAATGATTTGAACAGGTACATAAGTGCCTGTCATGTTTCTAGACACTGAGGACACAGTAGCAAATTAGATCACCCTTTGGGGGTTTCAAATGGAGTTTAAGGAACAGAAGTTGGAGTCTGATTGGATGGGGGGACATGGCAGAAGGATATGATGAGACAGTGGAGAGTTCATTGATATCTGGACTTTTCACCTTGAACAACTGAGTAAGTGATATTGTTGGACCTGTTGGGTAAAGACCTAAGGGACTCCCAGATGGACTTGTTTAGTAGGCAGTAGAAGATCTTGCTCTGGGCACAGACTCATATATCTTCTCTGGAGCTAATAAGTCAAATGTGAAATAGTTGGGTTTTTAAAAGTTTCAAAATGAAGCTCAAATAAATTTAAAAACCATGATCTTGACATATTTTCCTTTCAAAATTTACATAATAATTTTTCAATAGCCCGGATTTTTTTTTTCTCATATAGCCCACCCTTTCATTATCTATAGCTTCAAGTAGAAGGTGGATACTTCTGCCTCAAGATGTAAACATGAGGGAAAATTAATGGCATCTCCATAATATTTTCTGTACACACTACTGCTGGATAGAAACACAAAATCACAAAAGAAAGAAAGATACCATCTTAGATTCTTACAACCTCTTTTTCTACAGTTCATGAATCTGATGATATGGTGACAGTGTATGTAAGGAGATTTTTATTTTCAGCAAAGGAGGCATGGGGAAAGATAGAATGGAACTGGCAAAATTCAAAGATGGAAAAAAGAAATGAAGAGGAAAGCCATTGTGCCTCATCCAAAGATAGTGGGTACCTGTAACAATTTCAATGGTGTCAATGTATAAACATGATTGGTTGGTTTCCAGATACTCCACTTCTATTTGAAGTAAAAAATGATGTGGGCCTTTGTGTACTTGAATAGTTGGTATCTGTGTTATGTGTATCATAAATGCACGGATTATTCACAAATTTGTGAACAAAGACAAGAAAAATCTCATAAATTTGTTGGATTTCAAAAGAGAAATCTGCTCGGCATATGTGAAATGAGAATGTGTAATATCCCTGGACCTACTATGGTCCAAGATAATATCAGATTTGATATGAGAAACTGTATTATTCTCAAATGGCAAGAACACCAGTGATGTCAAAACAAACTGTGTCATGGGAAACCAACAACACATTGTCAAAAAGTACTTAACCCTTTGAAGTGTTTTGCTCATTCTACAAAAATTAATTGTTGAACAGATCATGAAAGTTACTTCTTTGTATATTGTGTAGTATATGAAAGAATATATCTGCCCAATGTCCTATACATAAAATGGCATATATACATACATATATGTGTGTTTGTATATGTGTGTGGGTGGGGTGTATATATATATATATATATATATATANCTAGAACTTTCGATCATTCTGCCTCAGACTACCAAATTGCTGAGATTACATGTGTGACCCCTGTGCCTGGTGGAAATACAGGTTTTGGCATCCTGCCTGGCCTACAGAAGGCAGTTGTGGGAGTAGATGACACTACCCAAGAACACATGGCATGAAAGGGTGGACCCAGGATTGAGCCCTGCGAGGCACGGGAAGGAACGGAGGGGCAGTGCAATTGTGTTCCTTGAGTGCTTACTAAATTCCAGGCTTTGATGTTCATCTCACTGAAATTTCACAATTAATCGATAAGGTAGATAGTTCTGCCTCACTTCCCCTGCCCCAACAAATGAAATAGACTCAGAAGTTGGGGAGGACTAGGAGAAATTAAGTGAGATTTTTCTTCAGGGCAAAATGTTGCAGATGAATCAAATAGAATAAGAAATGTGGAAAAAATTGTCACACATTTACCCATCAAGATTTAACTCAAATTGTGTCATACTGAATTTGATCATGAATTTTTTATTGCTTCCTCTGATACCACATATTCAAAACAGAAGAAAAGCAACAACACAAAACCCTTGAGTATGCAGTTGGGAAGCAAGGCCTAGGGTGTTCTTTGCCTAAAATCTTGCTATGTTCACATTAGTCATACTTTGTAGATAACATGAAAAGGAGCAAAATTGTTGACTCAATGTACCGTAATGGTCTCTGAAGTTTTTAGATGAAAGAGCTGCGTTACTGTGGACCAAAATCTCCCACTAAGCAACTAAATTACAAGAAAAATATCATGAGACTGACCCCTGGAATTAACTAGTGACAAAGGTATTTTAGAGCAAAGAAGCATAAAGAATCTTGCTAAAGGGGTGGGGACATAGCTTAGTTGGTAGAGTGCTTGCCTCTCAGGCAAAAGTCCCTGGGTTCAATCCCCAGCACCAAAAAAAAAAAAAAAAAAAAAGAAAAAAGAAAAGAAAAGAAAAGAAAAAGAATCTTGTTAAGGGCTGGGGGTGCAGCTCAGTGATAGAGTACCTGCTTAGCATGCATGAGGTCCTGGGTTCCATCTCCAGCACAACATGCACAGAACAAAACAAAGAGTCTTGTTAATAAAACCTTTATTTGGTTTACATTTCAAATGTAATGTAAAAATTTTATAAGCCAGAAAATTTAATAGTGTGAGAGCAAGGAGAAACTATGCTAACGCACAACATTTATTTAGAATAAATCAAAAATTTGATTTTTTGGGAGTCCCATCATCATAAGTAAACATATCCATCATATTTCACTTGCAAAAGATGGAGAAGAACTTGAGTTGAAGAGGTGTTTGTTGATTTTAGTTGCTTCGGTAAAAGCTCTTCACCTAGAGAGGACATACAAATAATAGTTTTGAATTTTCTCAATCCATACTTTAATTTTTAATTAACTTTTAATTTCAGAATCATTTTATGATTAGTTGTAAAGAGAATAAAAAGAGGTTTCCATATACACTGCGCCCAGTTTTCCTGTTGGTTAATATTATATGCTACTATGATAGACTTGTTATAAATAATGAACCCAAATAGATTATTATTAATCAAACCTTACTTTATTCAGATTCATCAGTTTTTACCTAAGGTCCTTTTTCTGTTCTTGGATCCTGTCCAGGATACTATATTACATTTAATTGTTGTATTCCTTTACTCTTCTTTAAACTGAGTTTCTCAGATTTTCCTTGTTTTTGATGACTTTGACATGTTTTTGTTGTTGTTTTTGTTTTTGTTTTGGTACTGGAAATTTAACCCAGGGGTGCTTTACCACTGAGCCACATCTCCAGTCTTTTCTATTTTGAGACAGCATCTTGCTAAGTTTCTGAAGTTCTCACTAAGTTGCCGAGGCTGGCCTCAAATTTATGATCCTCCTGCCTCAGCCTTCTGAGTCTCTGGGATTTGAGGATACTGGTCAAGTATTTTGTAGAATGTGCCCTAGTTTAGTTTGTCTGTTGTTCTCCTTGTGGTTAGACCAGAGGTATGGAGTTCCGGGAGGCATACCACAAAGGTCAAGAACCATTCTCATAACATCATTTCTGGGTTGCAATCCATCAACATGGATTATCACTGTTGAAGGTAACTTTGATCACTTGGCTGAGGTAGTTTTCTCAGGTTTCTCCTTTGTATGCTTGTTTGCCTGGCTTTCCATATTGTTCTTTGGAAGGAAGTCACTATGCAAACCCACACTTAAGAGGAAGGGAATCAAGTTCCATTCCCTTGAGGGAGAAGGTACCTACACAAATTCTTGGAGGGGTTTTTTGGTTTGGGATTTTCCTTTTGTGGTACTGATAATTGAACCCAGGGCATTTGACTACTGGGCTACACCCCAAGCCCTTTTTATTTTTAGTTTTAAAAATTTGAGACAGGATCTTGAGAAGTTGCTAAGGCTGGCTTTGAACTTGTGATCTTCCAGCCTCAGCCTTCTGAGTAGCTGGGGTTACAGGTGTGCACCACCAGCACAGCAAATATCTGGAGTTCTATGTGGGAGATTGTACTCTTTTTCTATAGGGAAATCCTCCTGCCACCTCTTCGCTCTCAAAATTTCCAATTTTCCCTGCCCTCAACACTCACCCTTTTTTCAAATTAATTGTATTCAATTATTTATATCAGTATGGCCTCATATATATTTCTTTTAAATTTTACCTTTCTTTTTTTTTTTTAATTTTACCTTTCTTGATAATATGATAGTGTTGATTACAATCGAATACTATATTATTTTGTTACTCAAATTGTTCCAGTTTTGGCTATGGGAAGCCTTTTCAGTTGGTTCCTATGTCCCTTTGTCCCAATCTATTCTGCCTTTTCTTTCTTTCTCTCCTTCTCCTCTTCTTTAGCTGTGTGGAGGAAGTCTCAGTGTGTTTTAATATGTCTTCATTCTTTGCTCTTTGTCTCTCTTATTCTGTTTTAGATATTTTTATTTCTAGTTTTAGTGTCAATTAATAATGTAGGGTCCAAATTGATGATCAGGGGTCAGGACCACCAAGATATTTTACTTTAAACCAATTCAAAGATTCAGTGAGATAATTTCCCTGCGGTTGACAAAAACTAGTTCAGATGTCAGGACTCATTATTATGTGTGTGGATACATATTGTACCCACCTTATTTTATGTATTTAACAGTGTTTCAGTGGCCCATACTTTTGCTTCTGGCCTCATTCTGTCAGTCTCAACTATATACTAATCTCAGCTGATCATTTCTTAAGTTACTTCTATTCACTTGAAGTCTGTAGTAACTCCCCAAAGCTTACTGAGTCATTAACTTGATATTCAAGACATCATATGCCAAGGCCCCAACTACCTCTTAAAAATCTTGTATTTTTAAGGGATTTGGAAAAGGGGAGGGAGAGGGGAAGTGCTGGAGAGTGATACTGGCTAAATTATATTGTTCTGTTGCGTGCATGGACAAATATGTAACAATAAATCTCATCATTATGTGCGGCTCTTATGCGCCAATAAAAATGTGGAAAGAAAACTATGTTTTGTATTTCTCAGTATTTTCCTACTTATACCATATATTCTAGGCAAGTTGGACCTAAGCTCATAAAGATGTTTTTCATTTTTTTGGTGGGGGTGGAGGGTCTACGGATTCACTAAGGTTGCTGATCAAAAGCAACAATTCATATGTATTAATTTTATTCACATTTTCTGTCAGTGATACTGTTTGCCCCATCTGGTCCACTTCCACTCTTGTCTACCCTGCTGTAGGTCATAGGAAGCTGACCCGTGACCTAGAGCAATTCTTTGCAGCCCTCTGCCTTTTTGATGGGTTCAGCCAATGGGAAGCCCACAAGGACAGAAAGCTTCCCTTGACCCCATCCTGGGAGGTTGACTCAGGCCGCACTTATTCCTCTGTTGAGCGGTTACTGTTCCTCTAGGGCAACCTCCTCACTCAGTTCTCTCCTTGGAGAACAGGTAACTGCTCCCTCCTGGCCTCCTGGGCTGGGGAGGCGGGAGGTAACCACCGAGCTGTTGCCAGGCAGATGACTGCACCATCCATTCATTTCCCTATGCCTCCTCCACCAGCACCTTTGCCATTAGCCTCCATTAAATCCTATCACAGTCTAGGTTTCACTTATTCTTGTTAGATAACATACTTCCTCTTTAGAATTAAAAATCACTTCTTTCAAGAAACTTCCATTCATTCATCTCAGAAGTGCGATCTCTTCTTCCTCTGAACATAAAACAGCACTCTGTCTAGAGGTGTGCATCAAATTCCTCATTGTATTTGGGGGATTGACTAATCCCTTCTTTGTGAGTACAAAATCTATAAAGTCAGGGGGAACAGTTAATTTATTTTTGTCTACAACATCTAGCAATATAATACATAGTATTAGATATTTGACACATTATTTGCTAAACAAATGAGCTTTTTTTTTTTAATGTATTACCCAAGAATTGTTTTTGTTAACTTACACAAAGTCCTCACTCCAGACAGGAAGTGCGATATTACAAAGAATGGAAAAAGTATTGTTTTTTCTTATACTCAAAGTGTAATCTATGAAGGTAACTGACAAATTTTTGTTGATTTCTCCTTAACTACATCCTTGATAGCTAATCCTGGGGAAAATTAGTGGAAAAAGACTTGATTGAATTTTAGATGGTGAAATTCTATAGAACATTTCCAAATATTCTAAATTCTATATCCACCCATTTCAAAGTCCACCTTCTCTAAAAGGATGGTTTTTCTATTTGCTTTTTCATATTTTTTTATTAATTTTTTTTCATATTTGTTTATTAATGTTTTTATTTGGGGTATTTGTATGTTTAGTTATAAGATGATATATTTTATGAGGTCTATAAGTCATTTTCTTAGAAATATACATTTGTGTTTATAGACATTTGTATAAAATACTGCACATGTAGTTTTTATTCTATGAGTGAGGCACACAACTTGGGCAGATAGGGCTGTGTGTACATATGAATAAACTTCTGTTTATACACAAACATTTATATGATTATGTACATGTTTCTAGTCATTCCATCAATAAATATATTGAAGTATGTCTATATGTGTAAATAGTTCTCAAACAAAGCTAATTTTGCTGAGGAGGCCTTTCGGGTTTCTGTCTAGCACGAATGACCTGAGGCATCTGGAAATCTACCAGGGCAGATGGCTGTGTGTCTTGTCTGGCCTGACACCACAGGATGTATCTGTCCAGTCTGACCTGTTTAGCTTTACCTCACTAGATAGATGCTTTACGCCACAATCAAAATGATCCAGATCTATAATTTTTATTTGCTGTTCCATCTTATAATTATTAGTTTCTTTTATCAAGTTTTTTTTTTTTTTGTCTTAGGGAGTGAATTTTCTACTTCTTTTGTTTCACCATACTTTGGTGAAACAACGGTAATAGTATTTCACAGGTGGTAATTGCTTCACTAATTGAGCAATATGATTCTATGGAGTTTAGAAAACTCACCATTCCTTTATTTACTAAAATATGGTTCAGAGAATACATAAGAAGACATTAAAATCCACCTTTTATTAAGATAGCACTTTGGGAGACTTAAAGAATTGTTATAACTGAATTATTATTCTAACAATAAATGATTTACAAAAACCTGAAACATACTTCTAAACCCCACAGACTCTGGGAGGAGTGTTGGTATCAACTTACCACCAGCTTCTTTAGAAAGCATTCATGGCTCTCCTCCTGTTGATATCTCTCTTGATTTGGCAAAGGGAACAAACAGGGCAGCAGATAGTGGCCATGTAGTCATCACAAATAGATCCCTGTTTGAAAACACAAAAGAAATAGAAATGTAACCTGTGGATTTTCAGGCATCTTGAAAAGCAGACGGCACTGATCCTTCAGATTCAATTTGGATGGATATGTTCAGGAAAATGTTCACTGATTTTTTTCTGTATAACTCTAGTCTCCATAACATACAAAATGTTCTCCTTTTAAATTCTGAGAGTACAAGAAGATATCCAACCAAATGGTAATGGCATGTTATCACAGCAGAGAAATCTAAATCCATCCTACCCATGGGTGACCAAATTGTTTTTTTGTTTGGTATTTACTGAGTGTGTGTGTGTGTGTGTGTGTGTGTGGTTTTAATTTTATTATAAAATTTTCTTCTTTCTGTTGAATAGATCTTTCCCAGGTCTGTTTGTTTCCTTTAAGATTTTTCACAATTTATTTTTATCTAATTAATGATTACCCTTAAATTTTTATCCACAGTTTGTATTTATATTTATCTCTCTATCAATGTCAAACAAGATATAGTCTTTAGGACTGATACTTCTATTTCTTCTTCTTTTCATTTCCAAAGTTTTGTTAAGACCAGCTGAAATTTCAGTTTCAGATGGTTATTAATTCTTCAAACCCCTAAGGAATATTTAAAAGGCATTATTACTAGACCTTTAAACATCTTGATAACTTTCATATTAAAAAGTCATGTCAGGGCTGGGGTTGTGGCTCAGTGGTAGAGTGCTTGCCTAGCATGTGTGAGGCAGTAGGTTCAATCTTCTGCACCACATAAAATAATTTAAATAAAGTTATTGTGTCCATGTACAAGTATAAATATTTTTTTCTAGATAATTAAATTGCATACAAAGAGGTTCACTTTTCACTTTATATACTTCTGTGTTTGAATTTGAAATAAAATTCTTTCTTTTTTTTTCTCTCTCTCTCTCTTTTTTTTTTGTACCAGGGATTGATCCCAGGGCACTTAATCACTGAACCACATGCTTAGCACCCCACCCTTTTTTATAAAAATTTAAATTTTGACACAGGTCTTGCTAAGTTGCTTAGGGTCTTCACTAAGTTGCTGAGGCTGGCTTTGAACTTGGAATTCTCCTGCCTCAGCCTCCCGAGCTGCTGGGATTAAAGGCATGCATCACCTTGCCTGGCTGTCATAAACTTCTATAGCATGTAACTTAAACACAGATAAATATTTTTAAATGAAAAGATAAAATAATCTTGATGGAATGAAATAAGTTCCTAAGAATCTGCTTATTCATTTGTTCCCTGTGGTACTTGGCTAGGCCATGGTACCCAGATATTTGGCTCAACATATCTTTTCTTTTTGGGTACCAGGGATTGAACTCAGGGACACTCAACTACTGAGCCACACCCCCAGACCTATATTGTATTTTATTTAGAGACAAGGTCTCACTGAGTTACTTAGTACCTCACTTTTGCTGAGGCTGACTTTGAACTCCCAATCCTCCTGCCTCAACCTCCCTAGTTGCTGGGATTATAGGCATGTGCCACCATGCCTGGGTATCTCAACATTTCTTTAGATGAAATTAACATTTAAATCAGTAGACTTTGAATAAAGCAGAATACCCTCCATAATGGGCCTCATCCAATCAATTGATGAGATTAATGGGGGGGGGAGGGGGGAGTTGGGGGCGGGGAGACTGTTTTCCCCTTAGCAAGGAAGATTTCACAAGAACACCTCCTGTGGACTTGAATTCCAGCTCTTCCCCATGTCTCTAGCCTGCCTCCAAAATTGCATAATTGCTTGTCAGCCTCCATAATTGCATGACCCAATTCCTTAAAATGAATCTCTCCCTTTTTTGTTCTCACTCTCTCCTTATATACATACACATATATACAGGGAGGCATATAAATGTAAATATATATAAACATATACATACGCACACTATTTTTCTCTATGTTAAATATAGAGATATATGTGCATGTACACACATGTATCCATGCTCATGCGATTGCTTGTTGCTCTGTAGACCCTTAAATAATAAACTCTTCTGCTGCACAGAGTGAAGTAGGTGTAATGGAAGGTGCATGTATGGACTGTTCATGGACAGACAGTGGCTAACTCTGCTACTAAGGCATAGCTTTGGGCCTCATTTGTACATATTGTGAACCCACTTTATAGGGATGGTGTGAAGATTTAGTGAGGTGACCTAATGCACTTCGGACATAGTAGGTTCTAAATTATCCTCCTACATTATACTATATACATTGCAAAAAGAGAATTAATTGTTCTCTAATGTTTTCAGCAGAAACCTGGAAGGAAGTCACATAATCAGAGCACAGGTGCTAGGGAATTCCTACCCGTCAATCTCAGATGAGGTATGCCATCAAACAGCCTCCATGTTTACCACAATTATTTTGAATGTGGTACCATATTTGAACACTAAGGGAATCATAAGAGACTCACAGGGATGCCATATCGGGTTCGGTAGAGAGTCCTCATTGCGACAGTTGTTCCACAAAGACAGCATTCATTCATGTCAGCTGCAACTTGACACCCGAGGCACACGAAACAAAATGTGCCACAGAGACCTGGATGCATGAAAGCAGGGGTACAAGTTACTCCGGGCTGCCTCCATCACAGCAGAAAATGTGTTCACTTCCTTGAATAGTAGGCCACGCCATGGGATCTTTGCCATGTACCGTGCTGCCATGTTCATCTTCAGCATTTCTGTTTGGCTTTCCATCAGCTTCTCCCAAACCCAGATCATCTCAAAAATGACCGCCCTTTGGAATGTATGTTATTCTTTCACTATAGTGCCTTTGTCCACTAGTCACTGGTCCACCAACACTTAGCCATGTTCCACCCATCATGCTCAGTACCAACAGCACCCCTGACCACATCCAGTGGGGGAAGTAACAGAAAATATTATCCAGCAGGATCCTTCTCAAGACACAAGGATCATGCACAGAAGTGGTGCCAAGGTCCTGAGGAGGAAGAGCTGCTGAGCTCAGCATTGAAAGATGATTAGGACTTCTACAGATCCACAAAAGGAAACACCCTCTTTGAGGTGACTTGGCACAAGCTGGCAAAGCTAGGATTCATTCTGTATGGGTAGAGCCCCATGGTGGGTAGTGGATGAAGCTGGTGGGATGCAAAGCAGGCTGGGGATCAGTTGATAGAGAACTGTGAGTGTCCAGATTTTGTTGTGAAAGTCATTGAGAACCACTGACGTACTTTCAGAGGGGAAAATGATTTGGTCAGATTCACATTTAAGAACATCTGCCATGAAGCAATTAAGCTTGTATGAGAACTTGTATATTCATTTAGTTGGCTAATAATTCTAGGGGTTGGAGGATAAAATGTCTATCTGCAGAGACTTTTACTACTCTCATCTCAATTATCACTTGAATTTGCGGATGTTGAACTAATGTACTGAGTCTTATGAGTCATCAGCCCCTGCAATCCAGTAAGACAATGGAAGTGAATAAACAAACCCAACTTCCATTACCTAGATCATTTTTCCTTTTTATGCTTCTCAAAGTAATTATTAACTTGTACAGTTCAAAGATCAACTTCACTGGTAAGTTAAAGGCTAATGTATTTTCTTTCCTTGTCTAAGAATACTATGTAGAGTTGAGACAAAAGAGAAGATATCAGAGAAAATGTTTTATAAGTGGGTTTGGTTCTTAGCTGGTATTGAGAACAAAGCACCTTGGTAGCTCCCCTCTGTCACTCTTGTCTCGGTCCCAAACTTCCCTAGGAAATTCACTTATAGAGATTCCAAGTTCACTTAGAGAGATCCTATGAAAATAAAGTAGAGTCAGAGATATTTTTTCCCCAATGAGAAGTTAATCGCCTTCAGAATTCTTTATTCTTAGGTGTGTGGAGACCTAAACGTATAAACTGAAATACTTCTACTCCAAGATGATGGAGTAGAAGTATTTTAGTTTAGTCTTGTGATGACTCACAAGACTCAGTACATTAGCTGAAACTATGGGTGAAAACTATCCACAGTGTATGGACATAACGTGATTATAAAATACTGATTTTAACTTATGTGTAACCAAGAACAGTCTTTTTTAAAACCAATTTAAACTTGAAATATTTCTCTCATTAATGCACAATCTGTTTTTCATGATTAGGCCAGACCTGTTCATCTTTAGAATCAATCATGTCTTTCACTGTTCTCTCATCTCCACAACTTATTTGGGGGGTATGACTATTATTTACTGGCTGGAGAAGGGTTAACTTAAGATCCGCATACAGCCTTTTCTTAAACATACTGTTGCCTGACAGCTACCTGTGAGAAATTAGGAATTTTTACTACACAGTAAGGGAGAAACATGGGAAACATCTGGACGCTGGTAATCCACCTCCCCTCACACTTACAGACTCCACAGTCACTGAAGCAATCACACATGCCCGTCTGCCAGTTGGAGTTTTGGGGCGCACGAGTAAATCCAGGTTGAGTCACAATGACTGTGGGCTGATTTTGCATTTCCAAGGAAGGTCTGAAAAGGAAAATGTTGGCATTAGCAGCTGGAGGTTGAAAGGCTGTCTTCTGCTGCATTGCGCCCCACGGGCGAGCGAGGCAGTTTAGATGAAGTTGCCTGTTGATCTTTGAAGAACATGATTTCTATTTCCACCCCTCAGAGGACAGGGGGCCCCAGGGGAAAGGAATTCACTGAACTGGTAAGGTGAACAGGTGCTTCTCATGGGGCACAGGAGGGAACAGGGTTGTTCATGTACTATTTTTAGACAGGTACCTGGTATCCACGAGACAAGGAAACAAATGACTGCCCTGTGATAGTGAATCATGGCAAGTAGTGAATTGTGGAAAGGCGTCTTCTCTGATGTTATATCATTTTAAGCTTAAGTGTGCGTTCCCTCCTTCCTCTTTCTTTCTTTTACTGTTTTTCTTTCTTTCTTTGTTTTTGGTAGCACTGGGGGCTGAAGTCAGTGGTGCTGTACCACTGAGCTACATCCCCAGCCCTTTTAATTTTCTTTTAAGACAGGGTGTTGCTACATTCCTGAGGCTGGCCTTCGACTCAGGATCCTCTTGCCTCAGCCTCTCAAGTCTCCTGGGTTATAGGCATGCACCATCATACTCAGCTACCCTTCCCTTTCTTGCTCCTTTATCTTGCTCTCTCTAGTTTGGGCTTTGTTTCTGATTAGCAGTCCTCTTGAATCTCCCTGCATCCAGGCTGATCCATCACTTCCAGTTTACTGAAAGCCTGGGTCCTTTTGTCAGTGCTGGTTTGACAGACTCTTGCCACATTGTAGGGGTAAGCCCCGAGAGTATGTCCCAGCCAAGTTCCCTCCACCCTTTGGCTCTAGGGAATGAACCCAGAGCCTGGAGAGTGCAAGGCAAACTCTACCACTAAGCTGCACTTCTGGCCCCCAGCAAGGTTTGCATAAACATATTTTTTTTAAAAAAAATATTTATTTATTTATTTATTTATTAGACATAGATGGACACAACGCCTTTATTTTTATGTGGTGCTGAGAATCAAACTCGGGTCCCACCCATGCTAGCGGAGCGCTCTACCGCTGAGCCACAATCCCAGCCCCACATAAAACATATTTTGTTAGGTTGTTCCTAACTTCACTCCATAGTGAGAGGCTGTGTGAGGTCATGGAATGTGAGTAAGATTTGAAGTGGGAACATCTTTGCTCACATCATGGTTTCTGAAACTTTGTGATCTTAGATTAGTCATTGAACTAGACACATGAATTTCCATTTATTAATGTGTAAAATGGGAATGGTTTCTGACCTGCCCAGCTCCCATTATCTCTGTGGATGAATTTAATGAACATTATCCTCATCAAACAAGGGAAAATACAGGGATCCCCAACCTCATCCAAGATTGACCAAATTATGTATGTGCGTGTATGAATATGGCATAATGAATCCCACCATTACGTGTAACTATAATGCACCAAGGGGCTGTGGCTGTGGCTCAGTGGTAGAGCACTTGCCTGGCATGTGTGAGGCCCTGGGTTTAATCCTCAGCACTGCATGTAAATAAATAAAATAAAAGATAATTTTAATTCACTAAGAAAAAAATTTTTCAAAGAATCAAAAAAATATAAACAAAGTTGGCCACAATGTACAAAAATATAGAAGGGAAATGTCTTGATGATTTTCATAAACACTTGTTGCCTGGTATAGCAGCTAATATTCATTAAGTTTCTACATTACATCAGGCATGATATTGGAATCACACTGCCCCTTTAATCTTCAGAACAGTTCTGCAAAGTAGAAATTATTATCTTGTTTTTTTTTAGTAGATAAAGAAATAATAGCTCAGAGAAATTAAGTAAATAGTAAAATTCAAGTTCTTTCTGGCTCGCTCCACAGGCTCTTTTTCTCCCCTTGCCTGCTCCCCCTAGCACTTATGACCGTGTGACATTGCCACTGGTTTGTGGTGACCCCTTGGAGAACAGGAACTTTAGCATCAAGCTCCATTTTGGGTCCTCAGAGGTACTTTCAGTTGTCTTATAGAATGAAGCACTTACAATATACATGACTCACAGTGTGCTAGATAGATACTGGGATGTAATACATTTCCACTTAGGAATTCAGCACAGGGCTGGGGATGTGGCTCAAGCGGTAGCGCGCTCGCCTGGCATGCCTGTGGCCAGGGTTCGATCCTCAGCACCACATACAAACAAAGATGTTGTGTCCGCCAAAAACTAAAAAATAAATATTAAAAAATTCTCTCTCTCTCACACTCTCTCTTTAAAAAAATTCAGCACATATTTATAAAAGCACAAAAGAAAAACACTAAAAATTTTAAAATATAGTGCCTCTAGATACTTTAGCAATGTTATTATATTCCTTGTTCTCCTATGTTCTTTCCCACATAGACCAATTTCAAAAACAGACAAGTGGCCTCTATTTTTTCATATTATTTTGCACTTCTCCTATTTCTTGAATTAGCCGCTTTCTTTCTAGATCTCATTACTTAGAAACACCTGCTAGCTTGGTAGTCCCCTTGAACAAGAAAAGAGAGCAGTATATGAAATCAAGAAGAGTTTGAAAAGCTAAGCAATGTCTCAGTTATTTCTTCACACAATGGGAAGTGAATGATAGAGATGCTTCAAACATGTCTAAGGCTGTAATTGTAACTTAATTAGACCTGGTCTTACAGATGGTTCTCTGAATCCTAGCAAATAGCCACATGCTAAGGATGCTTGGTTATTCTGGAGGAGGATATAAAGTTGTTTAATTAAAAAAAGAAATAGACTTAAAATGTTATTTTGAATATTTGTATCTGTTGGACATAATCATTATCAGTAGATACCTACTGGCACGTCTCCTTCCCATTACTGAGTGTAGTATCAAAGCACCATGCAATTTTTTTTTTTTTTTTGTGGGGCAGGGAGGGTTGAATTCTGGAGTGCTCTACCACTGAGATACATCCACAGCTCTTTTTATTTTTATTTTTTAGATAGGCTTTAAGTTCCCCCAGTTGGCTTTGAACTTACATGGAATATAATATATATATATATATATCCATATATATATATATATATATATATATCCACATATATATATATATATATATATATATATATATATATATATGTTTTTTTTCCTGGTTCCTGGATCATAACTTCATCCTCAAGGCAGGTTGTAGAAACTAGAATTTCCCTTCTCCAAGGCAAATCATAAAACTCTAATTTTCCTCCATCTTTCTAAAGTGGTAGTTGGCCATAAAGAATGACCTCTTATTTGAGAAGGAGTCTGGCCCCATATCCCAGAGAAGGAATGAATCTGAACAGATAGCCTTGCTGACTTTCCCTACCCAGTCTATGAACCATCATGGCTATGCAATGAAGTCTCCATAAAAACCTGAGAGGAAGGGTTGGGGTTGTAGCTCAGCGGTAGAGCACTTGCCTAGCATGGGATCAAACTGGGTTTGATCCTCAGCACCACATAAAAACAAATACATAAAATAAAGGTTAAAAAAAAAAACCCAAGAGGACAGAACTGGAAATCTTGTGGGCAGCTGTGGAAGTACCTGGAGGGTAGTACCCCAAAGAGAACATGAAAGCTCCATGGCCTTCTGCATATCCTGCCCTATGCATCCTTTAATCAGTGTTCATTGCAATATCCTTTGTGATAAACTGGTAAGCATTAAGTGTTTCCTTGGGTTCTATGAGGTGCTCTAGCAAATTCATCAATCCAGAGGACGGGTTATAGTAAACCTGATTTATGGCCAGTCAGAAGCACAGGTAAAACTGCGCTATGTAAACCGCTATGACTGGCATCCAAAGTGGAGTGAGGACAGTCTTGGGGACTGAGCCCTTAATCTGTGGGATTTGATGCTTTTTCCAGGTAGTTCTGACACTTCAGAACTGAACTGAATTAGACAACACCCAGCTGGTGTCTGGCGCAGAACTGATTGATTGCTTTCTGGCTGGGAGAAATCTTCACACCTTTTGAGGTCACAGAAGTCTTTTGTGTTGATTGTTGTGGTGTGAAGGCAAAGGGAAAACTATGTTTTTATAATACAAAGATGCCAAAATCAGTCACCTTTGAAAGTGTGATGAAAAACAAGATATTCATATGATATCAAAGTATCTCCCCACAAGAAACTATTTATAAAAGGGGAAAATCATGACTTACAGTGGAGAAATCTGGCAGACACTTGACCAAGTGATCAGTTAATATTACCATCAATGGGACTTAATGGTGTCATATGCCTATTATGACTGAAAGACACAACATTAATTTTCTGCTATTCCTGATGTAAATGTATACTCAGAATCTCATTATAAGAAAGTATTAGACAAGCATCAGTTGAAGGATATTCTACAATATAACTGCCCAATACTCTTCAAGGCTGTCAAGGTCACAAAAGAGAAGTGCAGACTAAGGAAATGTTCTGGATTGAAGGAGACATGGTATTCACATGCAATGTGGGATCCTGAATTGAATCCTGGAACAGAAAAGGGACTGTCAGCACTGTCCAGCCAGAGACTATCAAGAGTAACCATAGCTGAACAAGTAGGGCTTATTACTTGTACAAGAGCTTATTAGTCGAGCAAGGGAGAAAGCACAGGATAGGGAACTGCGGAATGTCTCAGTGTTACAAAACTCCTAGAGAATTCAGGCTTTCATTGAGTGACTTGGAAAAGATCCGAGGAGGTGGAGGAGCTGTCAGAAAGTGCAGGCGATTTTATGACCAGGCAATTTTAATAAATCATCTGTGAGGAAAGCTGTCAAGAGAAGGCTAAATGTGCAACACGTAAAGTGGCAGCAGTCACTTCTATTAGCCAGAAAAGACAAGAAAAGACAAGCCAGAAAAGAACTTTAAACTTGGACAATGTTTAAAGTTCATGGTGTCCAGGTATGACTATGGAATGCTGGTGTTTTTATCTTGACCCACTATGGTCACAGTACCCTTATCTGATGCTAACGCTCTGTGAAGGCAAGCAACAACCTACAAGCAACAAAGCCTGGCTGGTAGCCCCACGAGCTTCGGGTCTTGGGCTGCTTTTCTCTTTCCTAGAACATTAGTGGGTCAGTTGGTCAAATTCGAGGAAGATCTACAGATTAAGTAACGAATAGCATGATACCAACATCATGTCTGGTTTCATCAGGGGAGGAAGGGATAGAGTGAACTTGTCTGGCTGCACTCTGGATCTGGCACTCCTACTAGGGAGCAGGGTCAGAGAAGCAGAGAGGTGGGGTGTACCCCTGGCCTTAAGTCCCTTCCCCGCAGCGGCTGTGGGACTCCTCTGCCACGGCTGGACAAGGGATGGTGACACAGCCGAAGTTGGGTGAGGGAGGTTTTCTGCCGCTTCCCTCCCATTCTGCCTCCCGCCCGTGTTGTGAATTTATCCGTGGGTCACTTCTGCTAGGACCAGACCTCATCTGCCTCGGAATGGTGAGGGCAGCCAGCACAGAGTCCACCGCAGGCAGACACTGATGACGCTCACGCAATCTGGGACAACCAGCTCCAGGTGGTTGCACCTTGCGGGGCCGCTGGCGGGAGGGAAGGAGCCACAGATTCTTGGAACTTGGGCGGCTCGATCCGGGCGGCCGCGGCCCGCGGGGACTTGGCGGGAACCGCCGCGGGCGTCCGGGATGCCCAGGAGCAGGAGCTCCAGCCGCAGGCACGAGGGAGCTGGCCGGGGGCTGCTCGCTCCGCCGACCACGGGCACCAGTCTCACCAGCGTTCATAAATGTGGAACTTGACAGCAAGTGGTGTCTGCTCACAGCACTGATCGGAAAGTAAGATGGGATGTGAACGCTTATTAGATGGTCCTAGGTCCGATTGCTGTTGTACATGCCCATGTCCCACATCAACCGGACGCAAGCACAGCTCTCTCAACGCATTCCGTCAATCTCAGAAACTAGGAAGTAAAGAAACTGAGATAATCCAGTTTCCATTGCTTACCCCTTCCTCAATAATTAGCTTGCTTGGGAGAAAAGGAAGCACTACAGGACCGGGAATTTTGATCTACGGTTTTGAGACATTAGCAGACACCGGGTATCCAGTCGGTGCTCGCTAACGGCGTCCCCAGCCCCGCGCGCACTTTCTTTTCTTTCCATCCCGCCCAGGCTGTGCTTGCGGTCCGGGGAGAAAATGCATTTGAAACATTGCCAAGCGGGAGGATCCGAGTTCAAAGCCAGCGTCAGCAACTGAGGCCCTAAGGAACTTAATGAGACCTTGTTTCAAAATAAAAAAAATAAAAAGAACTATGGATGTCGTCTAGAAGTTAAGCGCCCCTGGGTTCAATCCCCATTTGCCCCCGCCCCCCAAAATTTTAAACACTGCCAAGTGCCCAGCGCTGGAAAACACTCAGTAATTGGGGAGGTCGCATTTCACAAGACCCCTTAGGGCTCCAGATACATTAGAATCCAGGTCTCCCCCTACATCCAGAACTCCAGTGCTAAAATGATAAAAATTATATTTTGGGTAGTGGCTTCCTACAGTGTTTTGGGGGAAAAGTTATTACAGGACATGCTCAAAGAAGCATATTCAGATTTCTTTTGTATTCCCTTTTAATAATCAAATACCAGAAAAATTATGAAAGGCTAATGTTATATGGTTATCTCTTGGGTGATTGGCTGATAGGTTTTTTTTTCCTTCCCATTTTTATCTTTATAATTTTCTGTATTGTCTGGAAAATACTTTTAGTGCTGAGGGTGTAGCTCAGTGGAGACTGTTCACTTCACATGTGTGAGGTCCTTGGCTTGAGCCCCAGCCTTGCAAAACATTACAGCTTGCATTTATTTCTTTTATAATCAAAACAAGAGATAGCCTGTTTGGAAACAAAAGCAAATCCAGAGACTAAAAGAAAAACTTAAAGGGACCATGCTAGTGATTCTATAGTTGTCTCCCCAACCCCTCTGAAACCTGAAGCAATGCTTATTTGATAAATAGCAGTTGAATGGGTAAGTGAATAAATATCCTTTCTGTAATTTCTTTCAGAGGAAAAACACGTTCCTTTAGCTCATTTATTTTTTAAGGGACCTACAGTGTGATTTTAAATATAATAACAGCAATCTAAAAATTTCAGAATAAAAACTGGCCTGCCATTATCTGATTGTCCTTTCCCGTACCTGACTGTCCTCCCTCGATATATGACATATGTATTTGTGTATTCAAATTGTCTACTATTAGACTTCATAGAACTTTGAGACTGGACATTTGCTGAGTGCCTTTGAAGTCCAATCATAGGCAATCTGTGTAGTCTGAAGCAAGCAGCTGCAACCAAATTACCCATATGCTGACTGACAGTTAGTTTGTATGAAAGTTTTTTTCCTTCTTGTGGTGGACCACAGTCTTTGGCCCAACCGTCAATGCTGTATGCATTGGTTTCTTCCACTACTATTGACTTCCTCTTTTAAAATGTGGGAAACTGTGAGGATCAAGGTGCTTCCAGTGGCCACTTTAGCCCTGGGAACTGAAGTGGAGCTTGGAGCCCCAAGAGATTTCTAATAGAGAAGTTCCTCTCCAGTGAAAGTTACCCACAGTGGTTGAAAAATCTGCTCTGCCCAGTCCTGCCCAGAAGAGCAGTCCTAGAGGGAACTAACATTCAGGATTGCCACCTGTCACCTTAAGCTTATTTTGAAGAAAGCCTTGTGACTTCTCCCATGAGATACCTTCTGCATAGTTGCAAACCTGAGATGAGGGGCAGGGAGTGTAGCACAGTGGGGGAGTATATGCCTAGCATGTGCAAAGCTAAATTTGGCTCCCAGCACTGCAAATAAAAAAACCTCCCCTCAAACAAAACAAACAAACGAAAAACAACCAACCCTGAGAGAAGAAAGCAACACATTTGCTCTTATGCTGCTCTGTGATCATTTCAAAATACTAGGCTTCTTTTAAGTTGCAACAAATATAAAACAGAAGCAAATGTAAAATATCCTAAACAACTGCAGTTGGCTCTGCTTCAACCATTAACTATCCAAGAATTTCTTTAACCTTAGTCATTTAAGGAAGTGGAGGGGGAAAAAAAAAAAGAAAATTCCTGGAGATCTTAGTGTGGGAGTATTTCTAAGATTTTTCAGGGACCTTATGCTTGTACCTGTCCCCTTAGTTCAGCGATCCCCAAAACTTAATCTGTGTAAAAAATACTTGGAAAGTTTGTAGATACCTGGACACTATCTTTAGAAACTATACCTTAGGTAGAACAGACTAAGGTCCTAGAATCTGTGATGATCACCTGCAGGGCTGCTGTCCCTGTACCACGGGTCACTATCATGCAAAACTGAAAAAGGTGGCACTTCTGTGTAGACTCAGCTTGGTGAGTTTGTGGTTGTCTGGTGAGAATTAGAAAAATGTGTCCTTTCTCCAGGAAGATGTAACACATGCCAGAGCCTTCCATATGCCCAAGGATCATATGCTAAACC
This sequence comes from Marmota marmota marmota, assembly GCF_001458135.2. Classification (NCBI taxonomy): domain Eukaryota; kingdom Metazoa; phylum Chordata; class Mammalia; order Rodentia; family Sciuridae; genus Marmota; species Marmota marmota. The sequence goes on along the minus strand of NW_026000119.1, from coordinate 2,887,535 downwards.
ACCTCATGGCCCCTTAGTTGCCCACCAATAAAGAGCCCTCACATGTCAGGGGCCTAGCTGAGCATACTTTGTATCACCTTGTCCTTGCCTTTTCCTTTTTCTTCTGTTATTAATAACTAAGTCCAATTCCATTTAGAAAATATGTATTGAGCACTCACTTGTGTAAGAGTTGTGCTATATTTGATAAGTGCTAATGAGATGTCGGTGGTTCTCTGTCCATGGCCTGCAGCTCTCCTCATCACTGCCGGACCATGCATTTATTTGGTTTCCTGCCATCTTGGATCCCACAGAACAGAAAGAGTGATCAAATTGGTGGGAGCTACTCAGGAAAAAGGAAAAATGGAGGCAGGAAGAACCGAAGTGGGGATCTTGGTGGATAAACCTTGAAGTGTGAGGTGACAGTGCCTTTCTTTAGAACTTTCTTTACATGGAATGGTCTCATTGTAGGAAATCTTGCAGGATTTGGCTCACATTTTGAATATCTTAATTTTATACACTAGTTATAGTTGGATCAACCTTGTACCTGTCTCCTCTGCCTGCGAACACTGCACTGTTGTGGAGGACAGTCCAGTATCTTAGAAAATTAGGATTATTAATATGCTATGTTGCATTAATCAATTAATAAGTACTAGTAATATTGATTAACCCAGATACTAGGCATATTACTTAGATTTCTTTTTTCTTTCTACTATATATTTATATTTAATTTTTTTTGCTTTGCTTGAAGCATTTTTCATTACATAATCTCTCATGTAAGCTATCCAATGCGAGATCTCTCTTTATACATATCAGCGAATAGCAGAATTTAATTTTGATATTAGTCTGTTTTTCTTACTTTCCTAATGAGAATTCAAGGATTCTTATAATTTATTAGCTAAATGTACAATATTCCCATATCTTGTTGCCAAACATTTTATATAGATAAAATAAAATATTTTGTACACACAGAGAAATTAGACAAGCCCAAGTACACATGCATATGTGGTGAAATTAAATGATCAAGTTAGTAAATACAACTCATAATACGTGTTTCCTGCTGAAAGCAGTATTTGAGGAGGATTCAAAGCTTGTATCTTCCATTACTTTGAAAGCATGGTATGTAGCAAAACACTAAAATTTGACTAAGATTATTAAATTTAAAGCAATTAGATAAAGAAAGCAATGATCTTTCAGCTGAAACTATGGCATTTTAGGAACAAAAACAAGAAAATCAAATTTCTGTAAAGAACGATTATCCCCCCCTGCAGTGTTAAGATGAATTTTTAAAGAAGTTTTTAATCTCAAAGTACTTACAATTACAAAATGGGCTTGGAGCAGGAAGTGTCTTGTGGCCCAGGAGAGGCTCTTACTAGAAGTGGAAGCTCTTCGGTGGAGAGGTAGAGGCTTTCTACTGCAGTGTAGTACAAAGAACAAATCCGGAGATTCTGATTGGCCAGTGCAATCCAGGCAAAAGTGCTTTTTAAGCTGTTTCTCTTATCTTAAGAATGAAGATTATGTCTTGCCAAATAAGGCGTGTTCTTTTTCTTACAAATGTGAAGTACACTCATACATCTTTTAGGCAGGGAAAGATTTGATTCATTGTGTAGTTTGATTGATTTGACATGGCAGGCAGAGCTTGCTAATTTTTAAATTTCGTTTTCCTCTTTTAATTCAATAAATAAATACCACTTAGTACATATTTATTGCCATATTTTTATTTATTTGTTTGTTTATTTTTTGATATCAGGAGTGCTTAACTACTGAGTCACATCCTATCCTTCCTCCCCCCATACCTTTTTTTTTGGTGTGTTTTATTTTGTGACAGTCTGACTACATGCTGAGAGGCTCGCTAAATTGCCGAGGCTGACTTTGAACTCCAGATCCTCCTGCTGAGCCTCCTGAGCCACTGGGATTACAGGTGTACACCATATTTTAATTGTGGAGCTTGCAGGGAGCATTTGGGAGAAAGCTGGCTACCTGGAATTCCATACCTAGTTAGACACTTCTTTTCTTTCTTATTTGGATTGCTTTGTTTTCCCTGGCAGAGATTGAGAATTCAAGGATTACTTACTGTTAAACAGGGCCACAAATGCTTTTTGCATGTATCCATTTCTTGAATTGTCCCCACAATTCTGTGGGGGTGGTACAATTATTAATCCCATTTGACTGACAAGGAAACTGAAACCAAGAAATGCTAAGTGGCTAGTAGGTGGCAGCTAGGAATTGGCTGTACTGGGACTTGGTATGTGCCTTCTAGGCTAGGCAGGTATGATTTAACACAACAGCCTTGTTCCACCAGGGAAGATTTCCCATTCTAAACAACCTCCGAGTAAGTGACAGGTAGGCTGGGCACTCTCATTTCTGAGCAGTTTTATTAAGTAAAATTTATGGGAGCCTATTGTTTTGGACTTCCCTCTGGCCATAGGTCCCAGTAGACAAACGAAACCAGAATGCTGTCATTTGTGCTGAGTGCCCTGTAATCAAAGAGATCTTTGGATGAGTCCAGTTTTCCAAAAATAGGAGATTCCAGTCAAATTGAGACAACAATATAAGGAAGAATGCCCTCTGTTTTGACCCCATCAAGAAAGTATTTTGCAATAACTTCTTTTTTGTTCCTGCTTCCTTCAGTTCCTGTCAGCCCATAGAGCTAACCTCCTCTGCACAGTTTTTGGGGAATGAGATATTGCTTAATTCTCCAATCACAAATAAAAGCTAATCAGATCTTTACACTAATTTGTTGGAATTGTGTCTTTTGACAGGTTAAATTATGAAATCAAAAATTCAAAGACTCTAAACAAGTTTTTATCCCTTTGGTACTGATGATTGAACCCAGGGGCACTCTATGTATAAGCTATATCCCCAGCCCTTTTTATTTTTTTATTTTGAGACAGTGTGTCTTACGGCCTTGCTAAGTTGCTGAGACTGCCCTTGATCCTCCTGCCTCAGCCTCCTGAGTTCCTGGGATTACCTGTGTGTGCCACTATGCTCTGCTTACACCAGCATTTAAAAAGGAAGAAATACTAACAATAAAGGTATAAAGACATTGGTAGTAATAACAACCATAGTTTGGAGCTGAGTTGACATGAGAGAAAATCCTAGGCAAATGACTTGTTAGCTACATTGCTTCTGAAAGTCAACTCAAGAGTTGATTTCCTCATCTCTAAAATTGGAAAAATAAGACCTACCTACTAAAGTTATCAAGGAGTCATTGATAATGCCTGGCCCACTATATGTATTTTAAGATTTCAACTTAACATTCATTGCATACTCTGTAGGAAGCTGCTGAGCCCTCCAACTACAAAGCTTGTTAACACAAAATATCACCTTCAAGGATTGCAGAGATAGACCAGCTGTGTAAAAACAATGTCACAGAAACATGTAGGAGAGGATAGTAATTTGGGTGAAAAAAAGGCACTACTGGGCTTGGGATGTATATTTCACATAATCAGAAAGTTCTGAAGCTTGAAAATTTGGTCAACCTAAAAATCTTGTATTTCTCCTAATAATTCTGGCCCTTGGTCAGCATGCCTTTAGCCATTTCTTTAACCTCTGCCTCTGTTTTGGCCACTGTATACATTTTTCCACAGAGATGACATCTTGTCTTTCTGATTCCTGCGACTTAACTCTTCTGAGGGAGCATTTTAGCAAAGCTATTTCAAAAGCATGAAAAGTTCAACCCAAGCTCTTTTTTTTTTTTTTTTTTTTTTTTTTTTTTTTTTTTTTTTTAAAA
>NW_026000119.1:2872841-2883801 GCF_001458135.2 Marmota marmota marmota | reverse complement strand
TTTTTTTTTTTTTTTTTTTTTTTTTTTTTACTTTTTATTTTGAAACAGGGTCTCACTAAGTCTTTAGGGCCTCACAAATTGGCTGAGGCTGACCTTGAACTTGTGATCCTCCTGCTTCTTCAGCCTCCTGAGTTGCTGGGATTATAGGCATGCACCACCACACCTGGCTGACATCTAGTCTTGACAAAGTTTTGCAACAATTATAGACTGGTTGGTTTTTGGAGGCATTATAATTGGTACTATCTTTTAAGAAGACAGTGTTGGTTATATAATACATAAAAAAATTTTTAAATGTACTTATTCCTTGGCCCTACAATTTCACTATTAGTGAGTACCTTAAATTTTGTGCCTCTGAGTAACTTGTTTTCCTCTAGTTTGTCCTGTGTCAAATTCAAGTTCATATTTAGCATTATATTACCCAGAGTGGGAAATACAGGTGCTCAACTAGGCAGTCCATATTTTTAAGGGATAATGGAGCAAGTGGAAAACACCAGAAGATGATATATTGTGGGTTGCCCGAAAATGTGGATGGAACAGGAAATAATTATTGGCAAATTCCACTGAGGGTTGGGAAAGTAGATAAATTCTTTTTATAAGAAGTAAACTTTGGTCAGGTGTGGTGGCAGACACCTGTAATCCCAGCAACTCGGGAGGCTGAGGCAGGGGGATTATAAATTCAAGGCCAGCCTCAGCAACTTAAAGAGAACTTGTCTCAAAATAAAAACTAATAGTAAAGGGTTGGGGATGTGGCTCATTGGTTAAGCATCCCTGGGTTCAACCCCTGGTACCAATAACAACAACATCAACAAAAAAAAAAAAAAAAAACACCAACCCCAATACAAAAACCAAAAAACCTCAAAGGGCAAGATTTGAATTGATGATTATACAAAGGTAGAGTAGAATGAGCCAAAAAAGGAGGTGAAAGGAAGCAGCAGAAAAGTTAGGTGACTACTTTTTAAATTTGTTCTAAATTAGTTATACATGATGGTAGAGTGTATTTTGACACATCATACATAAACATAAATGGAGTATAACTTCTCATTCTTCTGATTGTACATGATATAGAATTACACCTATCGTGTGATCATATATGCACATAGGGTAATAATGCTTGTTTCATTTTACTGTCCTTGGTACTCTCATATCCTCTTTCCTCCTTTCCCTCCCCTCTGTCTAATCCAAAGCACCTACATTCTTCCCTAGCCCCAACCACTTACTATGAATTAGCATCCAAATATCACAGAGAACATTTGGCTTTTTGTTTTGGGGGACTGGCTTATTTTGCTTAGCATGATATTCTCCATTTCTATCCATTAACTGGCAAATGCCATAATTTCATTCTTCTTTAAGGCTGAGTAATATTCCATTGTGTATATATACCACATTTTCTTTATCCATTCATCTGTTGAAGGGCACCTAGGTTGGTTCCATAGTTTGGCTATTGTGAGTGGAGCTGCTATAAAAATTGATGTGGCTTCGAAGGTGAATGCTTTGATAAGCCCGAACTTATCAAACTTATTGACTTATGGGAATAATGAGGTAAATTTGACCATTCTAGAAAACTATCCACTTTACTTTTCTTTGAATATGTAAATATTTAAATTAGAATCCCAAGTTTAGTGTGTCCCCACTTCAACCTTTGATTTCTCATCCTCTTTTACGTGATACAGCCCCTAACCACATTTCCTCTAAATAAGTGGTCCCCAAATCCACTCATTGTTTGAACTGAGAGCTTGTAAGTCCTCACCTTCTGTCCACTCCATTGGCAAGAATTGTTGGTTCCCCCTGGAAGTGCACACCCAGCACATCTACCTTTCTCATCTCCACTGTCATATCTGTAACTCCCACCTGCCTTATTATAAGAGCTTCCTTATTCATTGCCCTGCTTTGACGAGTGCCAGGATGGTCTTTTTAAAAGGTCAATCGGCTTGTGTCCCTCCCTGACAAAAGCACTCCAACTGCTTTCCACTGCACTTGATCAAAGCTGTGATTCCATCGCAGCCTTCTCCATCCCCACCGGCTTTCTGTTTTGAAACAAAGCTCACTCCTGTCTGGCATGTAATATGTCAGGAAGTGCATGTAGGCAAACTCATCAATCACAAGAATAGCATGAGGGGAAAATGCTTTTTGACAAAAACAATCACTGTTTTTGTTTTTGGTACCAGGGATTGAACCCAGGGGTGCTTTATTGGATATAGAAAATGACAAACCTCAAAATAATGTGGCCTGGGGAGAGGGGATGAGGGAGAACGCAATACATTGATCCTTTCCCAATCCATCAGGTCTGGAATGACATTGATCCTTCCCCAAACAAGTCCTTCCCCAGACCCTCCATCCGGCCCAGTAAAGACAAATCCCAGATACTGACCACTTACTCCAAGTACCCCCCATCTTGCCCAGTAAGAACAGATCTCAAATCTCTGAGTGCCCAAACTCACAGACTCATTAATTAAGTCCTCTCTAATGTGTAACCTATATATGCATAAACGTCCCCTTTGACTGGTGGCTCATCTTCCACCAGGAAAGTGGGTCCAGCAGAGGCGTCACTCTGCTCTCAAATAAAAGCTGTGCTGACCTGTGAAGTTTGTGTCTGACCTGGTCCCTTTTGTGCAAAAATGCTTAACCAGTGAGCCACATCCCCAGCCCTTTTTCATTTTTTAATTTTGAGACAGGGCCTTGCTAAATTTCTGGCTTTGAACTTGTGATCCTCCTGCCTCAGCCTCCTGAGCTGCTGGGATTATAGGCATGTGCCACTGTGCCCAGCACAATCATTGTTTTCTTATGATTTGTTGGACTGAAAAACATCTTGTGATTAGGCAATTACGATCAGGCACATCATCTGGTCCTAAACCTCCACCTAGGAGAAGGTGCCCACCAGTCTGAAATCACCCATGTCCTATATGAACAAATCAGCTTCCTGGCAAGATGGTCCTTTTGGATGATAGGTCACCATTTTTCTATCTGATGGTGCTTCACTTAATAAAGTTCTGTCTCTACCACTGCTTTGCCTCTGGACTGATTGACTTCCCTTGTGTGGTGAGCAGACCGAGCCTCGAACGTGTACGAGGCAACATTTGTGTTAAATTTCCCGATAGTCCTGTTCTGTGAAAGTTTTTTCTCCTGATGCTTTCATGTGGACTGTAAGACACATGTCGGTGAATGCCTGAAGCCCTGAAGAATTTTGTGGCTATGCCAAAACATTTCCTATCACGGTTCCAAACCAAACATTTTCCCAACAATTAACACCAAAGTAAAACATTTCGCATGATGTGTAAGAAAACAATCAGTCTACATTATAAGATTTTGACGGAAATCATTTTTAAAAATGCCCTCTCCAAGGGGAGAGATTAGGGATGATGACCTTTTCTCTTCTGTCTCCTTTATAATTTTTTTATACTTCCCAAATTCTTAACATAAATTAAAAAAGAAAAGGAACCTCAAAAAGCTGCCTATAGTAGATTAAAAGGGTATCACAGTGTATTCAGTTTTTTTTTTTAATAAGAAAAAGATAGATAGGGACTTATAAAGTGCTAACCTTTGTCTTGTGGAGACAGTGAGGTCTATGATATGGTACAGAGGGGCTGGAGAGTGGAAGTTTCATCAATTCATCAGATTTCTAGCAATGCCTAAGCAAGAGACAGTTATAGGAATACATGGATTAAGGCGATGACTTCATCATTTAAGGAAAAGTGAAACCATCTGTTAGCACAAAGGAAATGAAGAAGGCTTCCAAGTAATGGGACAATAACAGGCATATTAACAAAATTGGCACTGAGGAAAGAAATCTGAAAGAGATCTTCTCAGCCTCCTGTGACCGAGAATTTGGCATGAAACACTCACGAGGAAGAGGCCAGATTCTCCGTTTCTTAATGTAAGGACCTCTCTTTAACAGATTTTTCAGGGCCTTCTCTAAAATATATTAACTAAAATTTAAGAAACTACTGATTAAGAAAACAGGCAATGATAAAAATGACTATGGCTAGTTTCAGGTGGTGTTTTTATTATAAACTAACACCGATAATATTTAAATTAAATTGTATTTTATTAATTATAATGGAGTCTATTTTCAACCTGGCACAGTGGCACAGATCTGTTATCCTAGTTACTCAGGAGATTGAGGCAGGAGGATGGCAAGTGTGAGGCCAACCTGGGCAATAAAGTGAGGCCCTGTCTTAAAATAAAATAAAAAGAAGGGCTGGGTTTGTATCTCAGTGGTTGAGTACTTGCATAGTGTGTGTGAATCCCCACAACTGAAAAAAAAAATCTACTTTCAATGGAAAAGTAGTAATGTATTGGGCTGGAGATGTGGCTTAAGCAGTAGCGCGCTCGCCTGGCATGCGTGCGGCCCGGGTTCGATCCTCAGCACCACATACAAACAAAGATGTTGTGTCCACTGAAAACTAAAAAATAAATATTAAAAAAATTTTTTAAAAAAAGTAGTAATGTATGTACATAATGCAATCTACATGTCTCGGTGCTCTTTAGTGGCCATAGGAGTCTCTATAACACTCAATACCAATAGCAATAATCTCAGGTCCCAACTCTAAGATGCTCAGGTATTAGTTAGGCTCCCACCCAATCATTCTGAAAGTATTTCTGAGAAAATTGGAGGTGTCTACAAATCTGTCCTGGCAGTAGCCCATCCCCAGAGGTGACTTCTTCAGCTTCAGACTGCTCATGGCAACTTGATACCCATACATGTCAATTTAAAAAAGGTTCAACATGTTCTTTAAATGTCAGAAATATTACATTATTCCTTTTCCTCTCCAACTTGCATTTGATGATTCCCCCATAGAATTTTATACTAATGTAGGTATCTTTTTTTTTTTCTGAAAATCTTTTATTGATCATCCTGTATAACTGTCTGTAATACAGTATGTATAGAAATTGAGATCATTTTTTTTCTATTTCCTGTGGCCATGAAGATCTAAATATCAAAAAATTTACTCTGGATTGAGTTATCATTACAATGATTATTAGTTGATAATTGCTCAAAACAAGCTATCTTAATGATTATTTATAAACAATTATGAAACACAACTTAATCCTTTCTTTGGAGAACCTGACCACCCACATTACATATGGTTCCGGTGGTTTGGTGCAGCATCCTACCCCAGCCCTCGGGAGAATGTGGGTCCCAAGTTGGTTCTCAGCAAAGCAGCAAGATGGAGTTAAGCTTGAGAAATCACAGGAGGGGAACATCTGTGAAAAGGAAAGAGGAAGAAGGATTGGGCAGGGGAGCCATGAGAACACCATCAGTTAAAACCTATTAGTTAACTACACTCCTCACAGCTGGACAGCCATCCTTTTTTTTTTTTTTCTTTTCTTTTTGAGGTGGTTTCTATTAATGCCAGCAACAGCAGGGGACCCAGGCTTAGTCAACTGTAGAGCTTTATATCCCTGGAGATTGATCAGACCAAAAGATTGAGCATGTGACCTAAGAAGGACCAGTAATAATTAGGTTTCAGGATTGCAAAAAAGAGGCTGAAAGCAATAAGCAAATTGCTTACCTGAAATGAGAACCTGGTACTGCCAGCGGCTCTCTTCCCTGGCCTCTGGGAGGAAATGACAGGAGAGAACGATTACAGTGTGCAGGCAGAGGTCAGAAAGGAGAGGAGGGAGCCATGGCAGCACTGAGGTTCCACTCTTTACTCCACAGCCCTGACTTCTGGTAGCTTTCTTTCAGATTCTATGAAAGGCCCCCCACCCCCACCCATGATCCTCACAGCTGCCTGAGCCAACAGTCACCAATCTCTAGTCCCCCTCTTTCTTTGGTTAAAGAAGCTTAAATTGAATTTAATTTCTGTCCCTTTACAGCTGAAAAATTCTTGAGCAATAATGTACTTGAAGTTGCACTGTCCTACTTTTTAAGAAATCAAAGGGGCTGGGGTTGTGGCTCAGTGGTAGAGAACTTGCCTAGCACATGTGAGGCACTGGGTTTGGTCCTTAGCACTACATTAAAAAATAAATAAAATAAATGTTGAGAGAGAGAGAGAGAGGGAGGGGGTGACGTGGCCTGCCAAGCATGGAGGAGGAGGAGCAGAGCAACTCTAGCCTATTGGGCACTCAGGAGAAGAGCGACCATGCTGTGGTCCTCCATTTACCAATCAGGCTCTCCCAGCCTGATTCCATCTTGGGACACCACAGTCACTTCCATATCCCCCACGCCATGTGATAGCCTCCACCTTAGGACAACAGGGAGGGCCTGGAGGCAGCAGCCCGCCCACCGCAGCACTGCACGCCATGGCACTGTCTCTGAACAGGCTGCCCAACACCACTGCATGGCCTGTCCTCTTAGCCCCATCTCTGAAAGCAGTCGCCTCCACCTTGGGACATCTCCGTGGCCATCTTGGGTTACCTTTGCTGCTGCTACCACCATCTTTATTTGGGGCAGCTTCCATCTTAGGACACGGGCTAGGGCCTGGAAGCCTAACATCAAGGTACATGCAGGTTTGACACTGCTGCTGCCACCAATGGGGACATGCCTGCTTCCATCTAAAGACAGTAGCCAGAACCTGGAAGACCATCACCAAGGTCCCTGCAGGTGTGGTTGCACTAGAGGTATCCCTGCAAGCCGACTTCTCTTGATTCCTCTTTCACTCTTCCTATGATCTAATACCTCTATATTCTCACCTCCTACCTCATAAACCCCACATCCCATACAACCCCCATGCCCAGCTCTATCTTTGTCCACCTTTAGAAACTGTAGACACTTAGGCAAACCTACTATTTCTATTGTAGATGTTAATTGAACATGTCATTTCTGTTTATTGCAAAAAAGCTGTAATTATCTAGATAGGAACTACTTGGTTTAAGGCTGCATATTTACATTGGGTGCTGTAAATATTGATCTCCCCCTTAAAGATAAGGTATTGGTAGCCTGTAGGGACACTACAGGATTATAGGGTAGAAACTGTAACACCTTGGATCCGTACTGCTAGAGAGAAAGACACATGGACAACATGAAAAAACAAGGGAAGAAAGTGCCCCAAACAAACCTAGATGCTACAACAATAGAATCCATTGGCAGCACAGTAGATGAAATGTCAGAGAAGGAGTTCAGAATGTACATAGTTAAAATGATCTGTGAAGCAAAGAATTATATAAGAGAGCAAATACAGGCAACAACTGATCACTCCAATAAAGAGATAAGAGACCAAAAGTTTACTTCAAAAAAGAGAGTTTCTGAAAAACAAAGAAAAAACAAACAGAAATCCTTGAAATGAAGGGAACAATAAACCAATAAAAAATTCAATAGAAAGCATCACCAACAGACAAGATAACTTGGAAGACATAACCTCATGAAATGAAGATAAAATATATAATCTTGAAAATAAAGTTGACCACACAATGAAAATGGTAAGAAACCATGAACAGAATCTCCAAGAATTATGGGATAACATGAAAAGACCAAATCTAGAAATTATTGGGGTAGAGGAAGGCACAGAGATACAAACCAAAGAAGTGCACAATCTCTTCAATGAAATAATATCAGAAAATTGCCCAAACATGAAGAATGAATTGGAAAATCAAATACAAGAGACTTATAGGACACCAAATGTACAAAATTACAACAGATCTTTACCATGGCACATTAAAATGAAAAAGCCTAGCATAGAGAATAAGGGTAGAATTTTAAAAGCTACAAGAGAAAAGTCTCAGATTACATAGAGGGGGAAACCAATTCGGATCTCAGAAGATTTTTCAACCCTGACCTTCAAGGGCAGGAGATTCTGGAACAATATATTCCAAGCTCTAAAGAAAATTGATGCCAACCAAGAATCTTTTTTTTTTTTATTTTTAATATTTATTTTTTTTAGTTTTTGGAGGACACAACATCTTTATTTATATGTGGTGCTGAGGATCGAACCCAGGCTTCATGCATGCCAGGCGAGCACGCTACTGCTTGAGCCACATCCCCAGCCCAAGAATCTTATATCCCACAAAATTAAGCTTCAGATTTTATGACAAAATAAAAACTTCCACGATAAACAAAAGAATTTACAATGAGATAGCCTACACTATAGAACATTCTCAGCAAAATATTCCATGAGGAGAAAATGAAAAACAACAATGAAAATCTTGTGGCTCAGTGGTAGAGTTCTCGCCTAGTACGGTGAGGCCCTGGGTTCAATCCTCAGCACCACATAAAAATAAATAAATAAAGGTATTGTGTCCAACTACAACTAAAAAAATATTTTAAAAAAAAGGAAGAAAATCACTAAAGGAAAAGTCAATCAAAGGAGAAACCAAGTCTCATTAAAAACCCAAAAATAAACCAAAATGACCAGGAATACAATCCATATTTCAATAATAGATATATATGTCAAAACGTACGGTTAGATTTAGGGATTGGGTAGAATTAGAACAGCTTTTAAGTCTTTGTATAATCTTTTAAAGTAAGCACCTATAGTTACAATCATGAATTTGGGCTTCAGTCATAGAAATTAAGAATTGTTGATTAATATTAGAAATACAGCTGGGCATGGTGTTGCACACCTATAATCCCAGTGGCTAAGGAGGCTGAAGCAGGAGGATCGAAAGTTCAATGCCAACCTCAGCAACAGCAAAGTACTAAGCAACTCAGTGAGACCCTGTCTCTAAATAAAATACAAAATAGGGCTGGGGATGTGGCTCAGTGGTTGAGTGCCCCTGAGTTCAATTCCCGGTACCCACCCCCCAAAATATTATGAATACAGTTCGAGTTATGGTAGTAATTTCTATACAAATAAATATGAATATGTATAAATATTCATGGATATTTATCATGCACATATAAATGTTTATAGAAAGAATAACAAATTTATAAAGATACAGGAGTATGTTTAGTGTTTCATTTAAAAAAATTTAAGTTGTAGTTGGACACAATATCCTTATTTTATTTATTTATTTTTGTGTGGTGCTGAGGATAGAACTCAGTGTCTCGCATGTGCTAGGCGAGAGCCCTACCCCTGAGCCACAACCCCAGCCCCATAATGTTTCATTTTTATTACAGTTTGGTTTAGAAGTAAGATTTGGATTTCTTGTAGCAATAGGATTACAGTTAACATTATAGTTACATATATATACATACAAATGTATATAATGATATATATATATATATATATATATATACATGTAAAAATATATGTGGATATTCAAAGTTAAATTTAAAGTTTATATATGAAGCTTTTGTCTAGGGTTAATTAAGAGTTACACGCTAGCATTGTGGTTAGGGTTATGGATTAAAAAAATATATAAATATATATGACTATAAGTATAAATATATAGAAAAATTATATATAAAATATACATTGTATGTGCTTTTATCTCTAGTTAGGTTTATGGCAAGGAGAATTGTTAGGTTTTGTTTAAAGATAGGGTAAGCTGCAGAAATGAACATATATGAATGTATATATGAATTTGTATGTGAATTTATACGTATATATCTCACAATATGCAGAAATATTAATGAAAAGTGTTATTGTTTATATGTAACAATTTGTGAATCTATATCCCATAATATATAGGTACATTCTCGTAAAGTGAGCCTGTCTATGTGAGTAGAGGTTTCTGTTGAACAGTAGATGTAAGGACAGGACTATGTTGTGAAAAAGGGTAAAGGTTAGAGTTAGGGTTTGCATGTTTATATCCATATATAAATACAATATGGATATATATGTAAAATATACATTAAAATATTTATATGTATAGTTTTGTGTTGAGATGGATGTTTACAATTTTATTTAGATATAGGTTATAAATATGTAACTGAACATGTATGAAAATTATATATAGTAGTTTGGTTACCAATAGGGTATATGTATATGTGTGTGTGTATATATGAATGTATATAACATAGATAGGAATATATGTATAAAAATATACATGGGAGGAGCTGGGGTTGTGGCTCAGTGGTAGAGTACTTGCCTAGAATGTGTGAGGCACTGGGTATGATCCTCAGCACCGCATACAAATAAATAAATAAAAGTATTGTGTCCATCTATATCTGAAAAAAAAACCGTTTAAAAAATACATGGATATTCAATGTAATGATTATAATTTCTGTGTAAAAGACTCATAGATATGGGAAGTATTAGGTTGAGGTCTGAGTTATAGAGTATGTTTATGGAGAGGGTTACCTTTGGAATGTATCTATCAATATGTATGTATGTAAATCTGATGCTGAAGTAAAATTATACATGAAAATTTGTAAATATATGTAACTTTGACTATGAATAAAATAAATTAAAAAATAGATAAACAGAATAGAATTGACATCCTGAAATAAACCATATCTAAAGAAAATTTACTCAAAATGAGTCATCTAAATGTAAGAAATAAATCTATAAAACTCTTAGAAGAAAAAACAGATGTAAAATTTTGTGACCAGAGTTAAACAAGTTTCTTAGACATGATTCCAGCATCACAAGTGACTTGAGAGTTAATTGGGCTCCATCAAAATTCATATCTGTTCTGCAAACAGTACCATCACAAAAGTGAAAAGACAATCTATATAAATGCAGATGAAATTTAAATGGTTCCTGAATACATTAAAGGATGCTCAACCTCAAAGAGAGAGAGAGAGAGAGATCAAAAAGACATTTTAAAAATTCAATTTGAAGTTCCAAGTAAACAATAAATACATCACTGAGGGAAGATTGTTTTTAGCAGTCTGCTTACAAGGTCTTTGTAAAAACAAACTGGCTGTTTGTTGAAGTACATATGTGTAGATATATGTTAGAGATGAGATAATTTAAAATTTTTTTGTAGTTGTTAATGAACAAAATGACTTTATTTATTTATTATGGTGCTACGGACATAACCCAGTGCCTCACACATGCTAGGCAAAGTGCTCTGCCACTAAGCTACAGCCCCAGCCTGAAAAGGATTTTTTTCTCTTTAACTTTCTTTTTTTCTTTCTTTTCTTTTCTTTTTTTTTCTTTCTTTCTTTTTTCTTTTTTTTTTTTTTTTTTTTTTT
>NW_026000119.1:2869392-2872532 GCF_001458135.2 Marmota marmota marmota | reverse complement strand
TTTTTTTTTTTTTTTTTTTTTTTTTTTTTTTTTTTTTTTTTTTTTTTTTTTTTTTTTTTTTTTTTTTTTTTTGTGAGGTACTAGAGATTGAACACAGGGCTTCACACATGTAGGGAAGCACTCTACCACCGATGCTCCCAGCCCCCTAAATGTTTTCCAAAACTTTGAAACAATTTTAGACATAACAAAAAAGTTTTAAAAATAGAATTTCAATATGTCCTTCATCCAGTTTCCCCCAAAGTTAACATGTCATCTACCATAGTACAGTGATTGAAAACAGGGAGTTAACACTGGTGCACTCTATTAACTGAACTGCAATCATTATTTGAATCTTGGGTTTTTCCACTAAGGTCTTTTTTCTTTGGAGGCTCCAATTCAGATTCCACATTGCATTTAGTTGTCATCTCCTTTAGTCTCCAGGGAATTTCCACAGTTTGTTTTGTCTTTCATGACATGGAAATGTTTGAATAGTACTGATCTGTTATTTTGCCAAATATCTCTGACATTTTCTCAGTAATCATATAAGAACATATGATGTCAGTATTTGTATTTGTCATTGACATATGCAAAGCAAGACTTGCAAGGTCTTTGGGGTTACTGGCTGTTTGTTGACACCCTTATTTGTTCATTCATTAATTGAAATTCTTTGTTGTTGTTATGTGTTGTATTATCTGTTTATTTTGAGATCACAGCAGTCTTTTCAACAAAAATCAATCTTTTGAACACAACTTTAAATGAGCTCAACTCTAGCCTATTTTGGAGCCATTCTAACATGGAGTAAGTTGAGAGGCACAGCCTTATCTCAGGTAAGGCAGGGCTTTCACAAATAACACAATATATTACATCTGAAACATGAATCAAACAAGGCTATACCAGCTTTTAACTTTCTTTTTGTGGAAAAAGTGGCAAAATGTCCATGTTTTACAATGTCATCTTAAAACATATCAGGCTCTCCTTATTACCTTCCAAAAATACATTTAAATTCCTATTTTAGTGTAAAGAGTAACAAAAATTGTATACATAACTTATTGACAACACGATACCTTTATCAGTTAAAAAACATCAAATGATATGAATAAATACAAAAATTTGTTATGTCTGTATAAATCTGAAAAAGACTATTGCTACACACAATTGCAGTTTGTAGGACACCAACTTGGTAAAGTACTCTCCTAAGCTTTACATTTAACTAACTTTAACTTTTAAAGTACAATTTAGAATCCATAGTACATGGTAACAAAGATTACAGGTCTGCATGGGTTAGCAATACTATTAAAAATCAAAGGATAACCTTAAATCTCTTATATATTTAGGAAAGAGTGTTAATGATAATAAATTGACTTAGTCAAAGCAAACAGATATCAAGACAGGTCTTTAAATGTGGCCCTTCCATGTTAGATACAATATAGAAAAGAGGGCACTTATTGGTTACCTTGCCAGTAAACCTAGATAAACTCATTTTATAAACTTTTACATGACAGACAAGGGTCAGATGTATATACTTCTCAGATGTATACATATATCTAGTCACATTTATGTAGGGTGTCAACTCTATTGTTATAGTTGTTTAACCAGTTACAGAGTAATCATTTAAGACTTTAAAACAGCTACAAACCCTAATTACTTTAAGACTTATTTTCCCCAAGAATAAAATCTAACAGTTACAAACCTGGTGCAGTGGTGAACACCTGTAATCTCAGCAGCTGGGAGGCTGGGTAGGAGGATCATGAGTTCAAAGCCAGCCAAAGCAAAAGTGAGGTGCTAAGCAACTCAGTGAGACCTTGTCTCTAAATAAAGTACAAAATAGGGTTGGGGATGTGGCTCAGTGGTTGAGTGCCCCTGAGTCCAAACCCTAGTACCAAAATATAAAATAATAATAATAAAAAAGAAATAAAACCTAACAGAATCAAGAAAATTATCTTGATATGATAAGAGCAGATCAATGTTTCAGACTTTGCTTCATATCAATATATTAAAGTTTAAATAACTTTGACTAAGTGTGCTAATTTAAATACAAATTCTTTGAGATTTACCTTCTACAAACCTTCTGCGACTTACTTAGACATTCACAAGTTGTTTACATCTTTAGGTTTGTCCTCCTTCATCTTGGACTTTAGCACAAGAATATTATGTTACCAGACAAAATTACTTTCTCATCCAGAAATATTTCTTTTACTGTCTAATTTTCCATACCAAAATATATTTCCATATCTACACCTTTCTTTTATATTTTCTAGTTTTGGACCCTTTCTTAAATTCATAATGTGAAACAATCCTTATGAATGTTATCTGTGCATTTAATTTACACAACAAATTTCAGCCCAGGAGAGGGTTGGACCATCCAGCACATACAAAAACTGTGCCTTAATTTTTTCTCCCAGGTTTCATTCAAGGGGTTGGAGCACAGGATATTTCTGAGCCTGACCAGTCTCCCTTATAATTATCACAAAGTCATCAACTTTAAGGGAGTTCCCCACTGTCAATTGTACCCAGAGGCTCCTTCTGGGTCTTTTTCTCACACTAGGTATATTGATATGTCTTGGAGGGGGCCCTTTCCATCCTTTTCTTTAGGCTTCTTTGAAGATCCTTTTTCAGAGGCAGATGGTCAAGGGTGTGGCAACTTGACTGAGTTCAGTTTCCTTTTCCTCCAAATAGACCATGATGGAGTAAATGAAATAGTTCCTCCAGTTCAACCCAAGGCAGACTTATCCATTTCCTAATTATCTTGCAGTTGGCTGAAAAGGTCAGTGCCCATGTGGTTTTGTTAGGTAATACTAAATTCCTTTCCAGAAAGGTCAAGCTAGTATCATTCCCACCAGAGGATTTATGAGAGTACCTTTTTGCTCTCTCACCAGAAAGAAAATGTTTTGCATATTTTAAACTTTTGCCAATTTGAAAAGTGAAAAAAAAAAGTATCTCAGTGCTGTTTTCATTGGTATTTTTTAATTTTGACTTGAATATTTTTTTCAAACTCATCTTTGGAGCCTATTTTAAAATCTTTTTTTTTTAAATTTTTTATTGTTGGTTGTTCAAAACATTACAAATTTCTTGATATATCATATTTCACACTTTGATTCAAGTGGGTTATGAACTCCCATTTTTACCCCATATACAGATTGCAGAATTACATCAGTTACACA
>NW_026000119.1:2822429-2868130 GCF_001458135.2 Marmota marmota marmota | reverse complement strand
GGGCGCGGGCGGCGGCCCGGCTCCTCCCCTCTGGCTCAACGACAAATCGAGAGAGACTCGGGTGTCTGTGCCTCACCCTCCCTACCAGGAGACCAACTGTTTCTGTCGCCGCTGGTATTGATGAAGTTCTCTCCTCTGCCACTTTCTGATGACATCAGATCTCTGCCATGTTGGTATCCTATGCGAATGGCAACATTTCGTTCCCTTTGCCAGGTAACCAAAGCAACGGGTGATTCCTGACCGGTCCTCAGCAGGACTCGGACTGAGAAGCAGTTTCCGCGGGCTCCTTAGCCCTGGGCCAGGGCAGCTCCGGGAGCCGGAACTCGGCTGCTCCGTGCTCGGTGTATGCTCTGATAAGAGCAGGCTCCAAGAAGCACTCAGGCACTGAGCCTGAGTAATCTGTCTGCAAGCTGCAGGCGAATGGCAGCCTGAAATTACCTGTTCTCCTATTTTAAAATCTTAAAATATGACTTAAAGTGTCACTTTTTGTGCAAATTGTTCATCTTTATTTCATTCCTCTAATGTGTTTTTTGAACTTTGTCCCTCAAGTTTTAAGAGTTATTTATACATCATGGATCTTAACCCTTTGAAGATAACATATGCTGCAAATATTTTCTTCCAGTTTGTCAGCTGTTTTTGTTTATAGATTTCTTTGCCATAGAATTGAAAATTATGTACTCAAATTTATTAATCATTTATGTTATTGCCTCTGAATTTTGACTTGTGGTTTAAAAGCCTCCCACCCTCCACTGAAATTAGTGTGACTTCAACCATGTTTTCTCTTATGATTTCACTTTTTAAAAATTTAATTAATTTACTTTAATTAGGTATAATGACAGCAGAATGCATTTTGATTCATTGTACACAAGTGCAGCACAACCTTTCATTTCTCTGGTTGTACACAATGTAACATTGCACCATATGTGCAGTCATACATGTACCTAGGGTAATGATGCCCATCTCATTCCACCTCTTTCCTGCCCCCTCCCTATCCCTTCTTCCCCTTTGCCCTTTCTCCATTTTTCCCATGTGCCTCACTCCCCAATTAGGGAACAGCATTCACTTATCAGAGAGAACATTTTGCCTTTGGATTTTTTAGAATTGGCTTATTTTGCTTAGCATGATATTCTCCAACTCTATCCGTTTACCTGCAAATGCCATGATTTTATCCTCTTTTAATGCTGAGTGATATTCCATTGGGTATATATACCACAGTTTCTTTATCCATTCATCTATGGAAGGGCATCTAGGTTGCTTCTACAGTTTAGCTATTGTGAATTGAGCTGCTGTAAACATTGATGTAGCTGCATCACTATAATATGCTGACTTTAAATCCTTTGGGTAGGAGTGGGAGGAGTGGAATAGCTGGGTCAAATGGTGGTTCCATCCCAGGTTTTCTAAGGAATCTCCATACTGCTTTCCGTAGAGGTTGCACAAGTTTGTAGTCCCACTAGCAATGTATGAGTGTGCCTTTTCCCCCACATCCTCGCCAACACTTATAGTTGTCTCTATTTTTGATAACTGCCATTCTGACTGGTGTGAGGTGAAATCTTAGTGCAAAGGGGAAATCCCACATACATACAAATCTGAAATTATATATATGACATATATGTATATGTGGCGTTCCCTCTTGCACTAAATTTTCCGAGCAGGCTATAGGGACTCATCATGCCACACAAGAAAGGGAGAGCTGGTACTGCAGTTTGAAAACACACCACTGCCCTCCCCCCAATTTTTTGATACTTCTTTCATCTAAAGGTGTATCCTTGCCTCTTAAATCTGAACCCTGTGATTTTTATGGCCATAGAACAATGCAGAAGTGACTCTTCCATTTTCTGGGCCAGGTCTTATCAAATCAGTACCTTCTCTTTTCTGTATCTTGTGATGCTTGCTCTGGGAACCCAGTTGCCCAATGAGAGGAACTAAAACCCAGAACATTATGCTTTGTCTTAAGGGCCAGTTTCTAGCCCTTAATACAAAGGGCTAAAATCTTTAGCTCTAGCAAGGGCCCAGGAGATCGTGGCAGGAGGATTAAAAGTTCAAGGCCATCCTGGGTAACTTAGTGAGACCCTCTCTCAAAGTAAAACAAAAAGGGCTGAGAATGTGGTTCAAAGCGCTTACTTAACACATGTGAAGCCCTGCGTTCAATTCCCAACACTGGGGGTGGGGGGGAGCCAGTTTCTGATGAACTTATAAGCCAATTAATATTTTTCTAAACAGAAAATTGGCCCTTATATGAGTATTTTCATAGAAAAGTTAAACACTTCTGGAAGCAGATGGGGACAAAATGTTTAAATTCCACAACAGACTTTTTATCAGGTCATGAATAAGTAAATCTTAATTTCCTTTGTTTATATTCTGGGTCTATTGCTATAAACATGGTTAGCAATCATGGCTTTTCTCCAGATGAAGAAATATCATTTCCTGAAAGGACTCTCATTCCAAAGATCATTTTGCTTTATTATCCTTTGTTTTTTTAGTTAAATATACAAACTTACTACAAGTCATTAAGTTTTATGAGAATAGAAGAATGAAGAATCTACATTCTTCACCTAAGGAAGAGCCAGCTTTGACAATTCATGCAGTTCAGAGAAATCATGCAGATCACACAGTTAAGCCCATCATTTTCTCAGAGGGAAAACGAAACAAAAAGACCACATGATTTACAACTCATTTGGTAAGGGAGAAGATGCATATTGCAAAAGGAGTATCAGTAAACATTTCTGTGCTTAGATCTATGCTCATGTCAGCAACTGGAGTCCAGTTACGTCTGATAGAAATACAACTCCTAGGCAGTAGTAAGTAGGAATATGGCTTCATGATCATGAGTATGCACTACGGAAAATGGTTGTTTCTTTTCCCTGGGTAAATCATATTTTTATTGTGGGGCCCCTAATTACATACTAAATTTCGGACCTTTGTAGCTAGATGCAAGACTCAGTTTCTTGGGGAAGCAGTGCAGTTATAGGTAGGTGGAGCATTCTTCATGAAATTGGGAAATTTAGCTGGGTGCAGTGATGTATGCCTGTAATCCCAGTGACTCAGGAGGCTGAGGCAGGAGGATCATGAGCTCAAAACCCAGCCTCAGCAATTTAGCAAGGCCCTAAGCAACTCAGTGAGACCCTGTCTCTAAATAAAATATAAAAAAGGGCTGGGGATGTGGCTCAGTGGTTAAGTGCCCCTGGGTTCAATTCCTAGTATTAAAAAAAAAAAAGGGAAACTCTTGTTAAGGGGAGACCATGAAACAGAAGGACACTTACCTGTTCCCTTCCCTCCTCCCAACTAAGACAAAAGAAAAGAAACAAGAACTTGAGGGCAGGGCTATAGATATAAATAGCTCTTAGAAATCACTAGAACCAGGAACTTGAAGAGTCAGGACATTGTGTTTCCCGGCTTTGTTCTATTTAATTACAGACTGGCTTTTCTGAAATAGGGAGTAGTCATATGTATCTGGGTGGACACAAATCACAGAAATGACAGGATTCCTCACTATAGGCTGGAGCAGAAACTGCAGAGATCCCACCTGTGAGAGCCTGGGCTTGCCTGGCACTGGGGAGAAGTAGGAGGAAGAATGAATCCACCCCAATGAATCCCTTCATCCTCTTGTCATTGGCTTTAATGGGACCTTTGCTGTGTGCTTCTGACATCACTGCCACCACACTACCCACCCTGTGGATTCACCTCTGTCTGGAATCTCCTCCCAAGTATCAAGGAAACCTCCTGATTCTTCCTAGCTTCTGCCCTATTCCAACCAGGAGAGAAAAATACTGTGCCAACCAGAAACTGTAGCCATGGTGGAAGTTTCCAGAAACTTTAGAAAACTTCAGTTATGGCGCAAACCTGCCCATCCTTGACATATAATTAAAACAGTGAGAGACCAATTTTTGGGGATCCCCTAGAAAAAGTAGAAATTTGTTATACCCAAACCAAAAAATGTATGTTTAGCACTCCAACTTCCTTTGTGTCATGAATCTTTTAAATCTTTAAAAAAATATTTAGTTGTAGATGGACATGATACCTTTATTTTATTTATTTTTATGTGGTGATAAGGATCGAATCCAGTACCTCAAGTGTGCTAGGCAAGTGCTCTACCACTGAGTTACATCTCCAGCCCAAGAAATTTAATCTTTAAGAAGTCAAAAACATTATAAGAAGATAATGATGGCAAACTATAGTTAAAAACTTGACAATTGCAAGATTTTCTCCAGAAAAATTGCAAGCATGTATTTAAAAATGTTTTTAGCAGGGCATGGTGGTGCACACTTGTAATCCCAGTGACATGAGAGGCTGAGGCAGGAGGATCAACAAGCTCAAAGCCAGTCACTGAGGCCCTAAGCAACTTAGTGAGCCCCTGTCTCAAAATCTCAAAATAGGGCTGGGGATGTGGCTCAAGCGGTAGCGCGCTCGCCTGGCATGCGTGTGGCCCGGGTTACATCCTCAACACCACATACAAATAGATGTTGTGTCCACCAAAAAACTAAAAAATAAATATTAAAAACTTCTCTCTCTCTCTCTCTCTTAAAAAAAAAAAAAGAATTTGTACTTCATTGTAATGAGTGAATTCATTCTTAAAAAAAAAAAATCTCAAATAAATAAATAAATAAGGACTAGGGTTGTAGCTCTGTGGTAAAAATCCCCTGAATTCAATCCCCAGGACATAAAAAAAAAAAAAAAAAAAGTTTAAAATGTTTTCAAAGCAGTACATGGAAATGATTGAAAATTTTCAAAAACTTCAGAAGGTTTTATGGTGACAGACAGCAGTCTCCTGCTCTATTTTGCATGGTTGCATGATCTCATTCTTGCTATAGAAAGGGAATTAATTTTTATTCTTGTTTCTGTTTTTAGTTTTCTTGGAATTTATCTTAAATTTTTCAATAATATATTGTACTCTTATTTATTTTTTCTTTCTTTCTTTTTTTTTTAAATTGAACCTGGTGTGCTTAACCATTGAGCCACATCCGCAGCCCTTTTTATATTTTATTTAGAGATAGGCCTTTGCTAAGTTGACTAGGGCCTCACTAAATTGCTGAGGCTGGCTTTGAACTCAGGATCCTCCTGCCTTCGCCTCCATAGTCACTGGGATTACAGGGGTATGCCACCGCACCCGGCTTGTATTCTTATTTCTTTATTAATAATTTTAGACACTAGGATCACCTGCATGGTGGAGGAGGAGTTATCTCACTTACAGGTTCCTGCATCTCTCCCCTTCCAGTACAGACATACTTCCATTTTTGATTCCTTTATAATTAAAGTAAAAATCTGAAAAACCAGCCTCTACCTCAGAGCAAAGCCTGTCCAGGGAAGGGACATGACCTTTGTCCTTAGAAAGACCCACAGAGCACTCCTAGGCACATTCCCAGCCTGCTAAGTTGTTTATCTACAAATAACAGGAGAGATCTGCTGCGCCAGGTGTCCCTGACTTAGTCAGGCTAGGTGGGGGCCCATAGCAACCCCCTAGCAGCCACCAATCAGCATGAGACAGGGAAATACCTGGGATGCCAGATGACCCTCCCAGTAGTTTATGGTGGTTGATAACATGTGGGAAACCATGTAGTACAGCATGAACACCCCTCTTGGCTTAAACCAATCAGTACCATGTAGTACAGCATGAACACCCCTCTTGGCTTAAACCAATCAGTTCAAAGAATCCCCTTCTTGTACTAACCAATCACCCCTCCCCAACTTGTTCCCACCAGTGAATGTGCTAATCATGTTTTAGAGTTGTTGTTTGATTTTCCCGTGGTGTGTGATGATTTGCTAAGAGATGCTACGATGTATGTGAAGTCCCCGCCTTCCCCAAAGAGTGTATAAAACTGCTGCAAACCCTGGTGCTCGGGGCCTCTCAGCATCACCAGTTGCTGTGGTGCGCGCGGAGGACTGAGCTAGCTCGCAATAAACACCTCTTTGCTGCTTACATTGATCTTGGTCTCTGGTGGTCTTTTGGGGGTCCCGAATTTGAGCATAACAAATCCACTTATTTTTGGTTTTACTTTGGACAGTATCCCTTGACTTCTTGACTTGTGGGAGGAGGAAAGCAGTATCCCTACCATTCTGTTCTTTCATTTCTATAGCCCAACTTCTGTTACCTATATTTTTAGTATTTTAGGTAAGTTTAAACCTTTCATATGTTTTCAAAGTTAATAAATCTTATATTCTGTTCTATAATCACAATTAAGTAATTTCTATTTTGTCTAATTGTTGAATCTAAGTAGTTAAAAAAGCACTGTTAACCTTATCGTGATTAGGTAAGTATTGTTACCAGGTTAGCCAGGCTTTATTTTCCTTTAACTCTTTAGAAACATTCACATAGCCCTTGCTATTTGCTGACCACTTCTCCAGCCGCTGTACAATTATTAACTAACTTAATCCAATAACTGTCTTATGAGGAATCACCTTAACTACTTAAAATAGTTCAATAAGGTTAATAATAAAGAAAACCTTACCTTAAAATAAGGTTAACAATAAATAATAACAAAATTAACTAATGAGGTTAGAAACTTTTTTCTCTAAAGTTTCTTTTTCCTTATCCTTTGGTATCAGGGACTGAACCCAGGGGTGCTTAACCACTGAGACCCCCCTTTTTTAATATTTATTTTTTAGTTGTAGTTGGACACAATACCTTTATTTATTTATTTTTATGTGGTGCTGAGGATTGAACCCAGGGCCTCGCATGTGCTAGGTGAGCACTCTACCATTGAGCCACAACCACAGCCCAATCTCAACCCTTTTTATGTTTTATTTTGAGACAGGTCTTGCTAAGTTGCTTAGGGCTTCGCTAAATTGCTGAGGCTGGCTTTGAACTTCCCATCCTCCTCCCTCAGCCTCCGGAGCCACTGTGATTACAGGTGTGCGCCACTGCACCAGGCTCTCTAAAGTTTCTGATCATTTTTCTTTATTTTCTTACCTTACCTACTTTAATCATCTCCTTAATGTTAATTTTCAAATCTTTGGAATGCTGTTTTCCCTAGATAGCTCCTTCCAGAAATCTCTACCCTCTTGCTCCAATTTGGATTGACTATTCTCTACACCTGCTGTGCTTCTATTCATTTGAAACTGTTTTTTTCCTCCTCCCTGGAATCTCTAGATTCCAGGTCCTCTTTCATGATTTGTTCTCTTATTTAGCTAGATCACATTTGACTTTTTAAGATGGGGATGTGACTTTCTTTCTTTCTTTCTTTTAGCTGTAGATGGACACATACCTTTATTTTATTTATTTTTATGTGGTGCTGAGGATCGAACCCAGTGTCTCATACCATACGTGTGAGGAGGCAAGTGCTCTACCACTGAGGCACAACCCCAGCCCCCACCCCACACCACCCCCAGCCTCGCCCGTGACATTTCTTGAGTCCTTCAATGTCTGAGAATAATTTTCTTTGCCTTCTACTTTAATAGTTTGACTAAATTAGAATTCCATGCTTTGAAAAAATTATGAGAGAGATGGAATAGAAGGAGGAGAAAAGGGGAAAAAGGAGGGGAAATGAAAAAAAATAGCAGAAAACATGATGGCGGGCACCTCCACACGTCAGCAATCACATTAGACATCTATGTAAAAATACAAAAGTTGTGAGATCAGATTTTAAAAATAAATAAATCTAGCTGTATGTTATTATCAAGATTTGTCAAAACATAATACACCGAACCTTTATAAGACAAAGAATAGATAAGTTCTATTGGACAACTAACCCAAATTAAGCTGATATGGCTATATTGGTATCAGGCAAATAATGCTATAATGCAGAAAAAGTGAGTCACCTCAACTGTCTACCACATCATGGGTGAGCTCAAAAACACACAGTGGGTGGGGTAGCAAAAGTCAGAGGAAAACATGTAACAGATGATATTTATACAAATTTCATATGGTGAATACATACTATATGGTAACATATATTTTAGCACCAAAATTAAATTGGCCACTAATATAGACATATGTGGTGGAACTGAAAGAAAATCAAAGAAGCTACTAGTGCAAAATTCAGATCACCACTGCCTGGGAAAGGGGGCTGAGCTCAGGGCAGGGCCCTGAGGTGTGTCACAGGTGCTGGTAGTCTTTAGCAGAGTGGTGAGTTCATACGTGTTCATTTTTTAATTATTATTTTAAAGCTGGCTTGTATGTTATGTGCACTATAGATTTCCTTTAGAATTTGGAAGGTATTGCTCTAGTCTACCATTTGATGTAGCTGATGAGAAGTCAATTGAATTCTTATTCCTTTGGAAGCTTTTTTTTTTTTTAAAGAGAGAGTGGGGGAGAGAGAGAGAGAGAGAGAGAGAGAGAGAGAGAGAGAGAGAGAGAGAGAGAGAATTTTTTAATATTTATTTATTAGTTCTCGGCGGACACAACATCTTTGTTTGTATGTGGTGCTGAGGATCGAACCCGGGCCGCACGCGTGCCAGGCGAGCACGCTACCGCTTGAGCCACATCCCCAGCCCTTTGGAAGCTTTTAGGATTTTCTGTTTTCGGCCCTTTTTTCCCCCCCTTAAATTTCACAATGAGGGGAGGGGTATAGTTACAGATTTTTCCCTTTTCCTTTTGCTGGGCCTCTCATGGAGACTTTTGCTTTATAGACTCATATTCAGTTACTGCTTCTATTTCTAGTGCAAGTATTTTTTTTAATTTAAAATTTTTATTAGTTTAGTAGTGTTAAGTATATTCATATTGTTGTGCAACAGATCATCTTATAAAGCTGAAACTCTACACCCGTTAAACAACAACATTCCATTTGTATCTCCTCAGACCCTGATAACAATCATTCAACTTTCTGTGTTACTTCCTGGTTCTTTTTAAAAGTTTAAAATTTTTTGTTCCTTTTATTTATACATGACAGTAGAGGATACTTTGACTTAGTTATACAAACATGGAGCACATCTTATTCTAATTAGGATCCCAGTCTTGTGGTTGTACATGATGTAGAGATTCACTGCGGTGTCTTCATATATGTACATAGAAAAGTTAAGTCAGATTCATTCCAGTTAAATCTTAATTCCATCTCCCATTATTTTCTTTTTCTTTCTTTCTTTCTTTCTCTCTTTCTTTTTTTTTTTTTTTTTTTTTTTTTGTTGTTGTTTTTTATGTTTTCCAGTACTGGGGATGGAACCCAAGGCTTCGTGAACACCAGGTAAATATCTATCCCCAACCCTTCCATTGTCTTGAATGTTTCAAACAAGAATCTCCAGTGTTTTAACAAGGAGAGTGTTTCCTACTTCTTTTTAATTCTTCTACGCATGCTGTAAAACATTGCTTCTTCTGTTTTTTTTTTTTCCAACGGCTATTCCCCTACCTACTTTATCTCTTCCAGAAATTAATTCATCTCTGTCCCATTTGCTAGCGACTAAATACTAAAGTAGCCCATTACTCACTAATTGGGTAATCCACACACTGGTCAGTCCATTGCTTGGTTCCTTTCTCAGGGTTTCAGATTCCTGTAAAATGGAGGTAATAATGTTAGATATATCAGGGAGCAAGATAGAAAAAAAATCCTAGGCCTCATGCAATTTATATCAAATATCTTAACCGCAGATAAACAGATTGATGTCCCCTCACCTCATGGTTTAATACAATGAAGGAGTTAATTTGGCACACAGGGAAAATAGACTATTTTGATCATTATGTTAAGAGAAACTGGTGGCAGTGAGTGGGCATGTCTGTGTGCACTTGGGGTAGATGGGAGAGAGGACAGATAATATGGTTACATAACCCACATCTGTTGCTTCTGATTGCTTGACCCAAGGTAGCTTTCATTTGGGTTCTGCTTCATGGATTAATACTGGGAGATTTCAATCAAACAATTATCTTTACTGATGGGCTTCTTCTGATCTCAGTTGAAAAGATACTGAGGTCATTTGGGAGCATATCAGGGAGTAAAACTACTCTTAGTCAATTCTGTGTCTCTGGACTTCTGACTAATCATGATTTCTGCATTTCCTTGGGGTGAGGCCTGACTCCTTGGAAATTCCTTCTGTGGGATAAAACTTCTCCACTTCCTTTCTTTTGTGCCTTGGCTGATATGCATATAAAAATACCTCAGAACCATTAAGGTGTTACAAGTCTAGACCCTGTTTACTGAAGGAATGTGCTCTGGGCATGCTCAGTAGATTTTTACTTCAGTTGCTCCCAGGGAGGCCAATGTCAGAGTATATGTTCTCCTTGCACAGGGCCCTGGCACGCACTTACTCTTCCATTTGCTGCCTGTTCTGCCCTTCCTGTATCTCTTGGCTCTTTAATCCCAGTTCTCCAGATCTCAGTTCAGCTGTCTGTATCCCCAGGAAGCTTTCCCCAACCTTGACCGTGTCACTGTGCTGTGAGTTCTCAGTCTGTATATTGCTTCCTTGCTGTTCTTCTGTTCATTACCAGGGTCTGCACTAGGTCCCCTCTGTCATCTGGCTGTATTAAGACTGTTCCTCCTGAATTTCATGCCTTCTCTTCCTACATTCTCCCTTCCTCCTGTTCTATTGTTCTCTCACTCTTTTGTGACATTTGTTAGAATCAAAAGGGAGTCACTTGTGTGGAAACCTAACAATAAGAAAATAAAGTCAGGAGATGATGAAGGGGTTTGTGTGAGTGTCTGTTTAACAAGAACTGACATAAAAGACTCTGCCAGAACCATAACCTTGTACAAAGGCTATCACAGCCTTACATCTGCCCAACCACTGCTTGGACTACACTACCCTTATAGCTAAGGATCATTGTCTGAGAACAATGTCTGTAGCTGTCCTCACTTAACCTTTAAGAACCCTCATCTGACCTGGCCTCCTTGGGTACACACATGATTTACTATAGCACAGTTTCCTCATTGCAGTGCTCATTTCCAGGTAGATTCATTATCTCTGGAGAATCTCTTCCTATTATTTTAGGTTGACTCTTCCTTTCTGAGAGTTCAACTTTTCCTGCCTGATTGCTCCTCTTCAGTTTCAACTTCAGGACTTTCATACACAAGATGGAATTTTCATTTAAGAATGATAGAAGTAGAAACACCCGTTTGAGGAAAAACTAAAGCAATCTAATATTTAAAGATCAGCTCTGAAATACTTAATGGAAGGTAAATTGACCATGAAAGTACTAGTTTGGCATTTGAACACAAAATGGAAGTGACTAACTATGAGGAAGTGGCTGAATTTACATGCAGTATTTTATTATGTCTCTGTGTCCTCCTCCGTTGTCACATTCTGCACTCTGGATTCTGTGGGAAGGCACTGTTCTCTGTTTCCCAGGAATTTTGTTGGTCTGGTTTTTTTTACTTCTGAAAAAGATCTCTTTTTGTTTTCTTGTTTTTGTTTTCCTGGCATTTAACTTTCACAGCATAAACTTTAGAGCAACAAGTGTTACATGTATCAGTGAAGCCAGATTTAAAGATAGGTAGTTAGTGTAGTTAGGTAAATCTGGGTCTAATATTGAATAAAATAAAATGGAGGCCATTATAGAGAATGGAGTCCAGGAAACCAGAGCAGCACTTGGGGGAATTGAAAATGTCCCCAAGGCTCAGAGCCTATCCCAAGGACATGTTAATGAAGCAGCTCCCAGCAAACGTGGGAGATGCTAATCCAAAAGCCCTACCTGCCCAGATTACTCCTTAGGCCCACCTGTCCCCCACCTTTTGGGCTTTCCCACCTACATTCCATCATTGCAAGATAACAGAACAGAGGACAGGAATGCTACAGGAATTCGGGAAAGCTGAAAGTAGGCCTTAGCTATTTTATCTCCCCCTTCCACAGATTCCACCTCTTGGGTCCCCTTCTTCTTCCGGGAAAAGTCTTTTCTGCTGTCCTTTAATAAAGCTTCTACTTTCCGCTCTAAACTTGCCTGGGCGTGCTTCTCTGGTGTTATACTTCAGCATTGGGGAAGCAAGGACTCGTCACCAGTAAACAGCAGTAACATCAGGAAGCAGCTCAGTCTGGAACTCAGAACCATGGGAAGATTAGTGGGACCAAGCAGCATCAGCCATCAAAGCCATGGATCAGAGGAAGGGAGAGAGAGAAATTCCAGGCAGTCCCCAAGTGCCTTCCTTCCTCCAACTCAGCCCCACCTCCTGAAGATTCCACCTTATCTCCCAGTTGACCTTCAATTATGAACCCATTAATGGATTAATCCACTGATGAGATCAGAGCCCTCATGATCCATCATGATCCATCATGATCCATCACTGACCACAAGGTCCCACCTCTGGACACTGCTGCACTGGGGACCAAGCCTTCAACACATGAGTCTTTGGGGGATATTTCAGATCTAAACCATAATTGGCCTCCTATGGGGACCCATAGGGGTGGGTAAAAGCTAATAATTAAAAGGGAAAGAGGAGCAGGGGCTCTCCACTGTACAGCAACTTTATTATATTCTGAGTTAGAGTAGGGGTGAAATGCAATCAGTCACAGTCCTTAGACCCACGGACTAGAAGGAAATAAAAGAGGTCCTCCTTAGAACCTATAGCTCAATGTACCAGGAATTTTTGCTGTTAGAAAATGCAAGTAAAAAGGTAAAAAAACACTTTCAAAACTAAGTCCAATCAAATATTCAGGGGTAAGGTAGTGGATACAAGAATATTAATAATCTGTTTTCTAGGAGTTAAGATAACCAACCAAAGGAAAAAAAAGCACTTGCATATTATATCAAGAATTTCTTCAATTTAAAAAAATATTCAAGGGAACAAAATACAATGAACTTTTATGTTTCTTGTTAGATATTTTCCCTGAAGTTCTGTGGAAAATTTTTATCTTTCCTTTATTCATTCTGGCCTCATTAGGCATTGTAAATGAACTACAGTTATGTATTACCTAATTCAAATGCTGTTTATTTCTTAAAATTTCCAAGTTATTACTTAGACTTGAATAAGAAAAATAACAGAAAATAATGGAGAAACTGGTTTCTTTTTCAGCTTTTTTTTTTTTTTTTTTTTTTGGTACTGGGGATTGAATTCAGGAATACTTTTAACCACTGAGCTACTTTCCCAGCTCTTTTGGTTTTTGAGACAGGGTCTTGCTAAGTTGCTAAGGTTCTCTCTAAGTTCCAGAGTCTATCCTTGAATTTATGATCCTCCTGCCTCAGCCTCCCAAGCTGCTGGGATTACAGGTATGTACCACCCTGCCTGGCTCATTTTCAGCTTTATAATATATTTTGTTCTTGTAATCAATGCATGAGTTTATAGTGTTGCTCTTGATTTTCTTAGCTCTTATGAAGGTAATTCAGATCATGAATGGCTGTTAAGCTTGGTGTATCTGTGGGGAGTGATTACCAGAGGATTTTAGTTGCCATCTTGCTTTTCCTCAATGCAAAAACTGTAGAAAATAAGAAATTACTGAGAAATGTTGTGATTCAGCCAGTGGTTTAGCTTTGCACACAACAAAGGAGGAACTGAACTAGTTTAAGAAGCAGGTTGGATTAGAAAAACAACAATAATGAAAACAAATATTAAATCATAGGCATGCTGTCAGGACTTGCTGCTTGTGAACACTTGTAGAAGAATGGAACTTTTCTGCCACCACTGGAGTAGACATTACATAAGAACCAGACAAGAAATGGAGGCAATAAAAGATTTGGGGGAGATTTGCACCAGGCTTTAAGAGTACTATGACTGTTATTCAGGTTCAGAAGTCCCTGGAAGGGTGTTCTTCACCTGGAAGATGGGCATGAACATCTTCCCCAGAGAAGACCTAAAAATTCAGAGCAAAAAGCAGCTACTGTAATAGAAATGACCTACAGAACATTCTGCAGGGGATGGAGCAGATTGGGATTGCAGGAGATGCCAAGGGTTGTTATGATGTGACATGCTCTGTACCCAAGGTACAGCAGAGACTATAAACAGCACCAGTATGTGGGAATGAGAGCAGAAAGGCAAGAGGAAAAGTAAAAAAATAAAGTAGAAAGGAAGGAGAAAGGGGAGGAAAGGAAAAACAAGGTACTTTAGTTCAGAATTTCAGAACTTTTCCCATTAGTTCAGAAGCTTACCCCAACATTGTAAGCACAATCCATATATGAGTTATTGAACTAGAGCTCTCTCAATGACCACGTACAAAAAAAGTACAGTTTAGAATGGAGGACCACCTGCTTTAGGAATAATTGTGGCTATTGTTAAAATTCAGACTTCTCGGATCTCACCACACACCTGAATCAGAATCTCTGGAGAAATCAACTTCTGCTGTAAGCTCCAACCATACTTAATGCTCTGAAAACCTTTTTGAAAAGATTTTGGCCGATATGATGGAACTGATGCCACCATATCTGATAGCTCAAGTTGAAGAGCTGGTGACCACTGCTACAACCCGCCAAGATATTTCACTGGGAACAGACGGGTATAGTTGTGATCCTACGAGACACCAAGAGCCTCATGGCATCTGTGGCAGGTTATCCTTTTCAAAGATGGTTGCAACAATATCCCCTGTCCTTGTGCATACTTGTAGAACCTTGCCATACCCAATCAAGAGTTAGAGTTAGCTGCTTTTTGCTCTGAATTTTTAGGTCTTCTCTGGGGAAGTCCCTGAGTCCCCAACCTGGGTGGATTTTTGCAACTGCTTCAACCAACGAAGTTCAGAAGAGAAGATAGAGATGAGGCTAGATCATGAAAATGTCATAGACGTCCATGTTGTCTTCTTGAGATGCTTGCTCTGGAAACCCAGTGATCATACTGTGAAGAAGTTCAAGCAGCCTGAGGAGAGGCTCATTTGGAGAGGACCCGAGGTCCCTGAACACAATCCCTGGCTGAGTGCCCAGCCAATAGCCAGGATCAACTAGCTGTGTTAGTGAGTGAGTCATGTCAAAATGATGTCCTCCTGCCACATGCGAGTCTCCCAGTTCACACTGCATATGCTGAAACAAGTTTGGTCCTACTCAAACTCTACATGCTTGAGCAGAATACATAGTTATTATTATATAAGACACTAAGTAGCAATAGGAAACTCTGTAACATCTTCCACTGGAGGTGTTATGTATGGACAATTATTCCATATTCTGAAGACAGGATGAATTCTCTTCTCCTGTTCTTTGCTTTGGAAATCTTCTTCATGTCTTCTTTCCTCATCCCCAAATTCCTCAGAGAAGTTGCTAACTCTTTCTTGGCTCTAGCTACTTCTAATGTGAAGGTTTAAACTTTATTTATGGTAACTTTTATTCACAAACATTTATAAAGAAAGAATGTTGTGACTGTTTCCTGAGCCCCAAGGTAATTTCCAATGAAGCTATGTTGAAAATATATAGCTGAGTCCCACCCCTTCCTTCTCCCCATTCCTTCCTCCCAGTGAATTCAGCTTTAGAGTCAGGGTGTCAACCCCTTTGGGGATGTAGTTCCTAGGATTAGAAAGCTGAGATAGAGCTAAAATGTTCTGCATAAGAAAGATGTGAAGATCCTGTGGCTGGCATGCTGTTGGAGGTTGACCTTGAGGAGGATAGAAATGCTTAACAGGAATTTTAATTAGACTTATGACATAAACTCTCTCTCTCTTTCTCTCTCTCCCTCCCTCCCTCCCTCCCTCTCTCTCTTTTTGGTCTATGTTCTCCTCAATAAAATCTTCATTGCTCAGTCTGAGTGTTTGTATCTCCCAAATTCATATGTTGAACACCTCACCCTCAAGGTGATTGTATTTGGAGAGAGAGTCTGTGGGAGGTGATTAGATGATTTGGAATGGGGTTGGTACCCTTATAAGAGAGACCCTGGGGAGATAACTTGGTCCTTCCATCGTGGGAAGACACAGCAAGAGGGCACCATTTATGAAACGAAATTCAGACCCTCACTAAACAATGAAATCCTTTGTTTTCAAGCAAGAGAAATTGATTCTGACTACCATAACCCCTGCCCCAAATGATTCATTGGTAGTAATACATCTGAGTAACTATTAAACATCCCAAACTGATGCTTCATGTCCACAGCCCAGTTGTACCAGGGCAGATGGTTAGGTTTCAGAGAGGGCCAAAGAAAATGCCCGGAGACAGCATGGGAGACATGATGTCCTGGGAAAGGTTTACAGGAGATCAGTGACTGCTCCAAGAAGAGTTCAGTGCAATGGGCTGAACACACAGCACCTCTGTCCCTCAAGGTGCTTCTCCAAGCAGGCTCTTCTCTCCCATTGCATTTTGTCTGTGGTCACTGGTCGAATGAGTGACACGTAAGCTTTCTACAGTTACCCTCTGTTTTGTGCCCATTCAAAGGGGGTTTTGTTTGTTTGTTTAGGCTGCAAAAGCAGGGATATCATCAAAATTAGCTTGCGCAGTTTGCTTGTCTGACCAGCATCCCAAGGAGCAACTGTCATGGAGTATGTTCGTAAAGTAGATTTCTACAGACAACACTAATGTGCCCTAGTTCCCAATGTGCATAAGAGAAAGCCAGTGTCCTTCAAGATAATATGTATCTGGACTTTGAGGCCCAGGCTTTCTCTCATTGTTCCCTTAACTTAGCTAGATTTTTTGGGACAGAGATATAGTGTCCCAGATATAAAGACATAGTGCATTCAGGAACATGGACTTCTACTGTCACGCTTTTCTTTAGAGATGATGTGTGGTGTAAGGCAGATCTAGATGGATCAGAAAGCCACAGAAGCAGGAGTTTGTGGAAGTTCTCTGTGGGAGGTTGATATCAATGGGTGTCAGGCTCAACCACTTCCCCCCTGGGGACTCTAAAAGGGAACTGAGGGTGGCTATCTTGTGAACCATGCAGATGCCTGGAATTTAATTGATTATAAACAGGAAAAGCCAGATAAAACTCTGAGCAAGTGTGCAGAAGCATGTATTTTCACTGTGTGGTTCTGCTAGGACCTTAGAATGATGCTCCTCTTCGACACCTCTTTATATTCACTCAGATTCCACAATGTACCTGTGGGACTTGAGCTAGTTTTCAGACTATTAATTTCAGATTCCTATTTGGTATGTACTCAACCTGTTTTTCACTTTATGCAGGTACTAGTGGTCTTTTCCCATACATGTCCATAGCCCATTTCTTCTTTCTGCTCCAGCTAAGTTCTTTTGATCTGTGAACATGACCGAATATGAGAATATTTAGATGCTATCTTTTTGGCATTTTAAATAATCTTTCCTCACAGCCTTCATGTAATTTCCCCTCTCTGCTAATTTTTTTCTCTCTTCTTGCCATGCTTATCTCCAAAATGCTTTTTAAATGACTCCTGCCTTTTAGTTTCTACACCCTCTTTATCTTACCTTGTATTTGCATTATTTATTCTAATACCAGATACTTTGGTGTGGGAGACCAACCTTACACATGACTGAGTCACATTCCCCAGCTGGGTGCTGAGGCGCTCAGTCACAGAAATGTGGCAGAGCTTTCCCCACCCTTCTTGGGTTTGAGGGTCAGTGTCTCCTGCATGGGTGTGTCTTGCTACAGCCCCATGGGTGAAGCTATGCTCACCTGTTCCTTTGTAATATAACCCCTTGCCCTGTTTAGGATAGAATCTTCC
Source organism: Marmota marmota marmota (assembly GCF_001458135.2). NCBI lineage: Eukaryota > Metazoa > Chordata > Mammalia > Rodentia > Sciuridae > Marmota > Marmota marmota. The sequence continues at coordinate 2,850,745 of NW_026000119.1, read as the reverse complement.
ATGGAAGTGCCTTGTGTGTGTCCCCTTCTCTTACTGTGCCCTTGGGTGTGGCCTACCCAGGTGTCAGTCAACCTGCTGACAGTGGACATCATGAAGATAGACTCAGTTCCCTGAAATCTGACCCCTTGCCTCATATGAATAGCTTCTCCTCAATAAAAGGGGTCAGCGTGTGCTCTCGCGCTTTCTTTCTGTGGACCCTTTAGGTCAGAGGAGCTGTCACAGCGACCCCAAAGAAAAAGGTATTTGTGTCTCTTGTGTGGTTATTTTGTGCAGCCCAGTCAGCCCAGTTTACCTGGAGTGACCCCTGAGCCTTTTAATCGCAAGAACAGAAACCCGGCACTTTTGTAGTCATTAAGCCTGGGCTGTATCATCTTTAAGAAATGATCTCTCCTTCTTCCTTTCTTATTTGCTGATCACTCATCTTTCTCCTGAAGTTGTAGTCATTGCTATGGTTTGGATGAATGTCACCCAAAGGTCCATACAAAACTTCATCCTCAGGGTGGTGATACTGGGTGATGCACTTTTAGGAGGTGGAACTCATCTAACCCTCTTGTAAGAGAGCCTTAAGACACTGGGAACATAACCTCAAGAGACTGTGGGACTCGGGTCTCTCTGTCTCTGTAAGCGTCCTGGCTCATGTTGTAAGTGGTTTACCCTGACATGTTCTCCAGCACCATCTGCTACCCTCATCAGAAAATCAAATCAATGGGCTGTTTGCTCTTGGATCTGTGAACTATATAAACCTTTTTTCTTTATTAGTTAATTGCCCCAGGTATTTGATTGTAGCAACATAAAACTGACTAATGCAGTCATGGAGTGAAACAGAACTGGTATGTTTTAGCACCAAGATAGAAGCGGTAGAAATTTTTAGTCATCAGCTATATCTGATTCTTTATTTCTGCAGTTACTGAAGGTAATTACTCTCCCCTGCCTCCACCTTTTTGACTTTCATTTAGGTGAAAACCTCTGAATAATTCTGGGTAATGACTTTCCAAGGGAAGTAAATTTTATTACTTGTAGGCTAAGGCCTTAAATTATTGGTGTGAATTCTCTAGAATACTCTACCTTACCCCTGATGATTATTGAATCTGAACTGCTGAACCACAACTGAGAAGACAGCTGCCCTGGACCATTTCCTAGGCTCATGGCAGAAACTTTCATTGCTTTAAAACACCTAATATTTTGCGGTTGATATTTTAGTGCAGCATAACCAAGCCTACATTTACTGGAAGATATGAAACATGTTCTGAAAAGTTTCTAAATAATCTCAGTTTGTATAATTATGGTTTGGTTTTATCATCTGTTATTTATTTATAGAGAAATAAGGTTATCACTTAAAAATGCATTTTTTCAGTGTATGGAAAATTTATCGATTTCATTGCATAAACAAAGGAGGGGTCATTGGTTGTTATTTATAAATATTAATATTCATAGAGTATTAATAAGTCTACCTAAGTGATTTTTTTTTTTTATGGTGCTGGGGATTGAACCCCGGGCTTTATGCATGCGAGGCAAGCATTCTAGCAACTGAGCTATATCCCCAGCCCAAAGAACATTACTTTTTTTTTTTTTTTAAAAGAGAGACAGAGAGAGAATTTTTTTAATATTTATTTTTTTTTTTACTTTTCGGCCGACACAACATCTTTGTTTGTATGTGGTGCTGAGGATTGAACCCAGGCCGCACGCATGCCAGGCGAGCACGCTACCGCTTGAGCCACATCCCCGGCCTGTACCTAAGTGATTAAAAAAAAACTAGAAATTAAAAATGTTTTAAAGCCATTTGACTAACTTAAATTCATTTCTGAAAATTGGGGTAAGATAGCACTTAGTAGATGAAGGAATTAATTCCGTTTTTTTTTTTTTTTTTACCAAGACCTTTGGAAGTTAAAAAGATGCGTGTGTTGGGTTGGTAGGAAAATATATGAATGAACACTTTAAACTTTATTAGTTTTAAAATTTACTGTTTTTTTTTTAAATATTGCCTTGTTCCAAATATCAAAACTTTAGTTTCTCCCTTGCCTAACTGCCAAATTGCTACGTACATTTAAAATTTAGGTTAAATATGGTCTGTGGACAATGTATACAAGTACATAAATATAATATGATGCCCTATAAATAGGTATGATTTTGTGTTATGTATCAGTTTTAAATTGATTAAAATTTTTTTTTTTTTTAAAGAGAAGGAAAAAATATGGCCCATGACTCACTCAGTACAATCTATTAGGAAAAGTCACATCCAAAAAAAGGTCAAAATTCAGGTTAGGATCTCATTGTGCTTCCTTCCTCGAAGACCTCATTAATTTATTCATACATAAATATTTTTCTTTTTTTCCACATTTTTATTTGTGCATGATAATTGAACATAATGATGGGATTTGTTATTACATATTTATACACACACGATATAAGAATATAATTTGACCAATATCACTCCCCTGTACTTCCCCCTCCTTCCCCTCTTCCCTCCCCCTAATCCTTTTTCTCTACTGATTTCCCTTTGATTTGCATGAGATCCCTTTGTCCTGCAGGGGCTCAGGCCCTGGGAAACAGATTTAAGATCCCAGCAGGTGAAATAAGATGCAAGGCACAGTTGGATATGCTTTATTCAGAGATGGCAGCAGCCCCTGAATCTTTTCATAGGCTTTTTAAAAATTTTATTCTAATTAGTTATATATGACAGTGGAATGCACTTTGACACATCATACATAAATGGAGAATTTCTCAAGAAAAAACTGGTTGTACATGATGTAGAATCACACTGGTCATGTAGTCATATATGTATATAGGGTAGTATATATGTATATAGGTAGTCTGACTCATTCTACTATCCTTTCTACCCCCATATCCCCTCCTCTCTCTTTACTACCCTCTACCTAATTGAAAGTAACTCTGTTCTTCCTTAACACCCCACCCTCCTTATTGTGAATTAGCGTGGGCATATCAGAGAAAATGTTCAGCCTTTGGGATTGGCTTATTTTGGTTAGCATGATATTCTCTAGCTCCATGCATTTACTAGCAAATGTCATAATTTCATTCTTCTTTAAGGCTGAGTAATACTCCATTGTGTATATAGACTACATTTTTTTTCCATCCATTCATCTCTTGAAGGACACCTTGGTTGGTTCCATAGTGTAACTATTGTGAGTTGAGCTCTATAAACATTGATGTGACCATGTCATTATAATATGCGGATTTTTAAGTCCTTTGGGTATAAACTGAGGTGTGAGATAGCTGGGTCAAATGGTGGTTCCGTTCCAAGTTTTCTGAGGAATCTCCATACTGATTTCAACAGTGATTTCACCCATTTGCAGCCCCACCAGCAATGTATGAGTGTACCTTTTTCCCCACATCCTTGCCAACATTTGTTGTTGTTTGTAAGAAGTAATTTGCCCAAGGCCTTCAGCCGTGCTCTGCCTGAAGTCAATAGGATATGTTACAACTTAGAATAAGCAACTTGTTATTCTCAGTCCAAAGATTGCTCTGTAGATAAAGAAACACGAGTTACCCTAATGTGGTTTGAAAGCGGATCTTTGTTATCTTCACAGCAGAGAAAAAGGAAGAAAACTACTAATGTTTGGGAAAGCCATGAAATGGGCTACTTGGCCAGTAACCTCTTCCTGGAAGGGTCCATGTGGGTCTTTATTGACCTCTGGCAGATACTTCTGAAAGGACCCCTGCTTTGTGTAAGAATCACTGGGTGATCCCAGGAGGTCCAGGGTGAAAAACAGGTTCTATGAGTGTTCATCTTTGATCCACTGAAATAACTCTGAACTCCAGTTTTTTAAAATGTTGAGCTTAATTCCTAATTCACTGCGTGTGTGTGTGTGTGTGAAAGAGAGAGAGAGAGAGAGAGAGAGAGAGAGAGAGAGAGAGAAAACACAAGAGAGAACAACAAGATATCTATAGTAGCTGGGCACAGTGGCACACACCTGTAATCCCAGGGGCTCAAAAAGCTAAGGTAGGAGGATTGTGAGTTCAAAGCCAGCCTCAGCAACTTAGCAAGGCCCTAAGAAACTTAGTGAAACTCCGTCTCAAAATAAAACATAAAAAGGGCTGGGGAATGTGGCTCAATGGTTAAGTGACCCTAGGTTCAATCCCTGGTACCAAAAAAGAAAAAAAAAAAATCTATATTAGATTCAGTTAATAAGAAGCTAAAAGTTCTTAAATGGTAAGATTATAAATGACTTATTTTTTATGAATTTTTTTTTCTGTTGCTACAGTGATTTTGTTTCTGATATAACAGAGAAAACATGGGGGACAAAAAATGGACAAATAAATAATAATAATGTTAAAATTCTAATGCTGTGACCCTCGTCCAATGGAGGAATGGATTTCAGACTGAAGATGATTTCGTCTCTTGGACTTTTTAGTTACTTTACTGAGCTGCTTCCCAAACTTTTGTCTCCAGAATCTAAGTAAGCACCCCTTCCTCTTTGGCGTTTTGGGGTTATGGGCCACTTTGAGACTCTCACCCTATCCCATGCACATACCTATACATACATGCCACTGTACATATGGTTTCAGGAGGTTCGTGGTCCAGCCATAAAGTTGATCACTCCTGTGTGTTATGCTGCTTTATGAGCGAGGGGTCTTATTAATGAGAGTAGTAGGGAAAGCAGAGCGATCAAGCCACTAAGCAAACAGGAGAAATGCAGCCAGGCCCCCAAACACTTCAGTGCCCTGGGGAACAAGTGAGTCATTTTATGGGGAAAGAATAAAAATAATAATAGTTGTTTATGGAGCAATTATTTACTTGCCAAGCCTTGTGATAAGCACTATCCATATATTATCTCATGTAATTCTTACCTCAACCCGAGGGAGGAGGCAATACGATTACCATTTTATCAGTAAGGGAGCGAGGCTTAGGAAGGTCAATAACTTGCTCTCTGTTACATGGGGCAGAGGCTAAGATTTCAGGAACAAGAATCCACCATATCCACCATGTTACTTTTTGTTTAAAACTTTGCAATAGCTCTCCAGCTTACTCAAAGCCAAGACGTCCATATGATGATCTAGAGTTTCTGACCTTTGCTAATACTCGGAAGTCATCTTCTCCTATTACCAACACGTCCCCACAATCTACTCTCACCTCTCTGGCTACTTGTTGTTTCTGGAACAATCCAGATAAGCCCTACTTCAAGGCCTTGGCTCTAGCTCTTTGCTCTACTTGGTCTTTCCCCGGGTGAGTCATCCACTTATCTTTTTAAATCTTTTTTTTTTTTTTTTAAATTTCAATATTTATTTTTTAGTTTTCGGCGGACACAACATCTTTGTTTGTATGTGGTGCTGAGGATCGAACCTGGGCCGCACGCACGCCAGGCAAGCATGCTACCGCATGAGCCACATCCCCAGCCCATCTTTTTAAATCTTTATTTTTTCACTGAGGGTTTTCCTGATAACCCTAATTAAAATGAAAACCCCTTGACTCTATTCCTACCTTTTCCCTACTTTATTTTTCTCTCTAGTACTCACCATCATTCCATGTGTAGAGACTTTGACTTAAGTTATAGTGTGGTTTTATTCTCCTATTAGGATGTAAACCCTGCCATTGACAAACATCACAGTGTCACTGATTTATTCTAGTATCAATGGACGTTAGAATTTGGTGAAGGTCTAATGAGGAATAGGATATTGACAACTTCCTGTGAGATTCTTATTCATTCTAACGGGTAAACTAGCAACTTTATAGTGGAGAATTGTGGTAGACTGAATGATCTTAACTGAATGATCAAAGTTAACCAATAGCAATTCACTCTTAATAGGATAAATTGACATCAAGTGCCTGCTAATATCATGCACTATAATTATAGTATCACTTTCGTGGAGTTTTTGCCAAAAACATGCATAATCTCAGGGGCTGGAGTTGTGGCTCAGTGGTAGAACGCTCACCTAGCATGTGTGAGCCCTGGGTTTGATCCTCAGCACCACATAAAAATAAATAAATAAAGGTGTTATGTTCAACTACAACTAAAAAATAAACATTTTTAAAAATGCGTAATCTAACTCTAAATATAAGGAAACATTTGACAAATCAAATTGACAAATACTCTGTAAAATAATTGATCTGTATTTGTAAAAATTATTGAGGTCATGAAAGACAAGGTCATGAAGAGTGATCCATGCTATAGGGGACTCGAGGGGAAAAAAATTGAACACAACATGTGATCACAGATTGATTTTTATATAAATAAGTTTATTGGGATACTTTATCAATTTTAACTAGGGTCCATATATAAGCTAATAATAGTATTAAATAATGTTAATTTCCTAATTTTGATATTATTATTGTGATTATACGAGGATCTCTTTGTTTTTTAGGAAATATATACTGAATTATGTGTAATAGATCATCAGGTTTGTAGTTTAGTCTTTTTATTTCCTTATTTTTTTGTTGGTGCATTATAGTTGTACATATTGGTGGGATTTGTTGTTACATCTTCATGCATGCACATGGTATAACACTGTAATTTGGCTAATATTATACCCCAGCATTTTTCCCGTCTCCCCCTGCCTCACACTCCTTGGTTCCTTTCCTCTACAGATTTCCCTTTGATTTTTAGGATATCCACCCCCACCTTTCTTTTTCTTTTTCCCCTCTAGCTTCTGCTTATGAGGGAAAACTTTATGACCCTTTACCTTTGGAGTTTGACTTATTTTGCTTAACGTGATGGTCTCTAGTTCCATCCATTTTCCTGAAAATACCACAATTTCATTTTTCTTTGTGGATGAATAAAACTCCTTTGAGTATATATACTACATTTTCTTAATCCATTCATCCCTCGATGGATACCTAGGCTGGTTCCATACTTTGGCTATTGTGAATTGTGCTGCTATAAGCATGGGTATGCATGTATCACTATAGTAAGATGCTTTTAATTCTTCAGGATAAATACCAAAAAGTGGTATAGCTGGGTCATATGGTGATTTCATGCCTAGTCTTCTGAGGAATTTCCATACTCTTTTCCATAATGGTTAGACTAATTTCCGGTCCCACCAAGAGTGTAAAAGTGTTCATTTTTCTACACATCCTTTCTAGCATTTGTTATTATTTGTATTTTTGTTTAAAAATTTTTAAAATATATTTTTTAGATGTTGATGAACCTTTGTTTTATTCATTTATTTATATGCGGTGCTGAGAATCAAACCCAGTGACAAGTGCTCTACCACTGAGTCACAATACCAGCCCCTATTATTTGTATTCTTGATGATTGCCATTCTGACTGGTATAAGATGAAATCTCAGTGTAGTTTTGATTTGTATTTCTCTAATTGCTAATGTTGTTGAATATTTTTTCATGTACTCGTTGGCCATTTGTATTTCTTCTTTTGAGAAGTGTCTGCCCATTTATTAATTAGGTTATTTGATTTTTTGGTGTAAAGTTTTTTGAGCTTTTTATATATTCTAGATATTATTCTTCTGTCAGAAGAGTATTTAGTAAAGATTTTTTTTTCTAGTTCTGTGGGTTCTCTCTTCTAATTATTTTCTTTGCTGTGCTATAGTTTATTCTTAAATGACTCAGGAAAAAAAAAGGTCTACAGAGGGGACAGAGAAAATAAAGCAGATGTAGCAAGATTTCAATATTTGGGAATCTGGGTTAAGGGTGTTCAGAAATTATTTGTAAGATTTTGCAGCTTATTCTTTAAGTCTGAATGCAAGTTAAAATAAAGGTTTACTAAGAGATAGAAGGATGTAAGCTCCGTGAAGACAGGGATTTTGATTGTTTTGTTCATTGATATTTCTCTGACATGTGGAATACCATTTGGCATATTCTACCTGCTCAACAACTCCTCATTGAGTAAATGAACATGAGTACTTTACTTTGGATTGTGAAAGTTCCCTAAAGGGCAATGTGTTAAAGGCCTAGTCCCCAGGCATGGTGTTGTCACAGGTCAGTGAGGAGCTGGAACTCTAAACCTCTATTCTGTGTTCCAATGAAAGAAAATTTACAGTCAGACACCAAAAGCCATCCAAGAGAACTTTATTATAAGTGAAAGTAAAGTAAGACTCAAGCAAAGAGCTTTCTAAAAAGAGAAAGTGGGTTATCTTTGAGAAGAGAACAACAAAGGAGACAGTGCCCTCTCTGCATTTATTACTGCCTGATGTTTGCCTTGAGAGCTGGGGCCCACCTTCTGTACTCATTGTCAATCACTATTCAACTCCTGCTTCACTGGGTGGTGGAGTTTTTGACCCTTTCTGTAACTGTCATGGTGGCCATCCTATTCAGGGGGCTTCATCTACAAGTCAATCATATGTTACTTTGGTTACTGGTCAGAAGGTATCTTAGTGAGCCCGTGTCACTAAAGAAACTTCCCTTCCAAGATATATGGAGGCACCTATGACCATAACTCCTAGGTTTACCCTGACCTCAGTGGACCCTGTCAAGGGTTAGACCTTTTAATCCCTCTTTCTTGAGGCATTTCCCCAATTAGTCCCACTCCCCCTATCAGCTCCTTTTGTTTCTATTTGCTTACTCCCGGGGTCTGTGTACCAATGTTTTTCTACAGGTTATCTGCTACAAATCATTTATTCATCTGCCTTGGAAGGAGTTTAAAGAAGGCCCTAAAAGAGACTTAAAGAAAACCTGTGACCATGCCATGCATTCCACTGCTCACTACTAACTTCTACCTGCCAGTGTTATTGGGAGGTGGTGGAACCCTTGGGAACAGTCCTTAGGCTATTGAGGGTGTACCCTTGAAGGGAACTGTGGGACTGTAGCCTTTCCTCTCTCTTTTGCTTCCTGCTGTGAGGTGCACAGTTTTGCTGCCATATACTCCTGCCACGCTGGGCTGCTTCACTACAGGCCCCAAAACAACAGGGTTAATCAGCCATGTGCTGGAACCTTCCAAATGGCAGACTAAAACAACCCTTTTCTCTTTATAAGTGAATTATCTCAGGAATTTCGTTACAGTAACAGGAAACTTAATACAACTAATTTATGACTTACTATTCCATGTGCTCCATAGCCCTTATTGAATGAATGAACACAGACTTATGACTAGATTCTAGGTGCTCCTTCATCTTTTTTTTTTTTTAAGAGAGAGTGAGAGAGAGAGAGAGAGAGAGAGAGAATTTTTTAAAATTTATTTTTTAGTTTTCGGTGGACACAACATCTTTATTTTATTTTTATGTGGTGCTGAGGATCAAACCCAGTGCCCCGCGCATGCCAGGCGAGCATGCTACCACTTGAGCCACATCCCCAGCCCGCTCCTTCATCTTTGTTGAATGAATGAGCACTGACTCAGGGTTTACCAAAGAGGCAAATGTGTCAGCTCTGAGGGGATCTACCACACACACCCATTTTTACCAAAGTTTTCTGAAAAACTGTTACCACCCTGAAGATTTGTAGCGACACTGGTCTGATTCTGGGAGAATCCTGGAGAGATGAAAGGCCCCCTGTTGGCCCCCACTCACCTGCCTCTCTTGAGCAGCTTTTCCAGAGACACATCTATTGGGCCAATGAAATATTTTATTAATTATTAAGATATTCTGAAGTCTAGATAGCTGCATGGTTCCTGTACATCACTATCAAAATTTAGGATGATGATAGTAAACAGACTAGGGTCAAGCCAAGACAGCTAGCAGGGCAATCATGGCTATCCAGGCAGATGGAAGGGAAGTCCTCAGGGTGTTTGTGTTAAGATCTATTGCCCAGCGGACACTCCGGAGACTCACCAGGATGTCATAGCAAGCAAGTCTCATCCAGGAATGATGGTTGCATTCATTCCTCACAAGGAGTATTCCTTCAAGTCAGAAGCAATTCCACGTGAAAGGCCCAGGGGAAGGCAAGCCCCAAAGAGGCCTCAGGACAAGGCAAAACCATAGGAAAGAATTAATCATCATGCCCTTGACTAAGATCAAAACATTTTCAGAAAGGTGCTCCTTTAGAAAATAGTCCTTTTTTTAAAAAAAAAGATGGATTATTCTTTTTAATTTTTTTATTTGTTCTTTTTAGTTATATATGACAGTAGAGTGTATTTGGACATATTATACATATATGGATTATAACTTATATTAATTAGGATCCCATTCTTGTGGTTGTACATGATGTGGAGTTATACTGGTTGTGTATTCATATACGACCACAGAAAAGTTATGTCCAAGTTATTCTACTGTCTTTCCTATTCCCATTTCCCCTCCCTTCCCTTCATTCCTCTTTGTCTAATCCAATGAACTTTTATTCTTCTCCCACGCCATATTGTGGGTTAGCATCTGTAAATCAGAGAGATCATTTGGCCTTTGGTTTTTAGGATTGGCTTATTTTGCTTAGCATGACTGTCTCCAGTTTAATGGACATTCTGAGGAAATAAGGTTATCATCTAACTCTTTAAATCTTGTTTCTAGAGCCTAGGGTCCAGGAGTTGAGGGAAAATTGCAAGTTGTTATACGAACTCACATTTAATTGCAAAAGCTCCTGAACTGCCAGTTTGAGCATGTCCAAATATTTTTCTTTCCTGCCCTTGATTACATCTGGTTCATGCTTGCATAGGAAGTTTGTGGCATCAGGACATCTGAGAAGAACAATGAATGGGTTTGGGTGTTGAATATTAGAAAATACCTAGTAGAGAAGTTCTCAGAACTGAAAGTGAGAAAAACCATAAGAATAGATTGTGGATGTTCATTTGGGAAAAGGGTAGAGTCCTGTTAATGTTATGAGGTGGAAGCAGGTAGAGTTTAAGGGGTGTTAGCATCCCAAGCTTAAAGATCTTACCGCAATTTGATTTCAAAGAATCTGCACAAAACAAAAAGGGCCGAAGACAGCTATTAAGAATACAAACAACAATAAGTGTTGGTGAGGATATGGGGGAAAAAGGCACACTCATACATTACTGGTGGGACTGCAAATTGGTGCAACCACTATGGAAAGCAGTATGGAGATTCCTCAGAAGACATGAAATGGAACCACCATTTAACCCAGCTGTCCCACTCCTTGGTTTATACCCAAAGGACTTAAAAACAGGGACACAGCCATATCAATGTTTATAGCAGCACAATTCACAATAGCTTAACAGTGGAGCCCTTTCAGTAGATGAATGGGTAGGGAAACTTTGATATATATATACACAATGGAACATTACTCAGCATTAAAGACTATAAAATCATGGCATTTGCAGGTAAATGGATGGAGTTGGAGAAGATAATGTTAAGTGAAGCAAGCCAATCCCCAAAAACCAAATGCTGAATGTTTTCTTCCATATGAGGATGCTGACTCATAATGTCAATGGGAGGAATGAAGGAAAGAACTTTAAATAGGGCAAAGGGGAGGGAGGGAAAGGGAGGGGCAAAGAGGGTAGGAATGATGGTGGAATGAGTTAGACATCATTACCCTAAGTACATGTATGAAGACCTGAATGGTGTGAAGATACTTTGTGTACAATCAATGACTTGAAAAATTGTGCTGTATATGTGTAATATGAAATGAATTGCATTCTGCCATGTATAATAAATTAGGATAAATAAATAATTTTATTTTTAAAAAAGAGCCTAAGAAAATAGAAACAAACAAAAAACTGTTCTCAAATATACTCTGAGTACTAGATTCTTTTGAGAAGCTCTGGAGTGGAGTCTTGTTATGGCTGTACCCTGGATGAGAAAAGAAATCTTCCCCCCTTTTGTTGATTTAAGCAGAAGATGCTTTCCAAAGAACTTGGAGCTTCTATCATGACCTCAAATGCAGGCCAGTTCTCAAAAACGGTAGAAGGATGAACCACACAAAGTGTCTTCAATTTATATGAGAATAGGCTCTGAAATAAGGAAGATTTTCTCCACAGAAAAAGTGTTTGGTTGTATAAAAGTACTAAAAATAGAGATTTTTAAAATGCAATGCAGCTGGGCATAGTGGTGCCCACCTACCATCCCAGCTACTCAGGAGGCTGAGGCAGGAGAATTGCTTGAGCCCAGGAATTGAAGGCCACTGGGCAATGTGGCAAGACCCCACCTCAAAACAAAACAAAACCAAGGCAAAAAATAAGCGATGATTCCTGAAATGGAAAAATCACAATCATCATAAGAATATCACCGAAAGCAGGAAAACAGTATCATCCCTGTGGGAAACAAAAGGCAAACAGAAGACAAATCAGAGAAATAGGTCAATAGGATGGTGTTTCCAATGAGGTGAAAAATTTAAAAAGCTGGACAAGGATTACAAACAAGACAGGCAGGTAAAATAAATGAGTGAAACAGGCTGGAGAAAAACAGCAGACAATAGTGGGTGGTGGACATAAATATGTCAAACTGCAGAGTCGACATCCCTTGCTGCTGCACCTCTGCAATGTGAGAATGAGGACCTCTCTCTCTAGATTGTCCAAAATTTTAGGAGAAGCTTGAAATCCAGATTGGAAAAATAAATTATGGAAAATCCAGATGTACAGATTTTCTACCAGTACTTTAAAATTAAAGCAAGAAATATGTCAGGAGGCTTCATTATGTACAAGACAAAACACATCTATCTGTGGGCTTCTAGCTTGTCACTTCTGAGTTAAAGAATATAGCATAGTGCTCAACGGGGTGATAAGTAATAATTTTATTATGTCTGTGATCTGCATTATGTCAGCCACAGGTACCTACAAATCTTGTTTGAAAGCAACCAAAGGGGCCAGTTATCCATTTAGCAATGGCTGTACTCTCTTTGCCCTTTCTGGCTGAGAAACAACTGGATTTTTTTTTTTTTTTTTTGTACCAAAGATTGAACCCAGGGGCATTTAACCACTGAGCCACATCCCCAGTCTTTTTTATTTTGAGACAAATTCTCACTAAGTTGCTTAGGGCCTTGCTAAATTGCTGAGGCTGCTCTCGAATTTTCAGTCCTCCTGCCTCAGCCTCCCCAACCGCTGGGATTACAGGCATGCTTCATCAAGCCCAGCAACTGGATTCATTTTTAAGAATAAATTCAGAAGGATACTGCCTGTAGAAACAAAGACAGGAAAAGGTTAAACACCTAACAACTAACAATGAGAAGATATTTTATCATAACTCACCTGATTTGGGGTGGGCATGTTCACTAACTTAGTATAATATTTCTGATTAATGTTGGTATTTGGGATTAAAAACATGATGAAAGGAGAAAAGAGCTTCTCTTGGGTTTGGGGGAATTGTTTATTATTATTATTATTATTATTATTATTATTATTCCCTTTTCACTTGTCTCTTTCTTTTTATCAGTAATATGATTTTTTTTTGCTCTTTCCAAGACACCATTCTAAATAAAGTTTATTTTGCCTTTGAAGTGTTTTTAAAGAACTATATTTATTTTTTTGTGGGGTGCTGGGGATTGAAAAGTTATATTTAATTTTTACCAAGCTATTCTACAGAAACTATCTAAATTGCTTCTTAGGAGAATGCTGTGAGAGAGAGATGATGATGTTAGGTAGTAGCTAATAATGAGCAGTGAAATGCATAACAAGGTCACCAATGTTCTTTTTAAATTGATTTAGAGTCTTCTTTAAACTCTTTCAAAGTGGATGAGAAAACCAATGGTGATAGTATATTTGTAGGAAATAAATAGCAGCAAAATGAACTAATTGGGGAAATATGTCAAAAAAGGATTAATGGGACCAACCCTTGACAGAGTCCATTGAGGTTGGTGTGAAGCTAAGAGTTATGGCTATAGCTGTCTCCATAAGTCTAGGAAGGGGAAGAAGATTCCTTTAATGGCATAGGTGCCCGAAGGTAATCTCTGATCTGCAACTGACCCCAGTGTCCACATTAACATGGGATCAACTTGTAGATGAAGCCCCCTGAATAGGACGGCCACCATGACAGTTCTGGAGAGGACCAATTAGGGTCAAAAACTTCACCACTCAACGTGAAGCAGGAGTTGAACACCTGATTGGCAAAGAGTGCAGAAGGTGGTCCCCAGTTCTCCAGGCAAACATCAAACAGTGATAAATGTGGAGACAGCACTGTTTACTTTCTTTGCTCGGAGATAACTCACTTTCTTGAGAGACCTCCCTGCTTGAGCCTTACTTTACTTTCACTCAAAGTGGGGGAGGCTTACTTTACTTTCTCTTGCATGGCTTTTGGCGTCTGACTTTAAATTTTCTTTCATCAGAACACAAGAACCAAGTTTGGAGTTTTAGTTCCCCACTCTCCTGTGACAATGATATTGATGGTGATGGTGATGATGCCCGTTTTGCAGATGATAAAACTGAAATTCAGAATTAGGAATCTAAATAGAATAATTAATTGAAATAGAGTACTTAGTTGAACTAATTAGTGCATGGGTTGGAAAACAAAGCCAGGTGCTGTGACACCAAATCCCACCCTTATCCCTCTATAGGCTTTCAGAAAAGTACAGCAAATCCTTAACAAAAAGAAAACTTCCAGAAATAATGTTGACCTTTACTTCTCCATAAAATTGTTATCATTGTAACAAACAGGTCCTGCTAATGTCAGCATTCATCGCTAATATTTTAATGGAAGAAATGGATTTCTTGATAGAACTATTCACTTTTACTAACTTTCTTTTGTGAAAATGTCAGTCCAGACAGAATATGAAGAAAGAAGTTTCAAGGCCTAACAGAGAAACCCAGCTTTGCAAAACCACTAGGAAACAGTGTGTCTCAAAAGGATGCCTATGCCCGGTGCGGTGGCAGACACCTATAATCCCAGCAGTTCAGGAGGCTGAGGCAAGAGGATTGTGAGTTCAAAGTCAGCCTCAGCAATAGTGAGGTGCTAAGCAACTCAGTGAGACCCTGTCTCTAAATAGAATGCAAAATAGGGCTGGGGATGTAGTTCAGCGGTTGAGGTTCCCTGAGTTCAATCCCCAGTAGTTCCCCTCCCCCCAAAAAAAAGATGCCTATGTTTTTCATATTTCACCCAGCAATCAATTTAGGTCTCATGGGATCTTACCTAATCAGAACCCTCAGGAGAAAATGTGCTTGGTTTCATGACCAAAATTAAAACTGTCTCCTTTACAATTTCAGATCTAAGGACAATGCTGTACTATGCTGTTTGGTTGACAGGTCTTTTTTTTTCTTTTTTCTTTTTCAGAGCTAGGGAGTAACCCAGGGCCTCCCACATGTTAAGCAAGAGCTATACTACTGAGCCACACACCCCTGCCCCCCTTTAACTTTCTATTTTAAGACAGAGTCTTGCTAAATTGCCCAGGCTGGCCTTGAATTTGGGAGCCTCCTGCCTCAGCCTCTTCAGTAGCTGGGATTTACAGATGTGTGCCACCATACCCTGGCTGGCTGTTAGTCTTGGTCCCTGCTTACTTCTAACACTTCCCCTGACCAGTGGCAAGAACTCCCCTTATTCCTTTGCTTTGCTACCTCCAATTTTCCTCAACCATGCAGCTAAGGAAGGCCTCAACTGAAGGTTCTAACACAGTGCTTCCCACACGTGGATTGCACTAGGTTTGGCTGCAGTGCTTGGTTAAAATACAGATACATCACTCTGATTCAGTAACCCAGGATGGACCTTGATGTGTAAAAGTGTTAAGAGATGACATTGATACAGTCAGCTCTGGAGACCACTATTTTACATCACTTCACTCTCCCAGTCCCTAATCAGTCTTCTTAGCTCCTCACCTTGCCCTCCTGCTCTCAGTCCTGATTTATATAGTGTATTCTGACATCTGTGGCTGTTATCATTTGGTCCCCCACAAAGCTGGAAGTTTTACGGGAAATCAAAACCCAAAGAACTTTGAACTGTCTTCAAAAATGTACCTCTAATATTTATTATCAGAAACTTGCTTTATGACCCAAAGGAAAAATAACCCAGACTGAAAAGGCTATATAATGGTCACAGTTGGGAATTATGTTTGAAACTACAAGGTTTTGAAACTACAATGTTTAATTGGAATCCAAAGGTCTTTCTTCTCTTTGAGTGAGAGGGTAATGACGTTTTTAGTAATATCACAGATTACAATTACTATCTGGTGATAAAAAGACTACTAACTGGCATGCTAGACCAAGGAAGGAATCACCATGGAATCTCCCCCTTAACTTTGATGTTGGAGATTTAACCCAGGGGTTCTTACTACTGAGCCACATGCCTAGCCGCCCCCCTCCCACTTTTTTTTTTTTATTTTTTAAATTTTGAACAGAGTCTCACTGAGTTGCGTAGGGTCTCGCTAAATTACTGAGGCTGGCTTTGAACTTGTGATCCTCCCAACTTATTCTCTTGAGCAACTAGGATTACAGGTGTGTACCACAATGCCTGGGTTGACCATGGCCTCTTAGAAAGAATAAATCAGTGGAGAAGCTGTAGTTAAAATCATAAGAATAGAGAGCATTACCTAGCAGGCAAATTTAAATTTGTAATGGGGTTGGGTTATATTTTTTAGTTTTTGTATCGTAAGAGTGTTCTGTTGTTCTATTACAATGGAGTCTTATTTATTAAAATATTCTATATACTGCTTTCTGTCTATAGAGCCTTTGTCTCAGAGAACCACTATTTTATTGCTAACTGTTTAAATTGCAACCTATTTAAATTGCAGTAGGAAGCTTGCTTATAATATGCAAATTTCCTTTTTTCTTTTCAAACTTTAGCATAGTAGGAATCACCTAAAGGACTTGTTTTAAAAATGTCACATCCAGCCAGGCACAGTGGCACACACCTGTAATCCTGGCTATTCCAGAGGCTGAGGCAGGAGGCTTGCAAATCCAAGGCCAAGTTGGGCAATTTAGCAAGACTGTGTCTCAAAATTAAAAAAAAATAAATAAATAAAAAGGGCTGGGAGTGTAGCTCATTGGTAGAGCACCCTTGGGTTTAATTCCCAGTACTACAAAAAAGAAAAAGAAGTTATATCCCCAGAATTTGCATTCAACAGGCCTGACAATGGACTGAGGAACAGGTATGTTTAATGGCACCTCAAGTGCTTACGTGGCAGTAGTGTGATGTTTGCAAAAGGGGCGTGGCGCAGGGCTCCACCATAGCAATGTTGTCTAATATTGTCACCATTAGAGGGTGGAGGGGATCTGGAGGAGACCTCAACTTGGACTTCCCAGGTTCTTAACTCTGAGCAGAAAAGAATTTAAAGGTGAGTCAGGGTTTACCAATGAGAGAGAAAGCTTTATTAGAAAGCAAAAGGTAAAAGAACACACTCAGAGCAGGGCAATCTCAAGGGTCAAACTCCCTCCCAGGGCTTAAGGTTGGGTTTTTATTAGGTTACATAATTAGGTAGAATATGTATGATCCAAAGGGGCTGGACTTCCCCTAGCATTGGGAAATATTGAGGAAGATCGTGTTTCCCCATTAAGGGGTCTGCTCTAGTATGTAGGTTTTAGCTTAACATCAATGTCTCTGTCAGGCAGGTGATCAGTGATCAACTGGGTGATTGGGCTGAGGGTCAGGGTCTAATCAAATGTTAGCCTCTAGCTTTATGAGGAAGGTTAGTGTTCTCTTTCCATCGAGGTCTTGATTTTGTCTTGCTACATGTCAGAAAACTTATTGGAAACTGGAAAGTTACATAGTAATTTATGGGTTGTTTAGTGCATCATTACTTTCTGGTCCTTTTCTGTCCCCTTTGTCTAGCTTATAGGTTGTTGACAAATTGTTCATTCTGTATTTTCATAGGGATGTTTTTCCTTTAGAGACAGGAAAAGAAAAGTGTAATTCACTCAGAATTTTTTTTATCCAGTAGCTTGGCTTCATTTTGAGATTATACATAGTTTCTAAGCCAGAGGGAGTTGAAGAAAAATTTGAATAAAGAGGAGAAAGTAATTAAGAAGAGAACTCATTAGGTGGAAATCTGTGGTGAAACAAAACCTCTAAAACCACAAAGACACTTTCACTGTCCTGGAAGGCCGGGCATTGCTTGAAGAACTGGTGATATTTAATTTTAATCAAAATAAACTTGTCCACAATCTTGTTGGTCCCTTGGAAGTACATAAGATAAACATTGGACTCAGGACCCTGAGCTGAAGAAGTCCAAACACATGATCTGGGTACAAGTTTGGGGTTTTGTTGGTTTGTTTATTTGTTTATTTTAAAGCTAGTAGAGATAAAATTATCACTAGATTTTAGAGAAATTGTGGAAGGCTGATTGGAGGACATGAGATTCTTCTCCAGAACATAGAAAAATAGAACCTTCCAGACAGTGTAAATAGTTTGAGGAAATGCCTAGGGCAAAGAATATGTGGAATGAAGAACAGTAAAAATGTGAGCTTTTAGGAATTAAAGGTGAGTTGAAGTAAACAGGCATATCTCAATGTCTCTGTTCACATCCACAGCAGACGTTGCTAATTGATTCCAGAGCATTCCTACTGCTTAGAATCCTTCACAAGAGTAGACAAAATACTACTTCCATTTGATGAAAGTTGACATAGTATGTGATCTCAATCTATTGACTAAATAAGAATAAATTGCATAGGTAGCAGGTGGTCCAAATCTGAATGTTATGTATATATCTCTGGGCTTAAAGATGCACTGAGGTCATTACCTTTTAAAAATATAATGGTAAAATCAATATACACATATACACACATACATAAATGCATATATATGTATGTGTGTATATATACACATATATATGCATCAAAATATACATAGAACCACTGCTGCTGCCGCCATTTAAATGTGTGTGTGTGTGTGTGTGTATCTTTGACGATAGAAAACTACACCAGTCAGTAGATATTCTTTACAGAAAATTACTTTTTAAATGAAAAACAATGCTTTGAAGAAAAAGTAAATAGATCAGTATACCCAATCAAACTCAGTTTAGTGAATCTATCAAAATGGAAAACTACACTAAAGTTTAAGAGACCCCCAAAGTAAACGCTCTTCCAGGGCCTAGACTGTATCTCATGAATTCTTCCAGTGCTTTATAACTTTGCCCAGCACTGGATGCATGTTTGTTGTGTTGAATAGTTTGGAATAAAGATAAAATTTACTATGTTTGATGTAGATAAAAAAATACCACTAAGTAAGTTTTGAGATATAAATATAAAGTTCAGATATAAATCCTGGAATGGGCATATGCTTAATGAAACGGAGAGAAAACCTGAATAAACTCACTAGCTTCACTTCAGCAATTTTAGAAGCCACATATCTAAGCAGACTATCTATTGGCTTTGCAATAGATAACGCTGCTGATATGGGTCATGATGGTATCAGCTGCCTATGTCATTTTTCAAGAATTTAGAGGCCACATTCATCATCCCACACTGTTTGAAACCACTAATCCTTCACTTGGGCTTGTGTAGCTGTCCAGTGGGTGATTTTTGATATCAGACGGCCAGAAACTTCACCTTCAGATCCCTCTAAGGCTGCCATTTTCTGAACATGTGTCCTGTGAAGAGCCATGAAGTTTGACTATGCACGTAAGGACCACTGAACACTTCACTTTCCTTACCTTTCATTCACCTTTCCCCATGCCTCAGACCATCCTGTTTCTCTACTCCACAAATACCCCTAAGCCCTAACCTCCTGGAGGCAGATTTGAGACTTGGGTCTCTTGTCCCTCATGTTTGTCCACCTCCTGTATAAACACCTTCTATTTGGAAAATTCATTTCAGTGGATGGTTTACTGCACAGTGGGAAAAAAGGGCCTGGTCAGTGACTGCAACTGCTATGTATGAAAATTACATCTATCGTAGCATATATTATTTATCTGCTAATTCAATTAACTCAATTCCTAATCTAACACAGGGATTCAAATCATCTACTTTTTTTTTTTTTTAAACTGGGATTGAATCCAGGGGTGCTTTACTGAGCCACATCCCCAGCCCTTTTTATTTTTTATTTTGAGACAGGATTTCAATAAACTGCTTAAGTCCTCACTAAGTTGCTGTGGCTGGCCTTGAACTTGAGATTCTTCTGTCTCAGCCTCCTGACTCTTTTGGATTACAGGTATGCACCACCAGGCCTGGCTTACCTACATTTAAATCCCTAAATTCCCTTACTTCAAATAAAATGTTTAGAAGTATATTTTGAAAACACTGGGGTATATGTGTATGTGGATATATACGTGTGTTTGTTTATAGATTTTCACACTTCTACATATAGATTTACACTAAACAATTATATAGATCAGTGGTCTTTTTTTTTTTTTTTGCCTCACAACTTTTCATTTCTCTGATTAGATCAGTGGTTCTTAAATTATAACAAGCACAGGACTCATCTACATATCCTTTTAAAATGTAGGTTCCAGCTTAGTAGATCCATACTGGGACCTGGGTTTTGCCTTCCAATTATCAGCATCTATGATGCTGATCCCTGTCCACCTTTTGACTAGCCAAGGATGAGATCATGGTTAGAAACAGTGGAGACAAATGAACCTGGCTTCAAATCTACTTTTACATTCTGTGTTTTCTTGGACAAGTAAACTGACTTCTCTGAGCCTCAGTTTTGACACTTTAAAATAAGGCTAATACACCATGTCTCACTGGGTTATTGAATTAATGTGATAAGACTATGTCAATGAACTATATCTATTAAGCATAATGTTTTCTCAGTGACCTGATGCCACCGTGCCTCTGTTAAACTAAATGTTGCTAAATAGCAGGGTGTAGGCTTGATTTAATCAAATGGAGAATTGCCTGGAAACCCAGTGCCCAGAACAAGGCCAAGTGGTGGGGGACAGATGACCATTGGGTTAGGTATCAGAAGGCTTGGATTTTAGCCCTTGGAAGAAAGGGAACGAATCAGAAAAGAAGTTACATGTCCAAAGTGACAGAATAGCAGGGCTGGGATTCAAACTGGGAGAGATTCTAATCCAGTTTCCTACCAGATATATAAACCCTGACTCCAGTAGGCCTGACCAGCAGTCTCCATGAGGAATGAAACTGAACACATTACTTCTTAGTTCTAAAATGTTCACAATGCAAGTCCAGGAACTTAGGATCCACATGTGAGACCAGTGTCCCCATAGATTTGTTCACATTCAGTTCTGAACTTCCTCTCGTGTGTACATAAGTTCCTGCAAAGTCCACCCCCCCCACCCCTTCCTTTTTTCTCTTCCCTCTGCTTATTGCTCCTGTGTGCACAGTCTAACCTGACCAGTTCTGTACCTTTCTTCTCCCAGCCCCTCCCCTTCCTTTCTTTTCCTTTCCTTCTCTTTTTTCTCTTTCTTTTGCTCTCTTCATTCCTTGCTGGGATTGAACCCAGAGCCTCACATGTCAGGCAAATAGTGTTCTACCGCTGAGGTGCAGCCCCGGCCCACTTTTTTCTATTTCAATTGAAGTGTAACATACAAACAGTGAAGTACAGAGATCATATGATGCCCCAAGTTTCTCAAAGGGAGCACTTCTTGTGACTTGACCATGACCTGATTCAAGAGCGAGGACCTGGCTAGCACTCCAGGAGCTTCCCCCACTGATAGAGCCATCGTCATAACCCTCCACCAAAAGGTGGCTGCTACCCTGTCTTCTAACACAGGAGGCTGGTTTGCCTGTTTGAACCTTGTGTTTATTGAATTCTGGATTAATTTTAGATTGTTTATGCTTTTATTTCTGGCTTCTTCTGCTTGAAATTTTGATTGTGAGATTCAGCCACACTGGGTTTAGCATTAATTCATTTCAGGTGAGCTAAAGCCAAAGTCTCTGCTCTTACATTCTACCAAGTCCTCTGTCTTTTGGAAGGAGTTTTATCCTCAATTTGCATCCAAAGATTCAGCCAAGTATGGATCAAAAATATTCTGTTAAAAAAACTGCATCTGAACTGGACTTGTACAGACTTTTTTCCTTGACATAATTTCCTAGACAACACAACTATGTACCTAGCATTTACATTGTACTAGACAATAAAATAATCTAGGAGAGTGTGTGTGAATAATATACCAATTTATATAAGGATCCTCAGATTTTTTTTAAAAATATATATCCATGGAGTTCCTGGGACCAATCCACACAGATAGTGAGGGGTGAATGTGGTATTTATTAACTACCCAGTCCTTGAACTGGAGTCTCTTTCTCTTAACTAGTCTGAGTTGTCCTGATTGGTTCAGGGAAAACAGACAAATAACTTTTCACTTTCGGCTTCTCAAGACGCTGAATTTCCCCTGTTCCCATCTCCTCTTTTCCTTCTTGTTCCTCTCTTTCAGGCATTCAGTGTCCTACCAGATAATTTCATGAGTCACATTAACCCATTCTATTCTCATTAGGGCTCTTAATCTAATTTCTAGAACAAGAAACTCAAGTCAAGTCAATGGAGAAGGGCCTGTGCTTTGTCATCTGTTAGGCCATCGCTGAGGAAAGGGCCCCTTCTTTTTGTACAGTGGGAATGGAGAAAGGAGAATAGTCACCTGCCCTATTTGGGTTCAGGCTCCCGCACCCCTGTAGCCTCAAGTTCCCCCAGGTCCCATCAGACTCTGCTTCTTTCAATGATTGCTCCCCTCCTCGAGCTTCTCTGAAGCTGGAACCACTAGCTGGGATTTTGATCCTGGGATTGAGTCCTATCTGAGTCTAGTTTTCTCCTTGACTCCCCCAGAACCTATGGGCGTCAGAGTTCAGCAGTAGGATTCTGCCTAAAGTACCAATGACGCCATTTCTGAAATCTTAATCAAAGCAATGCATTATTCATTATTCCCTGTTATAGGGAGACTTATGCATAGTGACAGGTATGGCAATTCCTAATTTAAGCTCAACATTTCTGTAAATAAAATCTACTACAAACCATTTTTCTTCATGTTAAAAATGGTGTTCAGGTCTGATAATGCTTAAATTAGGAGGCTTCTCAGGAATATGTCTTTTTGAGAGTACAAGACTGGATATTTTTCTGACATCAGCAAAGTTCAATTATTCTTTTTTCATCAAGAAAGTAAAAGGTTGGGGCTGGGGATGTGGCTCAAGCGGTAGCGCGCTTGCCTGGCATGTGTGCGGCCCGGGTTCGATCCTCAGCACCACATACAAACAAAGATGTTGTGTCCGCCGGTAACTAAAAAAATAATAAATATTAAAAAATTCTCTCTCTCTCTCTCTCTCTCTTTAGAAAAAAAAAAAAGAAAGTAAAAGGTTGGGAGACTGAAGCAGGAGGATCGCGAGTTCAAAGCCAGCCTCAGCAAAAGTGAGATGCTAAGCAACTCAGTGAGACCCTGTCTCTAAATAAAATACAAAATAGGGCTGAGGATGTGGCTCAGTGGTTGAGTGGTTGAGTGCCCCTGAGTTCAATCCCTGGTATCAAAAAATAAAATAAAATTAACAAATAAAGTAAAAGGGATGGAGTATTATATACACAGTGCAGTATTACTCAGCCATAAAGAAGAATGACTTTCTTCTTTATGGCTGAGTAAATGGATAGATCTGGAGACTATCATGCTAAGTGAAATAAGCCAATCCCCAAAAGCTGAAAGTTGAATGGTTTTGCTGGTATGTGGAAGCTAACCCACAAAAAAGGGGGAGAGGAGAACCATAGTGAATCCCACCATTGTGTACCTCCGGAAGAATGGGGTCCTAACTAGAACAAGATCTATTACATGTTTGTATAGTTATACCAAAATGGATTCTACTGTCATGTATAATTTAAAAAGAGCCAATTTAAAAAAATGTAAAAGGAACTTGGCTCAGTAAATCATATAATCTGGGTTTGTGGGAGAAGAGATAAAGAGCAGATGATAAGCTGGGTCCTTTGAAGCCTCCAGGGTCATTTCACCATAGCTCGCCTCTCTCATGACCTAACTTATTAAGCTTCTTATCTACCTTTATTATTATCTAAATTATTCCATAATTTGTGAGATAGGTATACATGGTCCTGGGGGAAGATGCATTTTCACCCCAAACCCTTCAGGTCTGTCCTCCGAAGCTCCTCACAACATGACTTGCTCTATTTTTCCCAGTCCTTTTGATTTCCGCTTCTTTACACTATCTGGCCATCACTCTGAAAGCATTCCCTTTTTGCTGCAACTGCTGTCTGTCCCTGCTTCCTGTCTCCTCCTTCTTTTTTTTTTTTTAAAGAGCTTTTCTTTTCTTTTTATTTATTTATTTATTTTTTTAATTGTAGTTGGACACAATATCTTTATTCATTTTTATATGGTGCTGAGGATCGAACCCAGTGCCTCACACATGCGAGGCGGGTGCTCCACTTCTGAGCCCTAGCCCTCCTGTCTCCTTCTTTACCTATTAACATCTCATCTCAAAAACTAACTTCTCCATGAAGCCCTTTCTAATCCTCCAAGCTGGATTTGCCTCTCCCTTGCTGAAAATGTTCCAGGCGTGGTGGAGCATCCACTAGATTGCAGGGGAAGTCACCGGGCTCTAATTATGGCACTGATGCTTGGCCAGCTCTCAGTGGAGACAGCATCTTCACTTCCTTCTTCCCAGGGTCATTAAAAAAAAAAACAGGAAGCTGTGAGAACATCTATATGAAATTTAAATAGATGTATTCTAAGCACTTAGATGCTTTTCTCCTTGACTCATTTGTAGGATTGTCAGAGGGCAAATAACTGGATTTCAGTCATTGTTATGTCTTGTAAGGACAGTGTCCTGTAGATAGCCTAAAAAATATTAAGTGCTCAGTACCAGCTTATTTATTCACTCATACAAGTTTTTAAACAGGAGTGATTTTCAACCAGAGGTGGTATTGCTCCCAAGGAAATATTTGGCAATGTCTGGTGATAGGTTTAGTTACCACAATGTGGGGTAGTGGGATGGGGTAGAACTGCTGTTGACATCTGGTGAGCAGAGGCCAGGAATGCTGCTAAGCATCCTATACTGCCTGGGACAGCTTGCCTTCTCCAATTCCCAACAGGAGATGTTTGGCCCAATAGTGTAGAGCTGAAAAACTCTAATTCATACCCTCATTTTGTTCTTAAGTTTTGAGCAGTTTATAGTCTAACATATATAATAAAATACAAAATAATAAATGAAGAAACCAGGCACAGGGAGAATAAAGCCTGGAGCAAGTTTAATGAATTGCTTTAAGGTTCCAAAGCAGGTTGCAAATTAGACTCTCAGCTTCCTATCAGGCAAAGCAAAGAGGGAACACAAAGGTTTAGAAGATTGGCCATGTCTATAAAATAGGAAAAAAATTGAAACCTTTGGAAATATCTCATCAAAAAGGAGAAATTTATGACATAGAGTGGTCAAAGTACTTAACAGTGTATCTCTGCAATAAGTAGAACAGACATTTCCTAACAAAGCCTTGAAGACCAAGCAGTGATTTTTACAGTCACTAAAGCAGGCACTGTGGCACACTCCTGTAGTCCCAGCTACTTGGGAGGCTGAGGTAGAGGGTCACTTGACTCCATGAGTTCAGGGCCAGGCCAGGCAACACAATGAGACCTTGTCTCTTAAAAAAAAATGAAAGAAAAAATAAATTTTAAATACTTCTCATGATCTATGAGAAGCCAAAATGATCCCATGCAAGTATTTACCTCTGATGATATGGGATGCTTCAAAACTATAAGTAAAAACAAAAATTAGCTTGATTAGAGGATGCATATTCTTTGACATTCCTGCTGGAATAGAATTTTCACCAGTTTAGATTTCTTTTTCTTTCTTTCCATCTTTTTTTTTAAACCAGAGATTGAATCCAGGGTGGGGAGGGGTTAACCACTTCTCTTTTGATATCTAGAGCTCAGAATCATTATTGAATTAGTTGACATGTCCCTACCATGACTCTTGTGGAGATGTGAAAAGGCAGCATCTAAGAACATCAAGAGTCTGATCTGAGTTCATATAGATCACTCTGCTGTATAGCAGTCAGCCAAGTGGGTGGGGAAGGCAATGAAGGGGGAGGACATCAGACATGTATCAAAGAGAGTCCAAGGTCACAGGACAGGGAAACAGCGGGAATCTTATCAAAACAGAGGGACATCTGGAACTGAGAACTAGTATGCCAAAATTCCCCCAGCTGTATGCAGTTAATTATAAACTCTTAAAGAAATGATTGTTTAAAGATCATGTCACACCCACCTCTTGTGACCGGGTCATCACAACCCTCCCCTGGTGTCTAGGTCATCAGGACCCTCACAAAGGAAATCTGCTGAGGGCTAAATGAAAGATAATAAACCTCTTAATGGGGGATATGTGAAACTAAGGCAAGAACAAAGGAACCCCAAACCCTTAGAAACCCCAGACTCTAAGAGCCAAGCCTTTCTCTCCTGAGGCAGTCTGTGGGGTGCCTTATTGAACCTTACCCTAATTTCTCAGTTTTCTCATAAACCCCAACTATATTCTGTATGACTCACTTGAAAGTCTTCTTGCAGGATCATGGGACCCCCGTGGCTGCTTGGGTTCTACAGTAATCCTACAACTTAATCCTTTCTGCAGAATCAAAGGCTGAAATACTGATAGTTGAGTGAATGAATTTTTGGCGTATCTTAAAAGTTTCAACTTCACAACTTCCATGCAGATATCCCGAAAGCTCTCAACTAAAATCAAATTCCTTGCTTAAGCAATTCTTTATTGCCTTTCTAGATTCTATTTCTCTCTTCACTCATTTCAATTATTTGCTGATCTCCAGTAGTAGATCAGCAGGGAGAAATCCCAAAAGGCAAAGAGGGAATGCCCAGCTTCTGCATTTGCAGAGAACTCAGCTCCAGCCATGCTTAATGTACCTGCTAGCGGGTCATGTTCACAGAAGATCAGTAGTTCAACTGTCTCAGATCTAACATCTTGGCTAAAAGAATCAGAAGAATCATGAACTGTAGCACTGTGCCTTAAATCTTGCTATGACTCAAATTTGAATTGACATTGTCTGTCCCAGGTGGGCTGAAGTTTACTTGGTCAGTCCATTTAACTAATAATAGCTACTTTAGTACAAATATCTCAACGAGATTTGGGCCATGTGTTTTTGTTTTTAACTTTTTTAGTGAGCAGCCAACTTTGGTAAATGACTTAAAATTTAGTTTGGTAATGGGAAAGTGAAAGGTTTCTGTCAAAATGCCATAATTTATAAGGGGGTGCATGAAAGAGGTCTAGGATAATGCTGGTCCTTAGACATAAAACTAGTGGTTAAAAACTTACAGAATGTTGAATTTGAGGAGTGCCTGTAATGAGTAACTTGAACAAGTCCCATTCAATATTTTATAAGAAGACAACAAAACCGTTTCATTGACTCCTCTAGTCAATATAAATGGGTCTCAAAACTTAAATAAAAATGTGATTTCCTTGTGGTTATGAAATTCTTAAATGTGGATAAACTGAATTCAGGAAGAAGGCATCAGCTTATGAATACTTGATTATGAAATAGTTCTTTTTTCTAAAAGCCTCCAGGTGTGTCCTTCCAAAACAAGGCCCATGGGCTAAACGGGACAACTATTAAGTGCACGTACATTTGTCTCTGTTTCTTCACTTCTGGAAGGAAAACCCAGGTGAGTTTCCATGCAGCATTAGGACTAGTTTAATAGGATGATGGCTACGCCCTCAGGCCTGCCTTGTCCTCTGGTCTCCTCGGCACTTTGCCACTGCAGTCACCAGCTCTCAGGGGTGTCCTTAGGATTGGATTTCCCAGGAAGCAAATTAAGCTCATCCTTAGAGTGCCAATAAAGCTGGGGCAAAGTCAAATAGAATATAGGGAAACAGTTTAGTTTATTTGTTCTCAAATATCATCCTTAGGAGAAAGAATTAAATTTTATTGGACTTCTTTAAAATTATTTACACAAGGAGGGGCATGAGTGGGTAGCTGGCCATACAGTTTTCAACACGTTCCAGGGCTCTAAAGATGTCTGTCTGGTACTGGTCATCTTTTAAGGTCAGCTAGTTTCAGGTCTCTAGTTTTTACTGAGCATGAGGCCATTCATCTTTTTCTCCTACCATAATGTCGTAGTGCTCGAAGCAGAGTAGATACTCAATCTGTGTTTTTAAACAACCAGGGGAATATACAAATGTATGAAAACAGAACTGTAAGTCTCACATCCACAATTTTGGTAT
Source organism: Marmota marmota marmota (assembly GCF_001458135.2). Classification (NCBI taxonomy): domain Eukaryota; kingdom Metazoa; phylum Chordata; class Mammalia; order Rodentia; family Sciuridae; genus Marmota; species Marmota marmota. Next base: position 2,822,996 of record NW_026000119.1, on the reverse strand, counting down.
CTAAAGACTGAACACCTGGACATCAGAAATACCACCCCACCCATTCTCCATCCTGCCCCCAAGCCTTTAACCAACCATCTGAAGAGTTGTCATTTGCCCAAATGACCTAGAAGAGGGAGAAAACACAGCTTCTCTTTTGTCCTTTCTTTAAATCATCCAAGAGAGAAGGGCAATCATTCCCTCTGCTGTAAAAACACCGAGAGCTGCTTCAGTTATATTGCCACAAAAAGAAAGCAACAACTCAGGAAAATAACAATTTCAAAAATTGTTTTTGACATTTAGAGTTACCTTCTGATAATCAAATAATGATGAACTTCAACATGACTACAATAGACATTGTGTCCCCACCCTAAGCAAAACCAGCAAATCTTGAACCCAATTACAAAAGAAGAAATAAAACTTTTAGAAGAAATTTGGAACATTCTGTTTAGACCCATCAGTTTTACTGGTGATACAATGATCTCTTCTTTACTGATTAAGAAAAAAATTATGAATCATAGGAAAAAAATAAATGATCTTCTAGTAGTACTTTTCTTTCTTTCTTTCTTTTTTTTTTTTTTTTTTTTT